>NC_045436.1:11317968-11506245 GCF_002776525.5 Piliocolobus tephrosceles | reverse complement strand
TTTTTTTTTTTTTTTTTTTTTTTTTTTTTTTTTTTTTTTTTTTTTTTTTTTTTTTTTTTACTGATTTATGTTCTTTATAGATTCTGGGCATTAGTCCTTTGTCAGATGCATAGTTTGCAAATATTTTCTTCCATTCTGTAGGTTGTCTCTTTACTCTGTTGACATATTATTTTTCTGTGCAAAGTTCTCTAGTTCAATTAGGTCCCAATAGTCAATTTTGTTTTTGTCACAATTGCTTTTGAGGACTCGGTCATAAATTATTTGCCAAGGCTGATGTACAGAAGGATATTTCCTAGGTTTTCCTCTAAGACTTTTAGCATATGAAGTCTTATATTTAAGTCTTTAATCCATCTTGAGTTAATTTTTGTATTTGGTGAGAGATAAAAGTCCAGTTTCATTCTTCTGCATATGATTAGCCAATTTTCCCAGCACCATTTATTGAATAGAAAGTCCTTCCACCATTGTTTATTTTTGCTGACTTTAGTGATGAATAGTTAGTTGTATATATGCTGGTTTATTTCTGGGTTCTCCATTCTGTTTAATTTTTCTAGTGTCTATCGTTGCACTAATACCATGTTGTTGTGGTTGCTGTAGCTTTGTATAGTTTCATGTCAGGTAATGTGATGCCACAGGCTTTAGTTCTTTTTGATTAGGATTTATTTGGCTATTCAGATTATTTTTTCATCCCATATACATTTTAGAAGAGTATTTTCTAATTGAAAAATGACTTTGATAATTTGATAGAAATGTGTTCATTCACAGCAGTGCATTTTCTCCAAGGGTCCAAGGGGGTGAAATAAAATCAGTAGTAATAGCCAGTTTTATTCTTCAGGTTCTTGAAATCACTAGAGTTTAAAGGACTTCAACTTGCTCCAATTTTAATTTGTATTCAATGCATATCGTCATTTTCTTCAGAAATATTTAATTTATATGGTTCTTATCATGAAATGTTTCGTGATACATGTTTATCTCTGATGACAAGAATATAAACACTTATAGAGGGAACATATGTGAATAATATAATCCAGCAAAATTGAAGTGATTTAACTTACAATTGAAAATAATTTAATAAAGTATATTATGTATTTTTCCAAAGAACAAAATAAATTCATATTTGTACTTCTACAAACTAGAAAAGTGAGCAAATTACCTTAAACAGCAAAAGTATAATTAGATGTCTATAATTTGTTTTTAAAATGATATGACATAGATACAGCATCCCTTCAATCCAACAGTAATTTGAGTATATGAATATAAAATTACTTAAAATATTTTGAAGTATATAAATGCAAACAGTTTTTCTGAAGGTATACTTGTAAAGAATCAAATATATGCAAATAATTTCTCTCATTTAATAATTAAAAATATATGGACATAAACTGTTTTAGTATGAGAGTAATATTTTTGAGAAGCTTTAAAAAAGGAATTTCCAGAAGGTATTGAATTGAGATGTTTGCTTAAATCATCATTTTAAAAAACTGAAGAGCAAATTGTGATTGTGTTATTTTGTATGAGTACATTATTTTAAAATGTATTCTATATGCCCTCTCTATAATTCCACACATACCAAATTTTCTCAACAGCACTATATGTTGTTTTATAAAAATTCTGCTTGTGTCTGTTTTTCTGGTGTATTTTCCATATTTCATTGATATTATTAGTATGCTACTCCAAAAGTGAAAACATTTTTCAAATGAAAATTTATAAATATGATGACATATCAACAAAACCTAGGGGTTAATTTATTGATGACTTACTAATTATTGTTTGTTTTGGCACTAATTACTAATATTGATTAATTTTTGCTTAGTAATGAATTAATGCTAACTAGTTGATTTATTACTAGGTGATTCAATTACTAATATTAATTATGAATATTTCTAATTATATTCGTTAATCAATGCATTACTAATATTCATTACATTACTAATAGTCATCAAATTAATGGTGGCATTTTGTAACTTTATTGTACCTGGGATTATTCTTGTGCTGGGAAAAAACTATGACAGATATCAGCCCTTGTCCTTGTTGTGTGATCAGGTATTTTTGATAATATCTACATTTTTATACAGTAGGATTTTTTAATGAGTTTGTACTAGGCAAAATATACAATCTTCATTATATTGTTATAAATATTAACATTTAAAATAAAATTGTTATACTTCTCTTTGAAATAGTCCCATTAGAATCTAAATGACAAGGCAATTTGATAACTGACTGCTATCCATGAAGAAAAAATATACATGAATGAACTCTTCTTTACCAACCTAAAAATTTTGACTATGTCACTTTTTCTTCTTATACTCATGCTTAAATGCACATTTTCATAGATTATTACCCTAATATATAATATATTTTCAGCTGGAAAGTCTTCTATTTATTGTCATACCATAATGTTATTCTAAAAAATTATAGATGAATATCGACTTGTGTCTTTAGTTCTTCTGGATATGAGTCTGTGAATGTTAACATATTTCCTCAGAGCTGAATTGAATAACTTCAATTATTTTAGTGTTGAATTAGTCAAAACATGTATATTAGAAAGTTTAAGAAAATGTCAAACATGAAATGAAAGTTATGTCTAAATATGGGTCTTATACTATCTCTCTATATATATTTTTAAATCAAATAGTTCATGTATTTATGAATATTACCTGGTGCTAGAATTAAACTGGCATCATCATCAATTATATTTCTGTACTACATTCTCATGGAAGTAATGAGAAAACTGTGTACCTGAAAGTAAGTTGATGCAAATAGATGATGTTTTGTTACAGCAACATTAGCAAACTTTTCAATCATTTCTATGTTAGGAGACAAAGTTCACATAATGTTGCCTATTAAATATTAGAATTATTTTTAGGGATATAGTATTTAACTAGATGATCAAACCTTTCTCCCAATTTCTTAAACGCAACTGGTTTGCAAAAGTTTTGCAAGGTACGTCATATAATCATTCTCTTTTTAAACTTTTGAAAACCATACCCAAACTGGTTTTACCTAGACCTTCTAAATGACTATTAATGATACTCTCTGTTTTTTTTATTCTGAGATATTCGATAATTGAGATGCAATCAGATGAGATTAGATAGTGTATTTGCAAGTCATATGCATGAAAAGTGACTTGTAACCAGACTGTATAAATAATTCTAACAATGAAACCACAAGACAATAAACAATAAGATTAGGAAATGCACAAAATATTTGAACAGACACTTAATGAGTATCTGTGAAAACAAAGAAGCATGTGCAAAAGATCTTACATAATTAACCATTAGGATATACTACTTCAAGTTATAATGACATACCATCACATACCCTGTAGAATGTCTAATCTGAAAAATGCTGACAATACAAAGTACTGGTGAAGATAACAGGTAAATGCATTTTTCATGAATTGTTGGGGATGCAAATGATGCACCAATTCTGTCAAACAGTTTGTCAGTTTCATTTAAAACAAAAACTAAACATATTCTTACTATATGAGTTAGCAATCAGAATGCTGCACATTTTCCCCAGAGAAATGAAGACACGTGCTTACATAATAATCTATACACAAATGTTCATGGTAGTTTTTAACTTTAAAAGCCAAAATATGAAAAAAAACTTAGATGCCCTTCACTGTGTAAATGGATAAACCATCTGTTGTTCATTCACACCATGAAATTCTACTCAGCAAATAATAATAATGATAATAGAGGGAGAATACAGTATTGATTCACTCAAATTGGATGCATTTTAATAACATTATGCTCAGTGGAAAACAGTTAATCTCAAAAGGTTGCATGTTTATGATTCCATTTATATAACATCCTCAGAATGACAAAATTTGAGTGCTTAAGAACCAATCAGTGGATGCAGGGTTAAAGGTTGGCGCACGGCATGCCTTGAAAGAGGTAGCGTGAATAAGTTTCTTTGGAGAGAGAGAGAATAACATATCCTGATTGTGATGGTGATTACATATATTGATATGTGATAAAATTGTATAGAATTATACACCAAAAAATGAGAGTATATGAAAAATCAGTTTAATCTAAATGAGGTCTGCATGTTAGTTTATAATATTTTATGACTATCAGTTTCCTCCTTTTGATATGGTATGATAGTTATTTAAAATATTATCCTTGGGTGAAGCTGGGTGATGGGTACATGGGTTCTTTCTCCATTATGTTCTGAACTTCCTATGAATCTATTTAAATGTTAAAGTCAAAGTATTTAAAATCTTAAAACTAAATTAAATTATTTAAATTGATATAAATTATTTATATTATATGAATGATAACATTAGCATCTAAAGTCTTCACTGATATGATTTTGCTGACAATTATTTCTGCTTTCTCTTGCTCAGGGTTTAGTTTCCTTGTGTGTTTTGTAAATCTTAAATGTGTGTATAATGGATAAAAAACTATTATTGTCATAATTTTGGAAGGCCTTTTTTGAAAACCATTTTCTATCTTATCTGAAGGTTGGATACTACCAAGATAGTGCAGGTTAAAATCAAAACCCTTGTAAGGGCCAGGTTGTGATTACAAATTTTTAGAGATGTGCCAAAATTTGGGACAGTCTGTTTGCCTTGATTTTTCTCAGGCTTATTCACGTTTAGTAAAAATAATGCCATTTGAGTGTCAGATTTATGGAGAGTATATACTATTAAATTAATCCCCACAGACAATTCCTAAGCTTTATTTCCTGTCCTTTATGCTAGAGGAGGCTATAAAAACTGAAGCTCTGATGTTCAGTCTTTGCTCTGAGAGTAACATCTGTGTCCAGTATTTCGCTAAATTTCTAGAGCTGATTTTTTACTAGACTACAGTTTTCTTGATGCTTGTCAATGCATTTTTTTAAAAAGATACTCATTATGTGAGATACTTTAGTTATAACAATTATAAATTATTATTTACAATTATAAATTGTTATTTATAAAAAACAATTGAATTCCTATAATCTCACAGGATATCTTATTTGCCATTTTGCTGGATACAGACTTTTCTATTAGATTTTAAAAATACCTTTCAGTTTTGATGTTCGTATTTTGTTTTTGAGGAAACATCCTTGGTATGAAGCAATAGAAGCAATTCAAATCTGTAGGTAGGAAAAAAGCAAAGCAAAAAATAAAATGCAGTTATATCAACCTAAAATATAAGTCAATCCCTCTTATGTATTTTGACTATTTAAATAGTAAGTAGTTGTATTACCTTATCTTTCATATTCTACAACTAAGTTCTTTTCTATAGTACTCAAGGAGCCACTCTCATGGGCAAAGCCTACTAAGTGTATTTTAAAAACTCTAAATACTATAAATAAACATGAAATAAACAATGAGAAACAATATTGCTTTGCATGTACCTAATTTTTAAAAAAAGTGGTTGTATTCAAATAAGTAATATATGTAAATACCATTTAAAGTCAGGCTCCTACATTTGAATTACAACCTCTTGGGAATGTTCAAGCTCTCTTAACCTCAAATAATGAGAGGTATTATCATATTCAGTTGCTGTGAAATGAATAAAATGTAAAGTGCTGCTTCTGGTTTTGAAAAACAGTTATTTAGCAGTGTGACAGATTTAATCTTTTATTTAATAAATACAAAGAAAAACTAGAGGTCAATTTAAGATCCTCTTTCTGTATTCAGTAACAATGCTATTACATTAACAAAGGAAAAATGATCCTTTAAATGCCCACCGTCTATTTCCACTAAACTCTCTGTGTATTAATTTAATGTTTAATTTTACTGCTTAAATTGCTTTTATATGTTCATTGATATTAGTATCTATATTAAGTCATGTATTTTTGGAAGGAATAAATTGGCTACAGTATATTTTGTGACAGGTTGACAGGATGTGTGGTTGACAGGATGATCTTTGGATAATTAATAATTGGTATTGAAATATATCCCAAATAATTACTAGTGGAAGTATGAAAAAATTGGTATGTCCTTTGGGAATTTGTGCTATACATGTAAAAGTGCATCTTTGGCATAAAATTTGCACTCTTACTACCTATACATATTCTTGAATGTAAATCAATTATTCCCAGTACCTTCAAATGGAATGTTTGAAAAGATTACCTGTAATTTTGTTTAATATAATTGTTTAGGTCTTTAAACTCCACAGTGGGAAAGCACTGATATCAGAGCAATTGCCACTGTCATTCAGCAAGGTATATTTTGTTTTTGCAGCAGTATAGAAAGAAACAGTGGGGGGATGTATCTCTCTTTATTACAGTCATTGAACTTTATCCAATCCTCAATACTAGAACCCTGTTACTTTTCAGTCTGTGAATATGAATGAATACAGTGTGCTTATTTTCTTGTTCTTTATTATTTACTATGTTAAAACTCACTAAACATTAGCAGTGAAAACTACGTTAATAATCTGTGCATGCATTATAGTGACCACAAACCCATTCCAGTGCAATGAGATGAATGAATTCAGTGAGAATGAGACAACAGACACAGCGTGGCAACAATTGAGAATATTACCATTGTCTTGTCTGCCATTTCCTATTCGAATTAGGTTGAAGTCGAAGTCTGAGTTTTGTGCATTCCAAGATTGAAATATTTTGTTTTTCCAAGTAAAAAGACTTTTACAGCCTCTGCTTCTGTTACAAATCTTAGGACAATGAGATGTCTGAAAAGCAATCTGGGAAGGCAGTTTCCTTAAGATTACCAAAAAATTGCATTGCTTAACTTGAGTAATTTTGTACTTTCATAGACTATATATGTATGACATTCATGAATAAAAGTTTTTTGTGACTCTAACATCATATTAATGTAATGCAGATAAAATTGTTTCAAAGTCAATATGAGCATGTGTGTGAAGCCAGTGTGCAGGTCTGTGTGTGTTTGGATGCTTGACTTTTCCCTCAGCTAATTACCTGGTAAAAAGTTTGTGCTTTTATGGGTCTTTACAAAGTTGCCCAAATTCAAAGGGTACAGTGATAAGAGCTTGGACCTTACAGACAGAGGTTTGTTCAAACATGTAGCTAAAAAATGTCACTAGTTTATTTAAGACTTCTTTGTTCCAATACACTAGAAAATGCGCTCAATAAATCATGCTGCTATTACTGGGTATATACCCAAAGGATTATAAATCATGCTGCTATAAAGACACATGCACACGTATGTTTATTGCGGCACTATTCACAATACCAAAGACTTGGGATCAACCCAAATGTCCATCTGTGACAGACTGGATTAAGAAAATGTGGCACATATACACCATGGAATACTATGCAGCCATAAAAAAGGATGAGTTTGTGTCCTTTGTAGGGACATGGATGCAGCTGGAAACCATCATTCTTAGCAAACTATCACAAGAACAGAAAACCAAACACCACATGTTCTCACTCATAGGTGGTAACTGAACAATGAGATCACTTGGACTCGGGAAGCAGAACATCACGCACCGGGGCCTATCATGGGGAGGGGGGAGGAGGGAGGGATTGCATTGGGAGTTATACCTGATGTAAATGACGAGTTGATGGGTGCAGCACACCAACATGGCACAAGTATACATATATAACAAACCTGCACGTTAGGCACATGTATCCTAGAACTTAAAGTATTAAAAAAAAAAAAAAAAAAAAAGAACAAATTCTCAGAGTATGAAATCAGTGTGAAAGTGCTCAAAGCTAACTAACGCTTAGAATATAATAGGGATTAAGTAAATATTAATTACCATATTTTCTCACATAAATGTGCAGAACAATTCTTCAGCTCTTGGACTGACCCAGTTATTTCCCCTTTCTCACTTGTAGTTTTCCAGAATAGTTGCAGAACATGCTGGAAAAGCCACATCTTGTGATAAGCTAGAACTGGCCAAAATAGGCCAGGCTCTGTTCCAGTTCTTCCTATAACAAGATGTCCTACAATGTTTTAGCCCAACATTTCACGTCACCCTGGGGTGTAAAATCCAAGGCAGGCTGCTTTCCGAGGTCCATCAGCTACTGTGAAATAGGGCACACATAGATGAGAATCCATCCATTCTCCATGGGCAGTTTGCCTGAGCCTTGGGTGATCAGCTTGCCATAAATTCTAGGCTTCTATTTTCCCTTGCTGCATATCTGTGAGTAATAAAGTTGCATGGCTTTCTGTAAGCACTGTGTAAATGTTCAACCTCATCATACTAGTACGAGTAGTAGAAATTGCAGCCCAAGATGCAATGGATTGAAGTGGCAACCAGAATATAGTGAACCTGATTCCTAAAATGTTGTTAGAAATTTGATGAAAAACTGAACAACCTATTCCTGCTATGACTCAGAGTAGCAGTCTACAAAACTGTTACATTATGACATTAGTCTTTATAATAAATTTTTTTCTTTTTAAGGGTTTTAGTACTATTTGACGAACTGCAGTGCAGTACTTGAGATCAGAAAAAAATGTAGTAAATATTTTCTTATTATTCATGTTTAATATAGGAATAGTTGAGCAATTTGTTATTCATGAATATGCATATGTATCTTCCAGATTACCTCGAAATAAAAATTTAATATAGTTTTTACTAAATCATATAAGTGCTTTTGGAATTTATTTTAAATAAAATATTTATATAATCTTCTTGAATTTATTGACTCAAGAGAACATATTTAATTACGTGAGAGTGATGTTTTCTCTGTTAAGATTAGAAAAGTATATTTTAGAAAATAGGATTTTATGTGGAAGATATATTTAAAATGAATATTTCAAAGTAAAAAACATAAATTATAAATTCAAGATTTTTAGTTTGCAAAAAAATGAGAAATATGTATAATGCAAAACCTTAGTCTGAAGAAAGGAACAGTCATTTAAAAAAATTTAAAGAATATTATATACAGTTTTAAACTCAATTTGGATTATGTATTTTCCCCCAATTTATGCCAATGCAATGCATGAGCTCATTATAATTGACAATTTCAGAAACTTGTTACTGGGCTTTCTTACTATTTCTCTGTACAGTCTCTCTATTCATTATGTATCCATGTCAATTCCTTTAAATATCATCTACAAACTGGAAATTCCAAAAATTACTGATCAGTCCAGTGATGTTCCTTCCCTGTGTTGCAAATCCAACGACCTAGTTAGCATCTACACACCAAGGTCCAGTAAGGTCTTGAAAGTAACATTTCCAAACCAAACTGCTGATTGCTATATTAGTTTTCTAGGGTCATCACAAAATACTACAGATTGTGTAACAAAAATATATTTGTATATATACAACAAAAATATATTTTCCCCCAGTACTGGAGGCTGCAAGTCTATGTTCAAGGTGCTGGCATGGTTGGTTTTCTCTGGGGCCTCTCTTCTTGGCCTGAGGACGGCTTCCCTCTGGCTGCCTCTTCATGTGGTCATCTGTCTGTGTGCACACACCTCTGAGGTCTCCAAGTCTTATCTCCTCTTCTTTTAAGGAGTCCAGTCAGAGTGGATCGGGGCCCACCCTAAAGATCTCATATTAATTTAGTTACCTCTTTAAAGGCCATAGCTCTAAATACAGTCATATCCTAAGATACTTGTAATTAAGGCTTCAACATATCAATTTGGGCATAGACACAATTCAGTCCATAACAATTTGTCTTCCTGATATATATATATATATATTTACTCTACCAATCTGCTTCTCACAAATTGACATACATTCAACTCAATTGCAAGCAGAAACCTAAAATCATCTTGTATTCTCACTCTTCCTCAACCCCAGCATCTGATGTATGAAAAATTCGTATTGGTTTTACCACCAAGATATGTCTCAAGTATCTTCATTTTTCTTCCTCTCTGTTGCTGTAACCCTTTTATGAGTTACCCAAAACAATCAGCTAAATTACAATAATGTTTTCTATCTAGTATGTGATGTTTTCCCTCCATGATCCACAATTTTTCTCCTGGAAAAAAATTATCTATGCAGCAAAAATCATATTTCCCCCCTTGACTTCTTCTCCAGATCATACTGGCCTTCTCTCTTGAACTCAGAACCTTTCAATTATTGTCCCCTTGCTGAAATACCTATTCCCTCATATTCCCTACGTCTGGCTGGTTCTCTCTCTCTCTCTCTCTCTCTCTTCTCTCTCTCTCAATCTCTGTCTCTCGCTGGCCATTTTCCTTACCTTCCTAGGTATCCTTTTCAATGTCACCAGGCCTCCTCCCTCTTTTTGGTCACTCTAAAGGACATCCTATAATGATTCTCTATCAAAGGCTTTGTATATTTCCTTCATAGTTCTGTTCATGCTTTATAAGTGTTTCATTAAGTTGCTACTTTCCTTACCCATTATCTGCCTTTCCCACCCACTGGAGAGTTACTTCCATGAAGGCAAAGAAGTGAGTTTTTTATGTTTTGTTTTGTTTTGTTTTGTTTTATTGCAAGTGGAATCTAAGACTTAATACAGTGCCTGACACATACTGGGTTCTCAATCATCACCCAATGAAAGTACTCTTAAGTGAAGCTTTTCCTTTTTTAGAGCTGATAATTCTATTTATATAAATACAATCTTCATCCCTTAATAGCTGTTTTATGTGCATGTTCTTAAATACATTTTATAAAGAAGAAAATAAAGGAAGCTTTAAATACTTAGCCAAATTGGGTTTAAAATCCTGTAATATTTGAGATGTGAGTCACCTCTTGCTTATGAGTATTCTTTCTAGATGTATGTGATTAGTAGAGAATATGTTTGTAAGTGGTGTTTTTAAAACAAAAACAAATTTATATTTCTTTGTATTTTAGTTCATTAAGATCAGAATGAGAGGGAGAAGGCAGTAAAATTGTGTTGTTATAGACAAGTAGGGTAAGTTAAAAAAACCACCATGCAAAATGTGTCATTATTCTCCAGATATTTAAAGTGGTGAAGCAATAGTGATTTCTCTCTAGGGCAGGCAAAATGACATAATAGTTTCAATCCAGAATTCTGAGTTAATCACATACTAAAAGACACCTTAAGTTCTACAGTGAACTAAAACAAAACCTTTTATTATTAACAGCTTTTTAGAAAATTATACATTTGGATTACTTTAGAAAAATATTATCTATTTTTTAAAACATTAAAATATTATGTAATATTATTTAATTATATATTTTATGTCAGAACTACTATTTGAACTGGCTCACAATATAAGGCCTTGAAATTTCCTATTATGCTTTATTACAGAATCATTCCAATGCCCACAGTCCCACAGACACTTGGAAAGAGCCACCAAATTGCAGTACTAGGGTCACTGGAGAAAGCAGCCAGTGTCAATGTTGCATGTCTAGCCAATTCACCCCACGGTGAATTGCAGAAAATTTTACAGACTCTAGTTTACTAATTTATATATCAATAAAGGGTAATGCAATTGTTTAATATAGTTGTATAACATGCATTATTAACTCTAAGAATTCCCCAAATACCCATGTCCATATTTTAAAACATGAATTTGAAATATAAATCATCAGAAGTGGAAATTGGTTGAGACTTTTATCTGTATAGATGCAGATCTGAATTACCTTGATGTATACTCTTCTGTGTCTCCTTTTCCGTTAGAAGTGGTTCATGTTTGCAGTTAGGGAATTTTGTCAATCTGCTTTTCCCTGAGGAAAGTTAGCGTGCATTGAAGACTTTTTTTTTTTTTTTTCACTTTGAACTGCCTCTTTCGCTTCTTCCCTTTTTGTTTTCAGTTCATGGTGCTTAAAATCTTTGTGGTCTTCCTAAAAGTTTATTAGGGTTCTGTCCATTAGACAGAAGCCAAGGCTGTGAATCTTTGTTGAGACTGGTACTTATTCCATTTGAGCTAAATATTGCCAAGGCAAGTACCACATACAATTTTTGGAAGCCTGTCAGTGTGACTGAGCTGGTATATGAGGCACATGATTAAATCTTTCTAAAATCTTAACAAAAAGCATGACAATATTAGAACCACACTCAAGTTCATCTTTACACAGAGGCTACTTTCTTTCCTTTTCTTTTTTCTAATATTCTTGCCCTATTTTTTTTAAAAAAAAGTTTTGTTTTTTATTATACTTAAGTTCTGGGATACATGTGCAGAACGTGCAGTTTTGTTAATAGGTATATATGTGCCGTGGTGGTTTGCTGTACCTATCGCTTCCTCAAGGATCTAGAACTAGAAATACTATTTGACCCAGCAATCCCATTACTGGCTATATACCCAAAGGATTATAAATCATTCTACTATAAAGACACCTGCACACATATTTTTATTGCAGCACTATTCACAATAGCAAAGACTTGGAGCCACTTTCTACTTGTAGAGGTTCATGCCATCTGGACACACTGGAAATGGAAAACAATATTATTTTTAACACTCAGTGTGTCCTATCTTATGTATTCTCTAATTTTATTTTTAAAAAATTAACAATAAAATCCTCATGTCTTCCATTCATCTTTAGCTATGTTTTAAAAACGTTTTTAAAAAACATCCACACATGCACATTTTCAATATTCTTTCTGAAAGTTTTCTTAGCAAATCCATCAGTTTATTAGGCAAATTTTATATTTTCTCTATTACTGCAGGTCACAGTGCTGCCAAAACTTCTGCCACTACTTAACAAGCATCACCTTCTTTTAAGCCTCCAATAACAATATCCCATCTGTATTTCTGCTCTTCACCAACAAGCTGTTAGAATTCCTTCTCGCCTTCACCTACCACCTGGTCCAAAGGCATTGCCACATATTTTAACTTTTGTTATATCAGCTTCTGACTTTCAGGTACCAAATCCTGTTCTTGTTCTTTCTAAATGTATAACGTGCTACCCTGAAACGTATTTGCTAATACAATATTCATTTTATTTTATCCCATGATTTTGCCAGTCAGAAATTTGTACAAGTCTGGCCTGGTCATTCTTCTCTTCTGCTTGAGATCAGTGGAGGTCACATGGTGACCCTGAGCTCAATGAATGGCTGATATGGAGAGTCCAGGATGCAACCATTCATTCGTCCTGTGCCTTAGAGGGAAAGGTTGAAATTGTTCAAGATAGCCTCTGCAATAGTCAGACTTCTTAAATGTCAACTACAGACAGTCAATGATGGTGCTCTAAGACATCAAAGGGAAAGTTGCAGCTTTTAATGACCTTACCTCAGAAATCCTCCAAAATCACTTCCACTGCATTCTATAAGTCAAGCAAGTCACTAAAATCAGCCCAGATGCAAGCAGTGACAAATTAGACTTCACTTGTCAGTGGGAATAGTAGCAAAGGATTTGTGTCATTATTCATCTGCTACATAAGCCATTCTAGAAAATGCTACATTCTATAGACCATGCCCTATAATGTGCAATATTTCAAAACCTTCGATCTCACTTTATCATTGATATAATAGATTCTCAAAGTGGCTATTTTTCAATTCATAAAATGCATCTTGTTTATTTAATACAGTTTTTTTCTAGAATTCTATGACCTTATGAATTAGGTTAGAAATTATACTAGCAAGAACTGTACAAAGATAAAACAATTTCTTATCACTAGCAAGAAAACTACCAATTAAATAAAACACGTATAAACCATGTAGGCTCTGTTAAGGAAAGAAATGAGGCATTTGATACAGGATGACTAGGGGATGTCCTTTTAATCAACCAAAAAGGAGAGACCTGGTGACATTGAAGAGAAGATGTAGACATCGTACTTTCTTTTCTTACATAAAGCTATGGCCACCATTGATAGAGGTGGTAATTTTTATTATTAATATAATAATGTACATCCCGTGAGCAATCAATACATGCTCTTTTGACAATGTCCTTTACAATGACAATCGATATAGTGCAGATATAAGATTAAAGGATTTTTCTTTGTTTGTGAGGAATGGAAATACCAACGGCAAAGGTGAGTCTCAGCAGCAGACCCAGGTGAAAACTCAGGCTATTAAAAAGTTTTAAGAAGCAGTAACCAGGAAAAAAGATGATCTTATTGCTTTCTTCAAATATTGGCATTATTTATAAATAATGTTGTAAATATTTGTACTTCTTTTAAAATGCTAGCTCTTCATATTCATTCTTCTCTGTTGTATGAAAAATAGTTGCCTTAAAATCAAATTGTATCATTTATTATTTGAATTACATAAAATAAAACTTCATTTGAAATTCTATCTATTGTGGGGAATAACTTTTAAAGAATTATCAAATTGCTTTATTTGTTTTAACCTTAAGTTATTAAAATTATTCATCACAGCTTTCAAATAAATTTATGTTCTTGGATATCTGACCATATCAAGTCAATATTTTCTAACTTTCTCCCATACACCCATTCAGAAAAAAAACTATATATTATTTTATGAAAAAACATAGACATAATGAATTTACTTATTATTGTTATTTTTATGGTATGTGAGGTAAAACTAATTTTTAAAGTTAGCAATAGGTAAGAAATTTCTAATTTATTTGCAGAATTATTCTCCCTGTTATGTCTGTGAGGATTTCAGCTCTGTGTTTGCAAAAGAAAGAAATGATCTCCGTTCAAAGTCTTATATTCCTAAGTAATCCAGGCATGGTCCAGTGATAACAAGACCATTAAGACTTGCCAGGTGTAGTGCTTTGCTATTGATCACGTCCTCTCTAGTTTTCCATTTCAGGTAATAGCCTAGGTAAACAATCAAGCTCAGAGAACAGGTCACTGCTATTTCTTTCCCATTTGCTTCTTTTCTATGCAATTAGAGTTATACTCAGGACATGTGAAAAATTATTTTAAACTGTCTATTGTCAAATGACTGTGACAAATCTGTGATAAGTATCAGAGTGACAGATTTCCTTTAGAGATTCCCATGAGTCTGCTTTTTGTTCAATTTCAATGCTGTTGTCTCCATACCCATAAGCTCTTCTAAGGGAACTTTCTAACTAGGTCACCTACTGAAGGGATCATTGTTAGATGATTAACTTTTGTACCAGGCGTGAGCCATCATGTTACCAAGGGTAACCTGTCATCAGATGAGTTGACAGATGTTTAATTCTCTAACACAACAACAAAAAAAAATTGGGACAATCAGATTGTTCTTTTTTCTAAAACTGAATTGAAATTCTAGGAGAGGTTTAACGGATTTCATGAATCCCAGACAATACCATGTCAAGGGCAAAGAAGATAAATGAGCCACAATAGCATTTTGAGGGGAAAAGCCTGTGTCTCAGTGATTATGTAGCTGATCAAATAGTTACATATTTATAAGGCTACTGAAAATGTAATATTTTCACAAATAAAATGCTTAGAAAATAAGCCACCACTATATGATTTTAAATGAATCTGAAAATGGTCATTAGAAAACTAAGAAATTAGGACTCTAAGAATAGGAAAATCTGTGATATAATACAAATATCTAGGAGCAATGAATTAGTTAATAGTGTTTCACAATGTTTTCATGATTGAAATAGAATGTAAACATTGAAATATTAATTATTTAGCTGTATAACAATGTCATTTTCTCATTTTTATCTATAACTAATATACTTACAATTTCTTAGTTTTCTCTCTGAAGCTTTATTGTTAATATAACCAAAAAGGTAATTTAAAGACTACTATATTCTTTATCTTTATTTTATAAGAATTCTTAAGATGATAAAATACTAACTTAAAAAATAAATGAAAAAACCTTTATGTATTAAAATGAAGTAAAGTACTGTATGTGTTAAGTAAAAAAACACAAGGCATAAAATAGTCATTTATGTAAAAAAAGGTAAAATATACATAAATGTTTACCTATCTCTGAATGGACAAACAATATATCCATTTTTAGTGGAAATGTGATACCTAATGATACAGACAGGTTGTTTTAGTTTGGATCCTTTAAGAAGCAAATGCCTACATTAGATGATATGCAAGAGATTCTTTAGGGGAAATATCTATAAAAGATAAAGTGGAGAGAGCTGAAGATAGTGAGGAGAGACTTCATACTGCATGAAGCCCTGATCCATTTGAAGGAGAGATAGGAGGAAGGCTGATCGAAGAGGAAGGTCTGACTGCAGCTCAGTTCTGTAACAGTCTTTGTCAACCTAATGGGGAATTATTGAGCTAACATTCCTCTTTAGAGGAGTCTCACTTCTCATAGTAAGATCCTGAATTAGTAGCTTTATCATACTCAGTCACTGGCTGGGAACAACCCATAGAAAGTGCAGCTGCAGCAGAAATGTGGTTGGGGATTTGAACGAGCAGCCACTAGGACCATCAGTCAGCTGAGATCTCCTCAGCAGGATATGTAAGTAGCAGTTTTATAGCTACTGCACAGGTGTGAAAGATGAGTTAATTCTCTGTACTACCAAAACAATAATAAACAAAAAAAAGGTAGATATTAATATAGACAAATACATTTGAAAACAAAAAACAAAACTATACTTTAAAAAGTTATTATTATTATTTTTTTCTGTTTAAAATCATCCTTTGGTGTCCAAGGGAGAGAATACAGTCATGGGTTCTTAGTTTCTCTTTCTGGTTGGGCCAGTAAAGTCCTCATTCCTCTTTTCTACTTATCTCTGGAGACAAAACTAAAAACCACGGCTTCAGGCTGCTAAAGGTCTAAAACTAAACAAAATTTGACAGCAGCAATAACAACAAAATAAGGTGGGTTATAAAAGCTTACAACAGTAAGAATACTTTTAAAAGAAAAGAAAATGATCTGTAGCAATAGAAAGCCACATGAACACATGTCAGCACATAAACCATGAAGGACGAAACAGTTTGATAAAAAATTAAACACCTTTTTTGTTTTTAAAAATTATGTTGCAATCTACAGAACATTAAATGTAATATTTGGACCATTTTATGTGCACAGTTCGGTGGCATTAATTACATTCACATGGTTGTGTAGGCATCACCGCCATCCATCTCCAGAACTTTTTCGTCATTCCACACTAAAACTCTCGACACTTTCAATTCTAATTCTCCATGACCCTACCTTCTGAGATTCTGTAACCTCTGTTCTGTTTTCCGTCTGTATGAATTGATTATTTTGGGTACCTCATATTGAGTGAAATTATACAATATTCATCTAAGTAATACACTTACAATCTTATTGAGGATTCCTTGCACATGATGACTCATTTTTATTTTGCTTCTTTAAAAATTCTATATTTTCTTTTGACTTTCAACAGTTTGATTAGACTGTGTCTCTGTGTGGGTTTCTGTGGGATTTTTATACTGGAAATATATTGAGTTTCTTGGGTTTGCGTTTCTTGTTTTTCCTCAAATTTGAAAATTTCTTACTGTTACTTCTTAAAATAAGCCATGTATTTCTCTCTGTATTCTCCTTCTGAGACTCTGTAATATATATTTTTGTTTTTTGAATACTGCCCCATAGGTCCCTTAGGCTTTTCACTTTTTTCTCTTTTCTCCACAGACTTGATAATTTCAAAGATCCTATTTTCAGGTTTGCTGATTATTTCTTCTGCCTGCTCAAATCTGCTGTTGACAGCCTTCATGGAACTTTTCAATTCAGATATTGTAGTTTTTATTTCCAGAATTTCTGTTTGGTTAATTCCTTACTATTTCTATCTTTTTGTTGATAATCTCATTTTGTTAATATTTTTTGCTGATTTCCTATAGTTCCAAGTCCATATTTCTTGTTAAGCTCTTTGAGCACATTGAAGAGAGTTGTTTTAAAGCCTTTGTCTAGTAGGTAATACATGTAGTTTTAGAGATGATTTCTGTCACTTTATTTTCTTTCTTTGAATCAGCCATGTTGTTCTGCTTCTTTTCATGCCTTGTGATTTTGGTGGAGAAGGTGGGTGGAAGAAACAGCCAACTCTCCCAGTCTTGCAGACCAGGTCTGTGCTGGAGCAGTTCTTTTCCAATAGGCTAGATATGTTCTTTACCTTGGAATTAACCCAGCATTAAGGCTTAAGTTCTTCTCCAGTTTTTTTCTGAGTATATGTCTTGCCTGGGTCTGAGTGTGACTTTTTAAAATGTCTCCTTATACATGGATGATTTTCTATGTTGTAATTTCCAAAGGGATCTTACCCCAGCTTCTCCTTGGAGTCTTAGGTGGTCTATTTTATGTCTCTACCTGTAAAGTCTTTCTCCAAGTATCTGTAGGAATCGGTCTCCCTGCTGCTTTTCCAAATCTTGGATCCCAACCTGAGATTCAAGGTAGTGAATATAGAGACTAGTCCTCCAGGGAGCCCCCGGACAGGTGAGAACATTGCAGGACATGGCTGTTTTGCTCTCTTTGGTTCGAGGGAGGGAACTAGGAACTGGAATGCCACCTCCTCCAGCTCAAAATCATTTTGTGCAGAAATGGGTGGGGCAAGGGCAACTAAAACACAACAAAATTTGATACTATTTTGATTTGGCATTTTTCTTGAATAAGCATTCCTTTGGTTGGTGAAGTTTTTTGTTTTCCTAGAATTCTTACAAAAATTATTTTAGCCAGTTTCTGTTTGTTAATTTGATGTCACTATCAGGGAATGAGGATTTGGCCCCTCTTAGTCCAATGTGTCACTGAAAAAAAAAAAATGCATTTTTAAGTATTAAGTTAAATGACCCAAGCAAATCCATGAAGAATCAAAATCTCTTAGACGGAGATAAAATTAACTACCTAATGATTATAAAATAAATCATGAAAGCAGAAAACATGCTACTTATTATCTTCTTATTTTAAAGCAATTTACTAAATTCTTTATGTCTCATTTTAGTTATTCATATGTTGAGGCTAAAAACCTCTCAGAGCTTTGCTTTGAGCATTAAATTATTTTATACATGGAAAATATTGGAAAGAGTACGTTGTACATAGTTCTCAAATGAAGTGTAGCTATTTTTATCTTTACTATTGTTTCACAGTATCATTATATATGAAACAAATATTTAAAATAGCAGATTGATATACATTGTTTTTATTAGAATGGCCACATAATTTGTAGTCTAGGTTGTTATTTTGAATTTGAAAGTAACATTATTAAGAATCATAACTGAAAAAACAGTAATAAACCAAGACACCTCTGGGTACACCTGCACATAATTATTATGAGTAATTTAACATTTTTCTGACAGAAGAATTAATATAATAATAAAACCAACCAGGCACTTATAAATATGAAATAATATATATTGAATGTTTTATCTTATGCATATATTTGATAAATAATACTCTTACATAAAATAATGGCCCCTTCAACAGGAATTATAAAAATAAACGAGCTGAACTACATCTAAAGTGGTTAATTAACAATATTAAACAAAAAAGAGCAAGTTGAAACAAATTTATTAAAATGACATTAGAAATTTAAAAAATAGTAAGCATTAGAAATAATACATATAAAGGAAAATAATGTTTAAGAATAAAGAAAATTTTAATTCATTAAAATGTAAAAATTCAAACATGGAATATAAATGAAGAAACAGTTAATTATAGATATAGTATAACTTTTTTAAGTTAAGGAAGCAATATTATTATAAATTACAATATTTCAGAATCTCAGAAATTTTTGCAAAAATAAAATACTCAATTATATACTTGAATTAGGCGAGGTAGTTTTACCTGAGATTTCTTTCACGTGTTATATTAACTAATCCAGAATACAATAAAGCAGGGACGCCACCCCCAAGTTAGGAACCAGGCTGCACAGCAGAAGGTGAGCTCGTGGGTGAGGCAGCATTGTCACTTAAGCTCCACCTCCTATCAGATCAGCGGTGGCCTTAGATTCTCCTAGGAGCATGAACCCTATTTTGAATTGCAGATGTGAGGGATCTCGGTTGTGCACTCCTTATGAGAATCTGAGGTGGAACAGTTTCATCCCAAAACTATTCCTCCGACCCCTCCACTCCCGACTATAGAAAAATTGTCTTCCAGGAAACTGGTCCCTGGAGCCAAAATGGTTGGGGATCTCTTCAATAAAGGATAAAACTTCATCAAGCAAGTAATTTTGAAATTTGCAAGGGACACACACATACATACACATTTCTACTTTTACCCACATACAGACATATACACTAGCAAAATCTCACAAATATGAATGTATTTGGCACCACTTAGTCACGTTAAGTATAAGCACATCTTTTGATTCACTGATTCTGTGTTTATATCCCAGGGAAATACTTGCATACATAGAAGGAATCGGTGCCAACCTAGATGTTTATCATAGAGAGAGTAGGGTTAAAAACAGAATGTCAAACAGCAAGCAGAAAACACCAGTTTAGATGTTACTATGTAAATTTTGGATTCCATAGCACATTGTGCATAGTGAATGGAGTAGAAAAAAGATATATTTATTCAACATGATATAGTTTACAAAAATTTAACATGTAGGTACACAAAACAGAAATACAGAAGTTATAAAATTCACATGAAAATACATGCAATGCATATTAAAATGGTTGCCTAAGAAGAGAATGTTGAAGGGCTTAGGGTACAGATAAAGATGAGATTAGATAGATAGATAGATAGATAGATAGATAGATAGATAGATAGATAGATAGATACAGCTAGGAGCAAGATACACACAACTACAGATAAATGTATATATGCACACACATATATATATCATGCATGACTTGACTGTATTTTATCCACTTTTATATTTTATTTAAAGATTCACTTTTCTTAATGCTATACATCCTATCTTTATGCTTTAAATTTCAGTTATTTCATTATTTTAATTGTACTGTAAACTAACTTCAAATAGACAATGCTCTAAAGTACAAAAGAAAATAAAATAGACTAAATTTTCTACTTCATACGTCTTACATTTTAATGATGTGTGTGTATATTGGAGTGTGTGAAATAATGCATGTAAATATTTAGAACACTTCCTGGTCCTTAGAGAGGGAATAATCAATTTTGTTAAGTTAGCAATTATTATTATCAGTCTTGAATATTCTAGTAACAATAACTGATAGAAATGAAAATACATATTACATAAAGATTTACATATTGAAGTACCCTAAAGAGAGTTAAATATAATTTATAAACCTGTAAAAGATTTCCCAATTACATGTAAGAGTGAGGGTTAACATCAGGTCTGATCTGACCCAGTTTTGCATAAAGGATATAGAGTTTCTGTTTCCTTTGAAAGTTCTGTATTAAAATAAACAAGGGTTGACGAGTGTCTCTTGTTTCCTGTTAGCGAACACTTGGCCTGTAGTAGCAGTGAGCTGTCACACAAGCCACTGACGTGCATGAATAGGGTGGTATAAAAGACTGGCAGGAAGCCAAGGCTATGGACGCAAATGTCTTCTTGCTCTTGAGCCACCTCTGTACACTGTGTGTGTGTCAGAAGACACAGGAAGATGCACCCTTGGGCAGCTGCTGGGCCTTCTGATGACATGACAATGCTCTCTGTCCGTAAAGCTAAGTAGACACAGTTTCAGATTGAAGCCTGTTGTACACTGTAAGCCTGTTTGTCAATTCAAATTCATGACAACTTTGTGCCGGTTCAAAGTATAATCCACACTATTCAATAAAAATTCCTTCAAATGCCTTAAATGAAAAATAAAAACAGTATAATCAAGGACTAAAATATTTACAAAAGAAAAATTACTAGTGAACCAGTAACACAGAGGAAATATTCAAGTAGAATTAAAGAGGGAGTCAAATTATCACAAAAAAATTATGTAATTTTTCTTGTCAAAATTGTGTAAATGCATCATGTTATGTTCCAGACATTGTATAAAAATATTCAGATGATATCTGCAACTCTCTCTTTTTCTCTTTCTTTTTTCTCTAGTTATATACAGAGATATATAAATAAAATGAAAGCAATAAAATTTTGACAGTAGTTAATATTCATTAAAATCTTACATGATTCTTATTCTTTATGCTTTACATTTCAGCGGTTCCCAATAATTCAAAAAAGTGTTATTAAAACATATGGTTTTTATAAGAAAATGACAACATTCAGCATTGTTTACATAAGAATTCATAAGAATGAATTCTAGCTCTTACAGCAAGGTTGGTCTGTTAATTCTCTGGAGCTATATAGTTCTGAAAAAATATCTGTGGATGAAACTACCACTATTATTAGCAAAAACTACAATATTTTGCTTTAAAGCTATAAGAAGGACTTCTGTGCTTGACAAAGAAGAGAAAGTAAATGCTGAAAACATTTCTACACTCAAATTCTAAATTCTCCATATACCTTCTTATACATTGTAATTTATCAATACACTTCTTAGTGAAATCTTTATTCTGTGACCTTTGATATTGCAGCTACATTAACACCAACTTGCACTTTACATCCCAGTAAAAACTGTATGCAGGACATTTTGTCATTTTCATTTTAACGACATTAGAAGTTTCTATTTCCTACCAGTCGGTGTGAATACCTAACAGGATAATTTATCCGTGTGTTGACAGTTGTTCATTTCTAGATACGAAAGCAATTGATAAGCCAACTTTACTTTAGTAAATACCAAGTAAATATTGAGAAAGTTAAATGATACTCAGAGGAATATAAGCAACTATAATACTGATTTGCTGTTTTTAATTCCTTTAAATATAGCTTGGAAGAGAAGAGTAAAACAAATGCATTGAATGAAGATCTCACAGTGACATGAAAAAGGGGCAAAGCTTTGTGTGCTGGAAAACTTAGAGGATTCTCCTTCATTGTGGAAGGCTTGGGCTGGGCCTTAAAGATTGAGGACTTATTAGGAAAGATAAGACTCTGGCCAGTCAGGAGACTATATGAAAAAAAAATTCCAAATCTGTGTCATGTATGTGGGAGCTGCATGCAAGACAATCTCAGGACTTGCTAGTTATCATTAAATTATGAGCTTCTGGAGATAGCATTTGGCCACTCTGTAAAAATATATTGATAGTGATATAGTTTGGTTTTTATTTAATAAACTAAGAAGAAATGATGAGTTTGGAGTCAAAGAGCAGAAGGGAGAAAGCAAGGGCAAAGGGAAGGAGAAAGAACAGAGACATAAGAGAAAAATCATGTAAGCAGACGTGAGAAAGGTGTTTGGACGAACTGAGGCAAGATGGTGCACTTCTGGGTTCTTCTTCACCACCAACTCTTCCCGCATGCGCGAAAAGGCAGCCGGCGACCCGGGAAGGTGCAGACCAACTGGGCATGCACCAGGTGACGTCAATCCGAAGAGACCAAGATTTACCTGGTCGCACCTGCGGAACGCCCCTGACACGCCCATGCCCCACCTATTGCCCTCCCACTCCTAGTAAAGCCGCTCTCCGCCATTGAGCCACGCGGACTTCCCAGCTTCCCAGTCCTGTCAGGATATGGGAACTCCGACCGAGAGCTTGGGGGAGGGGCACTCTGCCAGCCTTCTTTGCCGGAGGCCGACATACTTCTTCTCCACACCTTAGGTTACTAAAATAAACTTGCAGTTTTGCGCCTGACCTTTGCCTACTTGCTGGTTCTTTGGTGCTCGCTCTGGTGGTCTTAGAAAAACAAGACAGATGGTGCCGAAACCCGGGAGGAGACCCCTCCTCAGGGCCCCCAGGGTCCGGGGAGCCTCCTCCTCCTTGTTCCACGCCGCGGATGGACCAGGACCTGAGACCCGCTTCGCTCACTCTCACGGCCTCTCTGGGGTAAGTGCCCTTGTCTCCTCTTTACCTCCCTCGGCCAGAAATCCTGTGCAGGTCCGAGGTCCATTTTGAGCCACCAAGTGGCTTGGGAGACCCTTGCAGGACGGAGACGTCCGCCTGAAGGTAATCTCCACTTTGGCTCCATGAGCCTCCAGTTTGTCTCTGCCGGTTCCAAAGGACGCTTTGAAGCCAGGCAGAGATCCACTTCCATTTCCATTGTGTCCATTGTGTCCCTCGGCCAAAATCCTGCACAGGTCCGAGGTCCATTTGGAGCCACCAAGTGGCTCGGAGACCCATTCAGGACGGAGACGTCCGCCTGAAGGTAATCTCCACTTTGGCTCCATGAGCCTCCAGTCTGTCTCTGCTGGTTCCAAAGGACGCTTTGAAGCCAGGCAGAGATCCACTTCCATTTCCATTGTGTCCATTGTGTGTCGGTAAAGAGGAAACAAACGGGAAACCCCCCCCCCATCCAAATTTCCAAAGAGCACCCCTTAGGGTGCCTCCTAGCCAATTTAAAAACCTTACAGCTTGAACAAGACCTTAGGAGGAAGAGGTTAATTTTCCTTTCCACTGTGGCGTGATCGACCTCAGCAATTTCTGCCAGCGGCTAGGCAAGTGGTCCGAAATTAATTTACATACAAGGCTTTTAGGCCTTAGGCTCTCGTCCCTATACTCCTTCTCTCCCCACTCTCCCCACCCCCTCCCTTCCTGCCCAGACTCCTCCTCCTCCCCCCATCCAGACTCCTTCTTCCTCCTCCTTATCTACTAGTAATCCACTGGGTCCCGTGCCTCCTTCGGGGCCCCCAACAGGCTGTCTTGAGTCTCCTGTCTCTGCACACACCCTCTCTAAGTGCCCTGCTGATGTCTCCACTCCTGCCCCACACCCTCCTACAGTGTTAGCGCCTTTGCGAGAGGTGGCTGGGGCGGAGGGGGTAGTCAGAGTACATGTCCCTTTTTCATTGGCCGATCTTTCCAAAATTGAGAAGCGTTTAGGTGATTTCTCAGCTAATCCTACCATATACATAAAGGAATTTAGATACCTTTGTCAGGCCTATGACTTAACTTGGCATGACCTCCAGGTTATCCTAACCTCTACCCTAAACTGACTGAGGTTCTAACCCAGTATACCCAGTTAGATCCAGCCTCCCCCACAGGGGCCACTATTTTGGCGTCTTATTTAATTTCTCAATCAGCTCCTGACATTCGTAAAAAACTTCAAAAGGTAGAGGATGGTCCTCAGACACCAATACAAGACCTAGTTAAATTACCCTTTAAGGTCTATAACTCCAGAGAGGAGATGGCAAGCTTGCCTTGAACAGAAGTTACAGCTCCTAGCAGCGGCTTTACAGCCCAGTCATAACCCCAGACCAGAGAGCACACACCCCGCAGACTCCAAAGCTACAAAAGGAGCCTGCCTGCTATAAGTGCGGCAAGGCAGGACACTATGCCAACAGGTGTCCGCAAGGTCCCCGAGCCCCAACGCAGCCTTGCTATAAGTGCAAGGCATCAGGACATTAGGCCAGTGAATGTCCTAACCCTCGTCCACCAGCAACCCCCTGCCCTGCTTGCCAGCAGGGAGGAAACTGGAAGTCTGATTGCCCCACCCTGAGAACAGGTGTCGCGCCTCTACGTGACCCCTTTTCCCAGGATCCTGGGAGCTCCTTCCAGCTTTTACATCTGGATGATGACAACTGAAGGTGCCGAGACTCGGGGACCCCCATCACCCTCGCCGAGCCACGGGTAACTCTCCTGGTAGCGGGTAAGACAATTAATTTTTTAATCAACAGCGAGGCTACCTATTCTGTTTTGCTGTCCTTCTCTGGACCTAGCCTTCCATCCAATATCTCTGTAGTAGGAGTAAGTGGAAAGCCATCCACTCCACGAAAAACTCCACCCCTTAATTGCTGCCTGGCCAACAATTACTTTGCGCAGTCGTTCCTCATTCCCAGCTAAAAAGGGCCCCTACCGAAAGCAATCAGTGGAAATCAGTTTGGCTTTCCCCCACTCGCCTCAAACTTACTAAATTTTCTTAACTATCTCATACTCCCCAACCTTGCCGGGACCTTCCTTCTGGGTTTTGCCCATATTCCAACAAATGCTTCCATTCCTCATTCCTATACTAATACTGTGCCTTATTTTATTTTTCATCTGTGCGTCCAAATACCAACCATGGGCCCCGACCTTAACGACGCCCCTTAACAGCAGGAAGTAGCCAGACAGACCACGGCGCCCCTTTATCACTATTATCAATAAAAGGTTGGACTGTTTGGACAAACGGAGGCAAGATGGTGCACTTCCGGGTTCTTCTTCACCACCAACTCTTCCCGCATGCGCGAAAAGGCAGCCGGCGACCCGGGAAGGTGCAGACCAATGGGGCATGCACCAGGTGACGTCAATCTGAAGAGACCAAGATTTACCTGGTCGCACCTACGGAACGCCCCTGACACGCCCATGCCCCACCTATTGCCCTCCCACTCCTAGAAAAGCCGCTCTCCACCATTGAGCCACGGGGAATTCCCAGCTTCCCAGTCCTGTCGGGATGTGGGAACTCCGTCCGAGAGCTTGGGGGAGGGGCACTCTGCCGGCCTTCTTTGCCGGAGGCCGACAGACTTCTTCTCCACACCTTAGGTTACTAAAATAAACTTGCAGTTTTGCGCCTGACCTTTGCCTACTTGCTGGTTCTTTGGTGCTTGCTCTGATGGTCTTAGAAAAACAAGACAAAAGGTAAGACGAATCTTTGTACAGTAGGTCTGTTTTTCTAGCGACTTTTTAATTTTAATAAGTTCAATTTTTCTGATTTCAAAATAAGGTATATATGATTTAAAATGTCAATTATGGTTAAAGTAAAATTAATATATGAATAATAAATTAATACTACTAATGACTGCCTAAGCCATACATTTGGACACAAAATATAGTGCAAGAGCACCTGGGAGTCCCAAAGATCCTTTCAGGCAGTCAGGTCAAAACTATTTTCGTCATAATATTAAAACTGTATTTGACTCTTTCACTCTTATTCTTTCCTGTGCATTCTGTTACAGAGGCTAAATGTGTGCCATTGATCTGACAGATCGCTGAAAGTGTGTCTGTGTATTCTTGTGCTTCAAAAAGTTCCACTTAAATTCATAATATAACAAATATAAGTAGTTAGGTTTGACATAAATAAAAGCTTTTCACATCCTCTATAAGAGCCTATGACATGAAGTTTGATAACCAGTGACTAAAAATTTCTTATATTCAGATCTGATTATTTGTAGTTTTCTAGTGTGTGTATGGGTGTCACTTAAAAATAGTGACATTTAAAAATATATGTCATTTAAAATATATATACTTATATAATAAGTGTAAATATATGGGTGTATATATATTTGTGGTATTTTAAACCTGTCTATTTAATTTAAATTTGTATTACAGGTAATCATTTTTAAACTTTATATATATATGTACTTTTTACTAATTATTTAATAGATAAATGGATGTAGTATCTATTAATAATCTTATTTGGATATACTGTATAGATATTTGTTGTTGTAAAAAAGATATTTTGGACATCTACTTGTGTTAATTATGTAAAAATATGTATTTATAGAAATTCTTGTATACATTTGTACATATTTATAATATTTGTATTATTTGTACTAATGAAATATCTTTCTCTATAGACAGATGTGTACTCCTTATATATTGTTTATGTTCTTTGCCCATTTTAAATAATATAACAATAATTTTTCACATATATGCACTCTTTGTATATTACAGGTAAAACATCAATGTAAATTACATTTTCCACAAAGATATTATCATTTTTTATACATTATTTTAATATTTAACCATATTTTTATGTGGATAAATTTTATCATTTCAGTACTGCCACAATAATGTTCCTTAACAGTAATAATGTTGGATTCATCAACCACAAATTCCAATTTTATGCTACTAGGAGCATTCCTTTCACAGTTGTACATCTATGGGCAAGTTGGGGTTCAAAGTGGACTAGACTAAGTAGAGTTTGGAACCAACTGGAAAAAAGGGTAAAGGTCTTCTTCATGAGTCCTGATCCTCTTAGAACTAGTGACTAGGCGCCTACTTTACCAACCAAAAGGGAGGACAACCTGGAGACAAGCATCCGCATCCTCACACAAGCACTTTTCCAGCCTTTTGTTCTGCCTTGCCTTTTCCCAACTGATGTTTAAATGGACTCAAATAATACATAACCTTTGGTTCTGGCTTCTTTCATTTAACAAAGTTTATTTAAGATTTATATTTGTCATGGTATGAATTAATGGCTTATTCCTTTTATTTCTGAGTAGTACACCATTGTATTGATATTTCTTTATCCATTCACCTATTGAAAGCCATCCTTGTTTATATAAGTTTAATTATTATCAGTTTATAAAGTATCATTAATATATTTCCATGTTAGTAGATACTATTCTATAACATTTTTAAAGGCTGCAAAGTATCCAATTGAAACCCATTTTCTGAATATACTACAATTTGTTTAAATAATTATTTTGGTTGCTGATAATACTTCACAGGAAAAAAAAAAACAACAACAACTTTGAAACAAAACCTTGGCTGTCTCCATGACTCTATCCTTACTCAAATTTTCTAGAAGTAAACCTGGAGCATTGAAAATATGTGAATTTTAGGGCATTTGGACTCAAAATTGTATGGATTTTTTTTCTGTAAATCAGTAATTTCACATTTAGTTTTTCAGAAAAATGTATTAGGTTTAAGACAATGACAGAGAAATGTAAGATAGGAGAGCAGGAGGAGGAAATTGCGCTTCTGAAATTTTACATGGAACCAAGTTGTGTGAGTAGAATTAATGCCAAACTAATACATTAGACCAATTACAGCAAACACCTGATCCATAAGGATAACATTATTCATATTTCTTAGGACTAATTCCTTGTAGGTAAAGCTGTGCTTTGTCACATATTCTTACATATTCTTCCTATCAGCCTACCCCTTACCAAAATCTGCACGTAGAATCTTCCGTAATGTAGTATTTCAATCAGTACAAATATAGACGATGTGTCAATTCAGTGAAAACATCGATCAAATTAATACTTTGAATAAAAATTAAAAAGTGACTAGTTTCCTGGATATTTTTTTCAAAAGATTTATTGCTTGTCCTAGATATTATCTGAATGTACTTATGTTCTGTTTCCTGCCCAATGAATCAGCTGACGCCCACAGTTGAATTCATACATTCATACCAATATATTTTTTCCCTTTAGCACCTTGGAAAGTATGAAACCAACAGAACATTTTATGGCTACTTTCAACTCTCATATACAGCTCTGAGTCTATGGTAAAGAAAAATTAATTTATGATTTTTTTACTAGCTTGCACTTAAGTCATAAAAATCTTGCAGTTTAAAGAACCATATAAAGTTAAGTACTTTATTGAACTTTACTCCTTAGCTCTTAAATGTATATGTATTTTTTTTCTTTTGAACTAAGAGGTGGCATATTATCAGGAGTAAATAAATCCTGAAATTTATGAACCTAAGAATTTCACGTATTTCAATTTTCAGGGAAGCTTGACCTCGGCTAAAGCTTATTGCCCAGCCCCAATATAAAATTACATATTTAAATTTCGCTTCCAGATATGTCACCAATGCAAGAACTAAGATACATCACCAATGCAAGAACTAAGAACCGTTATTTATGAGGAAAACACTTGTTCATTTTCTTTGATAATGTTATCGATTTTTCTTCTTGGATTAATTCAGCTATGCATAAACTAATTGTATTATATTTTAATCCTTTCAGATTTTAAACATTTATGATTCTATTTCACCATTACTATATGAAAGACACTACTCCATCTAACCTACCTCAATAATGTCAGCTTATTTTAAAGTTATAAGAATAGAAACCAATTTCCACAATGTGGAAGTAAAAGAAGTTGTCATCTAAAAACTTCGATAATTTTATTTCCAGAATATATTAAAACTTAGAAAGATATCAAGCCTGATGATTGATATCAAAAAATGCAACATCTTAACCTGCCTTTTTGGATCTTATGTGATTTGTATGAGTGGGTTTTATTATCAACAAGTTCCACTGGATAATAAGATTATAAATATATATAACACTGATTTTAACAATGTTAAGGGTAAATAAGTAATGCTTTAGGAAAATTACATGCACTCCATTGATAAATACTTAAATTAATGGCATATAACAATTGCCATCTTCTTTTATGCATAAAGGAATGGGCCACAGATGAATGCACTGTTCTATTATTAAAAATGCATTAGACTACAAAGCCCATCTCATGATGTAGGAAGAATTAAGAAGTTTTCTAATATCATTAGGCAGAACTATACTTAAATCACTACCAAGAATTTTAATATTCTTTGTACTGTGAAGCCACATATATTAAATTACTATTACTTGTTTTTTGTGAATATTAGCGTTCTTCATAACACTACTACTATTAATAAACACTACTACTAAATACAATGACACAAAAGAGACAATATGAATAAAATTTTGAAGCTGAATTTTTAGTACACATAGTAATATATTTTTGAACATTACCAAGAATTACTTAATTATATATATATATATACACATATAAACATTTTGTGTGTAAGCTTTTACATTAACTATATTCTGCATGTATCCTTTAGCAACTTGCTTAACTTGCTAAATATTATTTTGTTTAATTTACAATATTAAAGATTACCCTTTAATCATTTCAACTCAAAGTATTCCATATACTGGATAATCCAGATACTGAATGTGTCTTCTTGTGCAAATGAATAATAAAAGTTTCTCTCATTGATCCTTTAAACTCACTGTGTTCCTTCTTCAATTTAGATGTCATCTTGGGCGGAACCCACAATTTTCTTATAAATTTCATTTAGATCTCTTGGAGAGTGACTATTCACTTTCAAAAGTTAAAAATACAGCCACTAGATTAAAAACTTTGATCTCACATAAAATCCTATCATTCTTTACTCACCGGTCTTAAGAACCAACGATGGGATTGGGATTTATTAGTCAATGGACCTTCCTCAATGTCCTCCTTCTTCTCCATCTTCTGACTCCCTCAAATCAGGGCATTAGAGATAAGGATAAAAAAAATAGCTCTTTTTATCCAGAAATGTTTCTAGTTCCTCTTTATCTAGAAGTGCCCTCAGTCATGGCAGGCTTTCATGAGAATATCCCAGGCTGGTTTCCTCTGATACAGCAGTGTTTCCTCTAACTGGCAGTAAGTCCATCCAATACTGCTCTCAGAACCCGTCCCATGGACTGGAAGAGAGAGAATGGAAGAAAGAGAATGTGCTGGAAGAGAGAGAATGAAGAGGAACAGTTCCTGCCTCACTCACAACTTCCTGTGGGGAGGCGGTGAGTCAATCAAATAGCAACTCTCTGCATCACTGATTTTACCCACAGGAAACTGTGCTGCTTACAAGACAAGTGCTTAAAACACAGACTCTGCACTTTGTTATCTCATTCAATGTCCTGCTCCTAAATGGTAATTAACTTAATACCAAAATCTATTGCTGATAATATTTCTATCCTCCTTAAAAAACTGCAAAGGCTTTTATAAATGTGAACATCTGTAATTTCATCCCCATTTCCTGCCTGTGGCTGTTCTATAGTATTTTATATCTCCATGTTTTTATGCCCTTTAAATGAGTCACTATTAATACGATGGTGTTTGTACAGTCATTAGCTGTATCAGTTTCTTTACTCACAACTACCTCTTGGCCTCTTGAATTCAAGCTATTTTTTTTTTTTTTTGGCTTCAATTTCCTATTTCTGAAGTTTATTTTAACTGGTAGTTCTGTGATGAGGTTCTGTGAGTGGCAAATTATCTTTTTCTTTTCCCTTTTTTAGTCATTCACTTGAATTTTAGTTTAGATATGTTCATAGAATTCTATGTTAAGAGACATTTTATTCCAGAATTTCCTCAGCTTGCCTTATTAAGAAGTTTGTTAGTGCAATTACACTTCCTTAACTTTTAATTTGTTCCATTGTGTTTTATAATGATAAGTTTTATTTAGGGGTTGATATGGAGTGCTTTTCTTGCTAAGGTTATATTGAGCTTGTTGAATCTGAGAAATCATATAGTTTATCACCTCAAACAAAAAATAAGCCATTATCCTTCTTTCTTTTGTCTAACTCTTTAGTCTACAGTCATCCCTCAGTGTGCATGGTTCCAGGACCGCCCTGGGTCCTGGCTGAGGTGGCATCTGTCAGTTCATACTGCCTGACTTGTAGACCCATCTCCTCTTCCCTTTTTCTTGTGTGGACTAACCATCTACTTCACAGCTACAACACCTTCTTATGGTCTTACTTTACTGATTATCAGCTCCTACTTTATTTCTACTAGTTGGTGATTTTTTTTTTCTCTTGCAAGCTCAGCTACTCATTTAAAACAATGTTTACTATATATCATCTTTCTCTTTTCTAGGTATTTGTGGCAGGAGAATTTCGGTTTGTACTACTATAATTTTTTATTAGACCTGGAACTGATTTTAGCTACAGTTTACAAAATGTTATATAGTGTACATATGACTTCTGAATTAAATTAGGCTTCAAGTATTTTTTTCGAAATCCATCAAAAGCAAATTAAAGACATTATTTTAGTGATCATGTAAGATTCTAGCATATGGATCAGACATTGATTATATATTGATTTTTCCATTCATCAAGCTAGAATTGTTTACTGTAATTTTTGTTATGATAGCTAAGAAAGGTGGCTTAGTGGGACTGCACCACTGTACTCCAGCCTGGGCGACAGAGCAAGCCTCCATCTCCAAAAATAAAAGGTGACTCAGAAGCTAACTCCTTGGTACAATTTCCCCACCGTTTCTGTGAACTTGACCATTTTTGTCTTACCTATATTTTATCTTAATTTCCTAAAATATAACCTGAAGAAATAACTATATCTGCCTTTTAGAGTTTTTGTTTTGTTTTGTTTTGTTTTTACACATTGTGTGAGTTAATACATTGTCCTGTCTGGCAAGATTATACTAGAGTAAAATACAGATCCAAATTGCAGTGACTTGGCTGGAAAAAAAAAAAAAAATTATTTCTCATTCACATCAAACCTGAAGTGTTTCACTGGGAATGTCCTCTGTTATTTCAGGAAACCAGGCTCTTTTCATTTTGTAATGCTTCTATGTCATCACAGACCATGTGTTTACATGGTCTTCAAGGCCCTCTCAGCCGGGAAAAAGAGGAGTGGAACATGCACGCTGGTTTATAATGGCCCTGACCCAGAAGCAACCCACATCAGACCTTTCCACAGTCTACTAATCAAAAACAGTAACATGGCCCCAGTGTAAATGGTTTGCAGGCTAGATAACAGAGGAGCACACATGGAATACTTGATGAGCAATAACTGTCTTTACCATAAATATATTAAAGTTTATATTAGAGCCTTGTCCATATTAAACACTCAATATATATTAGCTCTTATTATTATTATAAGTAGCACTGTGATTAAAGTATTTACAGATAAAGCTCTGCTAGAGTAATGTTATTTCATTAAGATTCCTAGAAGTATATCTATTATTCTAAAGGATATGAATATTTGTGGGTTTTTATAAAGGTTGTCAAATTCATTTTGAGGATAAGATTGTTATAAATTGATGACAAGCATTTGTTTGGGGATGTCCATTTAATCAGATAAATTACAATAATAAACATGTTTTCCCAATATGTCTGTGAGTTTTTAAATCAACTTTCTAATCTGCCTTCATTAATTAAACAAATTGGATTTCCTTTTAATTTGCATTTATTTAATTACTTGTGTAAGGTTGAACACTTTTTTCTGTATTTATATTGGTCATTAGATTCTTGTCTAGAGAAAATTATCTGCTGTAAGCTCTTTCCATTTATCTATTCATGTCTGCCATGTTTTTCTCATCAATTTGTTTTGCCTCTTTTTAATCAAACATTCATGTTTTATGAATGGTGGTTGAAAATGTTTGCCTTTGTTTTTCACGGGTCTTTATACTCTCATGTCTTTGTATAGGAAATTCCTAAAAAAATTTCAAAATGTCATTTTCTCCTTTTCATATTTTTTGGGTATAATTTTTGACACTTCTCATAGTAATGTCATAAAGTTTATATTAGCATATTTATTTTTTAAATGAGGAAACTAAGGCTCAGTAAGATTAAATGCACATTTCAAAGGCATTGTGGCTTGTATATTGCATAGCCACGACTTCGAGCAACTCAGTATTTAAGATTGTTTTTCTAAAATCACAATGCACACACAGCCCCCTGCAGTGAACAGAACTGTGTGCCCCTACTCCTCAAAGATGTTTCTGCCGTAATCCCTAGAACATTTGAGTATGTTCCTTTCCATGACAAAAGGGACTTTGTAGAAGAAATTAAGGTTGTGGCCTTGAAATAAGGTTGCCCTGGCGCATTCTGACCACATGAGCCCTTCAACACAGAGAACTTTCTCAGGCTGGACTCAGAGAGATCCAGTTAAAGATAGCCAGAGAAATGCCAAGACTGAGAAGAACTGAGCAAGCTGTTGCTGGCTCTGAAAAGTAGGGCTCAACCTGACAGACCACACAGAGGCTCTAGGAGTTAAAGGTTGCCCCCAGATCACAGCCAGCAAGGAAACAGGGACCTCAGAATGACAACTAAAACGTAGTGGATCCAGCCAACAACTTAAATCAGCTTGGAAGCTGATTCTTCCTACAGTCTCCTGGCAAGTACCCAGCTGGTTAACGTCTTAATGTAGACCTTGTGAAACCCGAAGCAGAGAAATCAGCTGAGTCAATCTGACTTCCCAGCCACATAAATTTACATTGTTTTCAACTTCTACATTTGTAGTCATCTGTTACTCAGAAATAGGAAATGAAAACACCCTTTTAAAATTGAATGGGTTATACAATTTAACCAAATTGTACTTCCTAACCTACCTCATTAAGATATTGTTCATTGTGTATTCTGCTCTTTAATAGTATTGTGCCTGCTAGGGCATGTTTCTGCACACTTGCCCAGAAAACCTAAAGAAGCTGTGTTTGGTGTACTCAACCTATTCCTGTACCCTCCGTCGGTCTTCAAGGTTGATAACCTATTTGCCAGGTTAACAGTGCTAGGTTTGTAGGACTCACTGATACATGCTAGTCACACGACTATAAATGTGAACCTTTATGTTCCTGAAGTATTCTCCAAGTCGCTCTTGTTTTTAGGGGTTATATCTCTGATTTTAGGGGTTATTTCCTAGATAGTAGTCCTTTGTCATTTATGCTATTTGCAAATATTTTCTGCTCAAACTATAGCTACCTTTCGTCCTCCTTAAGTGTTCTTTTATAGTAATTTCATTGAAGTCCGAGTCATCATTTTTTTTTCTTTATGGGTAATATACTTGATGTCAAGTTTAGGAGCTCTTTGTTTAGCTCTAGATTCTAGTTTTCTCTTTTTTTTTTTTTTTTTTTTTTTGAGATGGAGTCTCGCTCTGTCGCCCAGGCTGGAGTGCAGTGGCCAGATCTCAGCTCACTGCAAGCTCCGCCTCCTGGGTTCACGCCATTCTCCTGCCTCAGCCTCCCCAGTAGCTGGGACTACAGGCGCCCGCCACCTCGCCCGGCTAGTTTTTTGTATTTTTTAGTAGAGATGGGGTTTCACTGTGTTAGCCAGGATGGTCTCGATCTCCTGACCTCGTGATCCATCCGTCTCGGCCTCCCAAAGTGCTGGGATTACAGGCTTGAGCCACCGCGCCCGGCCTAGATTCTATTTTTCTATTCACACACATACATATATAGTTTATTAGATATGAGAAGAATTGACATCATTAACATATTTAGTTTTTCAATCGATAAACATGGTGTGTTTCTCCATTCATATATATCTTCTTTGATTTCCTTTATCAGTACTTCGCAGTTTCCTTCATTTATTGAGAAATTTGAATCACATTGTACTTTAATTTTGGCATGCACAAATTCATTATTAGATATAAAAACACAGTTGATATTTATATGCTTATATTGTATCCTATGAGCTTGCTAACTCACTTAGACTCTAGCAATTTTTCTTTCTTTCTTTTTTTTTTTTTTTTTGGTGAGGGATGATTACTTGCTATTTTCTATGTATAAAATCATGTTATCTGCAAATAGAGAAAGTTTAATTCCTTCCTTTCCTAGTAAAATGTTATTTATTTCTACTTTTTTGCCTTATTCCAATGGCTAGAACTTCCAACACTATTTTGAATAAGCGGTAAGAGGTGACATCCTTGACTTTTTCCCCAGCATAGGGAAAAAGTGTTTAGTCTCACCATTAAGAATGATGTTGGCTGCAGATTTTTAATGTTTTGGGTCAAGGTAAGGAAGTTCCTTTCTTTTTCTCTGAGAGGTTTTTTGTTTGTTTGTTTGTTTGTTTGTTTTATTCATGAATGGCAGTTGAATTTTGGCAAATGCTTTTCTGCATCAGTTGATACGATCATGTGATTTCTTTTTCTTCAGTCTGTTAATATGGTAGATTACGTTGATTCATTTTCAAATATTAAATAAGTTGGAATCATAGAAATAAATTCCACTTGATTGTAGAGTATAATCCTTTCTTTATATTTCTCAAATACATTCGCCAACATTTTATTAGCTTTCAGTTTTCATATTAATATTTATATATTTATATTTTCATATATATCGTTTTCTTTTAGCCCAGTCTTTCTCTGATTTTGACATAAAATAATAATAGATTCATAAAATGAGTTGCAAAGTATAACTTCTTCCAATTTATGAATGAGATTGTTTAAAATTGGTGTTATTTCTACTTTAAATATTTGGTAGAACTGCAAGGGAATCTCCATCTGTGCCTAGAGATTTCATTACTTGCCTTATTTAATTACAAATGTATTTTATAATAGTTACAGGGTTATTCCAACCATCTGTTTTTTGTCAGGTGAGTTGCAATTGCTTTCATCTTTTTAGGATTATATCCATTTTGTCAAAGTTGTCAAATGTATGTCTATAAAATTGTAGTATGCCACAATCTTGATATCTAAAAGTTCCTTAGTAATACATTCTGTTTTATTTCCCATGTTTGTAATTTGGCTTTCTCTCTCTTTAATTTTTTTTATAAGTCTTGCAAGAGATCTGTAAACACATTTGTCTTTACAAAGAATCAGTTATTTGTTCCCTTTATTCTTTTTATCTTCCTGTTATATGATTTATTGGTTTTTGCTCTTATCTTTATTATTTTCTTTCTTATTCTTGCTTTAGATTTACTTTCCTGTTCATTTTCTAAGTCATTTAGTGGGAATTTAAATTATTGATTTGATACTTTTACTCTTTTCTAAAATATGAATTTAGAGCTATTAATTTTCCTATCATTAATACTTTAGGTGTGCCAAACACATTTCAATGTGTGGCATTTTCATTGTCACTCAATTTAACATGTTTTTCTTTTTAAATTTCCTTGAGCCTTCCTTTTTGACTCATAGATTAAGAAGTGTGTTGTTTAGTTTCCAAGTGTTTGGAGGTTTTCATGTTATCTTTTTCTTACTGATCTCTAGTTTGATTTCATTGTATTTGGAGAACACACTATGCATGATTTGTTGTTGTTAAGTGTGTTGAGTCTTGTGTTATTGCACAAGATATGGTTATCTTGATTACTTTTAGCAGTTGGAAAGACTGTATGTTCAGCTATGTTTGGGTGAAGTATATTCTAAATCTTAATTAGATGGTGTTGATGAATTCTATTACTTTTTTCCCAATTTTATAGCTAATTGTTCTATCAATTGTTGAGATATAATGTTGTGTTGTCCAACTATAAATGTGGATTTTTCTGTTTCTACTTTTAGTTCTATCAGTTTTTGCCTAACAGGTTTTCTTTGTTGTTTGTTTTGGTACATACACAGTTAGAATTACTATATTTTCTTTTTGTTTTAGTCCTTTTTGTTATACAATGCCTATATTAGGGTTCTCCAGAGAAACAGAACCAATAGGATATTTACATACATAAAATAAATGTCTACCTTTTTTGTTTTATTCAGGCCTGTTATGGTTTGAGTGTCCCTGCAAAAACTCATAGTGAAATCGTATTTCCTAATGCAGCAATGTCAGGAGCTGGAACCTCTAAAAGGCGCGGCCGAATGGGAGGCATTCAAGATGTGACGACTGCACCCACATGGCCAGCTCGGTGCTGTTCTTGAGGTAGTGAGTTCTCACTCTCTGAGACTGGATTATTTCTCACAGTAGTAGATTAGTTACTCCAAGACCAGGTTTTTAGAAATCAAGGTTCTTCTCATTTGCCTCATTTGCCTGTGTCCACTTCCCCTTTGACCCGCCATGTGATGACACAGCACAAAAGCCCTTGCCTAGCTGGGCATGGTGATGAGGCCCCGTAGTCCATCTACTCAGGAGGCTAAGGAAGGAGGATCCCTTGAGCCCAGGAATTCAAGGCTGTGGTGAGCTATGATTGCACCACTGCACTCCAGCCTAGGTGACAGAGCAAGACCCATTTCTAAAAATAAATAAATAAAAATAAAACATAAAACAAAGGTCCTTCCCAGGTGACAGTGCCATGCCCTCGAGCTTCCCAGTCTGCAGAACTATTTAGACCTCTTTTCTTTATGAATTACCCAGTCTCAGGTATTGTGTTATCACAACACAAAATGGACTAAGACAAGGCCCTCAAGGGACTGGATGCTACTCGCCCATATTGGTGAGGGCAATCTGCTTTACTTAGTCTATTATTTAAATGCTAATTTCTTCCAGGAACACCCTCACAGATACATCCAGAAATAATGCTTAACCAAATATTTGGGAATCTCGTGACCCAGTCAAGTTGACACATGAAATTAACCATCCCAATGCCGCTTCCTTTCTCTATTAAATATTTTTACGATGAGGTTTCCTTTCTCTACCATTAAAGCAGCCACTCTTATTTTTCTTTGATTAAAATTATCATGATGTATCTTTTTATACCTTTTTTCTTTGAATCTGCCTATAACGTTATACTCGAAGTGAGTTTGTCATGCACAGCATAGAGAAGATGCATGTAGTAACTGACTCTGCCAACAACTGACATTTAATAGAAATGTAATTATGATTTATTAAAACTTAAGTCTGCTATTCTGCTATTTTACTATGTTTCTCATTTGTTTCTTTGCTTCATTTCTCTGATTTCTTTTAACTGCCTGTCTGTGAGGTACTGGAACACTATTTAAAATTTCATTTTTTAAAACCTAAAATACGTTTGATTGTAATTCTTTGTATAGCTTGTTTTGCTGTTTACTCTAGATATTACATTATGTATAAGTAACTTATTTCAGTCCACTCATGTTCATTTCAACAGTTTGAAAGAAGTGTGGAAACTTTACCTTCTTTTAAATGTACTCTCCTTTATTTATAGTCTAATTACTTAACAATTTTCCTCTACATACCTTTCAAAACCCATCAGACAGTTTCATATTTTTTGCTTCAGTAGTTAAATTTAAACATGAAAGAGGAGAAAACATAATATATAAGCTCATATTTTTGTTTAGTGTGTTCTTTCTTCCTGAAGATTTAAAAATCTTTTTGTAAATTATTTCTTTTCAGTTTTTGAATGTCCTTTTGTCTTTTTTTTAGGGTATGCCTACTAGTGACAAATTCTCTTATGTGTCCTCATTTGAGAATGGTTTTGTTCGTTTGTTTGTTTGTTTGTTTGTTTTTTTGAGACGGAGTCTCGCTCTGTTGCCCGGGCTGGAGTGCAGTGGCTGGATCTCAGCTCATTGCAAGCTCTGCCTCCCGGGTTCACGCTATTCTCCTGCCTCAGCCTCCGGACTAGCTGGGACTACAGGCGCCCGCCACGTCGCCTGGCTAGTTTTTTGTATTTTTTTTAGTAGAGACGGGATTTCACCATGTTAGCCAGGATGGTCTCGATCTCCTGACCTCGTGATCCACCCATCTCGGCCTCCCAAAGTGCTGGGATTACAGGCTTGAGCCACCGCGCCCGGCCTTGAGAATGTCTTTAGTAACTCTTTAAGGTTAGTGAGTATCTTCACTGACTTTAGAATTCTGGATTTATGTTTATTTTCTTTCAGTACTTAAAAAATATTGTTACTTCCTTTTGATATGTATGGTTTCTGATAAAAAAATTTCACTGTCATTTAAATTGATTTTTTCCCAGTAAGTAAGCTGTTGTTCTTCTTTGGTGGCTCTCAAGATTTTTTTGTTGCTGTAACCTTTAGTTTTTAGAATTTTAGTTTTAAGGTATTGTGGTATCAATTTCTTTGGGTGTATCCTGCCCGGGATTCCTTAGCTTCTTCAATCTCTGGGTATATGTCTATTGCTAAATGCTGGAAGTTTTCAGTCATTATTTATTCAAGTACTTCTCAGCTCCATCCTCTGTCTTCTCCTAGAATTACGATGACATATATATTAGATCTTTTTTTGTCCAGGGAGTTTATCGTTCCACTCACTGATGTTCGGTTTTTATTTTTTCAGCCTCTATTTCTGTCTGTTCTTTATAGTAGGCAATTTCTATCATTCTAACTTTCATTTCATTGATTTTTTTTTCTTTTCTTCCTGGATTCTGCTGCTGAATCCATCCACTTAAACTTTTAGTTTAGTTATTATATTTTTCAGTTTTAAATTTTTCATTCGATTGTTCTTCATATCCTTTATTTCTTTGCTGAGACTTTCTTTGGTGATGTTTTCTAACATTTTCAGCTTTTTTCTAATGTGCTCATCATTGTTCATAGGAGCATTTTTATCATAGCTGTTTTAGCATCCTTGTCATGTAATTCTGGTATTTCTGTCATTTCAGTATCGGCATTACTGATTGCCTTTTTATTCAGTTTGAGATCTTCCTTGTTTTTAATATGACACAGGATGTTTTTATTAAAACATGATCATTTTCATTTCATGTTAGGGGACTCTGTTTCCTATTTAAAATGTCTGTTTTTACTGTCTCTCTTTGACACTGCACTGTCAATGGATTGAGATAAGGGGTGTGGCATTGCCTTATTTATTTCTCTCATGTCAAGGTAGAAATCCAGGTTCCCCATTCAGACTCAGTTGACACCCAAGGTTGATTCCTTTTTAGGGCTATACAAAGGGAGGCATTCCATCCCACGTGTGATCTCCCTTTACACGAAGCTGGAAGTGGCTTTGTCCTAGGACAATGATGACAGTCCTTACTTCCCACTAGGCCACCTTGGACAACACCAGTGGAAAGGCAAGGGCCTCAATGTTCCTACGTGGGATTAGAAGCTCAGGATTCCCAGGTGATCTCTACTCACACTGTGAAGGCCTCTTCTCTGCCTCCTTCACAGTCTTCCCATGTTTGGTTTCCATGTAATGTGCTGGCTTTTCAGTTGCATTTAGTGTAAGTAATAAGAAAAAGCATGTCTTCTCCATTTTCCTGGAAGGGAAATGTACCAGTGATATGCATCCCTGATATATTTTTATGTCAACAGACACACACACACACACACACACCCACACACACACACACACATATATATACACTTTTAGTTCAGTGATATTTTTCAGTTTTAAATTTTTCATTTGATTCTTCTCTATATCTTTTATTTCTTTGCTGAGACTTTCTTTGATGATGATGATGATGATAATGATGATGCTTTCTAGCTTTTTTAGTTTTTTGAGTTCACTGATTTTGATTAAAGTGTAGCACTATACTGAATATCTGTGTGTGTATGTCTGCTGGTGTGTGAAATTTTTTTATTGTGTTGAAACCCAAAGATATTTATTATTATTGACACAACTTAAAAAAAAACTTTATGAATATCTTTTTGTAATTTGAGTTTTCTACTTTTAATTCACATTATGCTTTTAAAAAATAATTTTAAAAAACAATAAGGAGTCTCATCTGTTCAAAGGTGACTGAATAATTTGATAAGCCTACTGGTAAACCATCTACTTATCTGTATTTATATGAGAAAGTATGTATTCATATTTCCTTTTTAAGCTCTTTATTATTAGAAAATCATTGGTTTCTCTCCTTTCTTTTTTTTTTTTTTTTTTTTTTTTGAGACGGAGTTTCACTTTTGTCACCCAGGCTGGAGTGCAATGGCATGATCTTGGCTTATTGCAACCTTGGCCTTCAGGGTTCAGGCGATTCTCCTGTATCAGCCTCCTGAGTAGCTGGGAATACAGGCATCTGCAACCCTGCCTGGCTAATTTTTGTATTTTTAGTAGAGATGTAGTTTCACCATGGTGACCAGGCTGGTCTCGAACTCTTGACCTCAGGTGATCTGCCCTTCTCAGCCTCCCAAAGTGTTGGGATTACAAGCGTGAGCCACTGCATCCAGCTTGGTTTCTCTTCAAGAGATACTATTTTATGTATTTTCTTTTTAAAAAGATAATTTCTAAATGTATTTAAATATTTATATAAGATATATCTTATTCCACATTTCATGTGGGAAAACCAGTAATAAAATATCTTTTAGTTATTTCCCCAAGAGAGATGAATGGTCATTCCCAGGTCAATGTACTTAAAAGTGGGTCCTGTCAATGACCCCAGGACATACAATGCTTGGGACTCGGAAGACTAAGGTGGTTGTATTAGGCTAGCAGAGGCCTGGGTATTCTTGAGAAATGCAAGGAGACTTGCTAATGATACTCTAATAAATACTGTTTGGTTTCCTTTCTCCTTTTTATTTTTTCTCTTTGTCCTCACTGATCTTCCATTTGTACTTGTGATTGCCTGTTAAATAAAGCTTAATGTATCTTAATAGGTTAGAGGGAAGAAGAAGGAAAGTATAGACATGGAAACAAACAAAAATTAGAGCTAATGCAAGAAAGTAAAATATTATAAAATAACCTTTTATAAAATATACTTTCTTATTTCATCTCAATTCCATTTTCACCTTTTAACTCTACCTAATTTGCAGTTTGACTTTCTTCTTCCTACTTCCTTTTCACAGTTGAAGACTCTAACAATGAATCAATTTTTGGTATTATTTGCAATTGTGAGAAGATCCCAGATTTGAGGATGGTATCTTTCAAATTAGTCATGATAACCCAAAAGCCTGTCTACCCAGGTGTCTAGTTCCCACATTTGAATTAATCAGTGCCCCTAGGTTCTTCAACTCTTCATTCACTAACACCAGCTTCTCTTACAGGCTCTGCTCTAGATGGCATCAGGTACCAGGGAATGTAATCAAAGTGACAGGATGGCAGAATACTAGCGGCCCCAAACAATGTACACAGTAGTAGACAGCACATTGGTAGATGCTGTATTTTTTTAAGTCCTGAAGAGTATCTTCTTTTATTATCAGATAGAAGAGGGGATACAGCACACATACTTTAGACATTGAATATCTCATTTTAATGGCAAAAGCAATCAATAATCTACCTGGACCCAAGAAGCATGCAAGCTTGCAGGCTCAACGCATACTATCATCTCAAAATTTCAAGACCTTTACCCAGTAAGCTTACTGCATATCTGTCGTTCAAACTTCAAAATGTCTTCCCAGGTCTCCCAAAACATCCCAAAATACGGCCAGTTGAAACTCATTTACTTACAATTTGTTTCACTCACTTGTAACACTTTCCATCATAATAAAAGTGTCTTTGATTTTTTTTTTTTTTTTTGAGACAAAGTCTCACTCTGTCACCCAGGCTGGAGTGCAGTGGTACATTCTTGGCTGACTGCAACCTCTGCCTCCTGGGTTCAAGCGATTCTCCTTCCTCAGCTTCCCAAGTAGCTGGGACTAGAGGCTCATGCCACCATGCCCAACTGATTTTTTTTTTTTTTTGAAAAGACGTGGTTTCACTATGTTGGCCAGGCTGATCTTGAACTTCTGACCTCAGAAGTGATCTGCCTACCTTGGCCTCCCAAAGTGCTGGGGTTACAGGTGTGAGCCATTGCACCCAACCTGTCTTTGATTTCTTATAGTTTTTCTATTTTGCAATATATTTGTGGTCACAGCAATGTAAATATCCTATAACCTTCTCAGAGTTATCTTGCCAAACTGGGCAATTTTTACACAAATACCAATATCCTCCACATACCTATGACCAAAGGTACTGCACAAATCTTCTTAGTAAATATATTGTAATTATATGTTAATATATTATACTTTATATGCATTTGTGTATATTTGATTTTGGATTGTTGGCATGTGTTCTGCTTCCCAGAAGCAGATGCAGTGATGAAGTGTGGAGTGTGTAGTAGACAGGATAATGGTCCTCCACAGACATCTGTGTCCTCATTCCAGAAACCTGTGAATACACCTAACATGGTAAAACACCACGTAGATATGAATAAGTTAAGAATGTTGCTATGGGAAGAATATTCTGGATTATCCAGGTGGGCCTAATGTAACCACAAGCATCCTCATAAGAAAGAGGTGGAAAGATCAAAGTGAGAGAGAAATATTGATGATAGTAGCTGAAGTTGGAGGGTCCATAAGCCATGGAAGGCAGGTGGCCTTTAGAAGATGGACAAGGCAAGGAACCTGATTCTCCCTCACAGCCTCCAGAAGGCCTCTGTCCCTGCCAACAACTTGCCTTGGGACCTTCTGACCTCTACTACCAAAAGATAATAAATTTGTGTCATTTTACATCACTAAACTTCTGATAATATTTTACAGCACTGTTACAATAGGTAGCTAGACAGACATGAACAGAGCAGGAGAGGGCTCCCCCTCTGATTGCCCCCCATACCAGGAATGTCAGACAGCTATCAGGTGATGGTCAGGCAGTTAACTCTCTAAGTCACAGCCAGTGCCAGGGAAAGGTAATCTCCTAATAAACAGAAACACCCGAAGCTGGTGATCAGCAGCCTCTTGATAAGATCCCAGGACCTGGGCGAGTGGACTCACACATGTGCACTAAGACGCAAAATGGCAGAGTTTAACTCGTATATGGCCTCCGAGCGCTATTGGGCTGGTAAGGGAAGAGTGCCTCAAGTGAGCATGCGCACAACTCCAGTAACCACGCTGTGTATGCTCCCCTCCGAAGTGCCTGCAGGCAACTGTGCATGCAGACAGCCCACTGCAAGGGAAGAATCAGGGAAGAAAGAAACCCAAGAACCTGGAGTATGCCAACATATTTCTAGTCAGGTTACTCAGGTTTAACCCTGAGTAAAAAGGTTAAACCCCACACTTGATCTCAAGTCACCCACTCGGCCCTCTTCCAAATATACTTCACTTTCTTTTCATTCCTGCCCTAAAGTTTTTTTAATAAATGTTCCCTCCTGCTCCAAAACTTTCCTCAGTCTCTTCTTCTGCCTCATGCCCCTCAGTTAGATTCTTTCTTCTGAGGAGGCAAGAGTTGAGGTTGCTGCAGACCTGTACAAATTCGCCACCAGTAACAGCAAAAACAGAAAGCAATACGGGCTGCAAAAGTTGATTAGCCATGAGCACATGTGAAGGGGAGGGGTGAAGCAGGATTGTGCAAAGACAAGCCTGGATTGGTACATTAGAGACCACAGAACCAGTGTCGCCAACCAGAGTGTCCCACATTACTCTGGTTGGGAGACAACAGAAGTTTCCAACTTTATATCCCCACTGGGTTCAGCAACCAGATAAAGCCCGTCCTGAGGAGACATAGCCTTGAGTGAGGTGGCCCTTGGAGACTGTAGCAGACCCTCTGATCTGGATGCCGTCTGCTCACTGGGCTGGCTGGAGTGGGACAGGAAGCCCTTCCCTGGAAAAGAAGAAGTCTTGGAAATCTGTCTTCCTTAAGGAAGGCCTTCTTTGAAAAATCCAGATGTCACATCACCATGTATAGTCCACTCCACAAGGTCTGGATTCTACACGTATTCCTTTCTTTCCCACTGTGTAACAGCTGCCCTGCCTCCTCCTGGTGATGAGGGTACATGACCTCTGTGATGACAATGAGTCATCTTGTGCCTGCTGATGCCTGGACACAGGAGGCCAAAATATCCAGGTGGCAACTATAATTTATAATTTAGTTCTGAAAGGTTTGAATGCATCGGCACTATCTAGAGTGAGGGGAGAGGACACAGCTCACAGCTGACAGTGCACACATCTGAACAGGAAAGTTGTGTGTTCTATTTGCTGACCAGTTAAGCCCTCTCTCTCTCTTTCTCTCTCTCTCTGTTTTGTAAGAGACAAGGTAATTCTCTTTCACTCAGTATATAGTGGAGTGGATTCATAGTAACTCACTGCCGCATCAAACTCCTGGGCTCAAGTATTCCTCCCACCTAAACCTCTGAGTACTGGGATTATGAGCATATGCCACCTTGCCAGGCTAATGTGTGTGTGTGTGTGTGTGTGTGTGTGTGTGTGTGTGTGTGTGTATGCGTATAGATAGCATCTCACTATATTGCCCAGGCTGATCTCAAACTTCTGGCCTCAAGCAATCTTCCTTCCTTGGCCTCCCAAAATGTTGGGATTTTAAGCAACCTCAGCATCATTCTCTTAAAAGAATCAGAATTTAAAGGAGGTATTCTTCTAGGGATGGAATACTTACCCTTACACGTCTGGGGCTGAGAGTGTAGGTGAATAAGTGATCGAGGGACTGGCATAGGCTGCATCACTTTTCATATTTTCTCAGCAGAGCAGGACAATGAAACTACCTTGGTTTTACTCCTTGAATATCTGTGCCTGCTCTTTTTTCATTTATCTCTAGTATGAAATACAAGCATCATTGGTTCAATGCACTGTGGGTGAGGTACAAGAGTGAAACTTGAAAGTTTGCTTGAGCCTATTTTTGCACAGTTGCCTCTTCAGGACCCCTCCCTGGGAGTATTGTCACCTACCCAGTTTCAATCCCCACACCTCTTCTCACCCCACAGAATCCAAGCTACGAAGGCTTAGGGATTTTCAAAGCATTCTTCATAACTTTTGCCACTTCTGGAATCCAAATTGCTGCATTTAGATTTTGTGGTTTTTCCAGAATTGATTTTGGATGACAGAGTCAATTTGTCTACTCTATTCTGATGGCCATGCCCAGCATATGGACCCCCATTACACTTTGATATGAGTATGTAATTATTTTCTTAACTCCGATTCTGATAATATCAAGGCTGTCAGAGAATACGGACTCTACAAATATCTCTTATTTGGAGTCATAAAGAAAGACACTGCATCACTTGCTCACCCTTCAAAAGTGACTGAAGATTGAAGGCAAAAGGATGAGAAAGAGCTGGCACTAATGATAGCCTTGGGGTGAGTTCTCATGTAAGAGATATTTGTAGAGTACTTATTCAATGTGGAGACGATGTGGCTTGATTCCAGGTAAAATATGCAACCTCTGCTTGCAAAGAAATAGAACCAAATCATCTGAGTGCACAGTTCATAATCTCAATTAAATTAATGGGTTGGTTTGTTTAGGTAGAGCAGAGCCAGTGGTGCAGTGTCTTTCTTTAATTATAAAGTTAATAAAGACAGATCATGTTATCAATCGCTCCCATGGAACATAATCACGCTTTATAACATGAGAAAATTAGAAGTGACTACAATTAAAGGTAAACTTAAAGTAATAGAATTTCTGAGCTCAGTTAGAATCCTGTTAATCTTTTAACACCTTTAATGTCTGAACTTAAAATCTGATCTCTTCTCATGTTAAAATTCTTTCTGAGGTCAAAGCTAGCATGGAACTTTTGACTCAACTCCAGTAATTCTTGCTGGCTTCTTATTTATTTGTTTGTTTGCTTGTTTATAAGTCTAAGATGGCTGGATTTCTGTAAAGTTTTTTGTCTATTTAACAAAAAGTTGTCAAAGTATTTATCCACTTATTAATCAGACCACATTTAATTTTTACTTTCCTATCAGAAGTTACATGCTATAATAAGAATTGTGTGGAAAAAGAGAAATAAGTTTGCAAAATCCTTATAATATGTTTTCACAGAATAGTACTATAAAAGTCGTCCAGCCAGATGCGGAGGCTTATGCTTGTAATCACAGCACTTTGGGAGGCTGAGGTGGGTGGATCACTGTGGTCAGGAGTTTGAGACCAGCCTGGCAAACATGGCGGAACCCCATCTCTACTAGAAATACAAAAATTAGCCAGGTGTGGTGGTGTGCGCCTATAGTCCCAACTACATGGAATGCTGAGGCAGGAAAATCACTTGAACCCAGGAGGCGGAGGTTGCAGTGACCTGAGATCACACCACTGCACTACAGCCTGTATGACAGAATGAGACTCTCTCTCTCTCTCAAAAAAAAAAAAAAAAAAAAAAAAAAGTCATCCAAGATATACTTCCAATGTGTGTGCCTGTATATTTTTTGGGCTGAAACTTGAATCTGATCTTCACCTTTAATATACATTTTGGTAGATTTGTTTTTGTTCTACCCTTGCTACACCTAATTCTTACTGAATATTTAATGTAGAGACTATGGTTACAAACATGCAAATATCTTTTCCCCATTATTACCTTTTATAATATTAAAAGAGTGGTATCATGGGCATAATCCAGAAACACTGCTACCTTGACTTACTTGATATAGCATGGGCTGTTTAGCAAGGCACACCTAGATTCTAATTTCAGCTCTCACACTGACTGAACTAGACAAGTTAGTATCCGTATGTTCTCTCTCTGTTTCCTTATCTTGAACAAATGATAATGCTGAACAAGTATGATAATGTAGACTTATGTCATAATGAAGCACATGTACAGTAGAGTATCTTACAGAATTATTAATGGGTTGGTAAACAAATTATGAAATTTTCTTTCTTTTTCTTTGTGAAATATATGAAAGTGTGTGAGCCTTTGAGGTTATTTAATCTATATTAATCATATATAATTATATAGCATATTTATACTGTATCAATCCATTCTTATACTGCTATGAAGAAATACCTGAGACTCGTTAATTTACAAAGGAAAGAGGTTTAATTGACTCATCGTTACACGTGGCCAGGGAAGCCTCAGGAAACTTACAATCACAGCGGAAGGCACCTTTTCATAGGGTGCCAGGAGAGAGAATGAGTGCGAGCAGGGGAAATGCCAGATGCTTATACAAACTTCAGATCTTGTGAGACTCACTATCACAAGAACAGCATGGGGCAAACCACTCCCATGATTCAATTGCCTCTATCTGATCCTGCCGTTGACACGTGGAGATGATATTACAATTCAAGGTGAGATGTAAGTGGGGACACAGAAGTGAATCATCTCAGTAATTATATATAATATTTATACACACACACCCCGAATTTTTAAGAATCTCTTTAAAAGAATTTTCTGACAATTTTGAATTGCACAAAATTAAAAAATTTCTTTTAACTTGTAATGTGTGACTTTTTCATATTCAGATACATCACAGTGCAAATAAAATTTATATTCTCTCCATAATTAGCTATTTAACCTTCTCCAAATATATAATATATTTTTACTGATTCTGTGCCCATTTATCAATCTTACCCTGTAACAAGGTGTTTATTATTCTTATTCAGTTACACATATGAATCCCTTAAAAACTCAGGTTTTAGAAGATATTCTTCCTTTATTCATCTGTGTGTTCTGAAGAGAATGCTAAAAAGAAGTAACCATTCAGGGCTCAATCAGCATCAGTAAGACTGGGCACATCTTAAGCTTCTTATGTCTTACATCAATTTGAAAATCTTCACTTAAAACTTTATTTTCCCACTATATTTAAATTTGTTTCACTGGCATCACAATCCAAACACTTTTCCAATCTTGGAATCTCATAGCCCTCCATTACCATGTTCATCAATTAATTCTGTTATTTTGTCTTTAGCATATTGTTACCATCCATGCTATCATCTCTTCAAAATTCTCATGACCTCAATTCACCATGTGTTTATATTTCATTTGAATTATTGCGCTCATTTCTCTCTGACATTCATGCTTCTAGCCCATCTCTTCCAATTGCATATACCCTACCAATGCTTCTTGAAAAATAAATTACTTCTCATGGTAGATTACTTGCCAAGACATTTGCAACAGTTTCTCTTATCCCTGTATGCAGCCCTTTTATAATGGGATATTACCACTCTTTTATTTAGTGCTCTATTTTCCCAATGCTTGAATCTGGGATCACAGTGTAACTTATTTTAATTAGAGGGAGGTAGCAGAAGTGATGTTTTGCAGTATTTAAGTTTAGAATTCTTGCACCTTCTGTTTTTGCTGTCTTGGAACACAATGCTACTATATGAATAAGTTCAGACTAGCCTGTAGGAGCATAAAATCACATGCAGCAGAGACACACTGACCCAATCACGGCCTTCTAGACCAACCACCTTCCTTATAAGCCACCATTTCACTAAAGCTACAAAAATGATCACTCTTAAGACAACCAAAAGAACCACCCTGGACAAGTTGAGCCCAGGACAAACTGCTCTCCAATACAGCCATGAGGAAATAAAATGGTTATTGCTTTAAACCATTAAGACATTAAGAACTGGTGTGGTTTTTATTCAGAAACATAAGAGAAACAGAAATTTGTTCCAAGAAATGAGTGTTGTCTCAAGAAAAATCTAAAATTTGTGACATTGGCTTTGGGATTGGAGGCAAATAGATGCCGCTGGCCAAGCCTAGTTTGATATCCAGGTTGTCAGTGAAGGCCAGCAAAGGAACTTGTTGAAGGCTGGAGAAAGGACAATTTGTGTCAAGTATTACTGAACAGTTGACAAAAGCGTTATCTGTGATAACTTAGCACATAGAACCCACTTAAGGAACTATATACAGAGAATGTGGAATATGTCACTGGGTGCTTCTATTTACAATAAAGTAAGTGAGTGACAAGCTAAAAAAAAAAAAAGAAAACTTTCAGTTTTCTGGTAGAATGGAAAATAAATAAGGGGGGATTTAATATTTGCTAGTTTGGAAAATAAAATTGTTCTTATTTCTAGACCCTTCAGACAGCAAGAAATTTTCATAGTAAGAGTCTTTTTTATAAAGACCAAAACCTGGGTATGACTATGAAAAGCTTTATCAAGACCTAAAAAACCATTTAAGATGGTGCCAAGTAGAGTCTATTCCAGCCAGGTGAAAGGCTTCTGAGAATATGTAGGATGTTGTTTCACAATACCCAGACACACTATAAAAGGTAGAGAAAACAAGTCTCTAATAAAATAATTGTGGATCTGACTTTTGACTAATGGAACAACTTATAACCTGATACACAAAATGCCCTGTATTAGTCTGTTCTCACGCTGCTAATAAAGACATATGCCAGACTGTGCAATTTATAAAGGAAAGAGGTTTAATTGACTCACAGATGCACATGGCTTCGGAGTCCTCACAATCATGGTGGAAGGCAAAGGAGGAGCAAAGTCACATCTTACATGGTGGCAGGAAAGAGAGCTTGTGCAGGGGAACTCCCATTTATAAAACCATCTGATTCGTGAGACTTATTTACCAACACAAGAACAGTATGGGGGAAACGGCTTCCATGATTCAATTATCTCCACCTGGCCCTGCCATTGACACATGGGGATTATTAAATTCAAGGTGAGATTTGGGTGGGGATGCAGCCAAACCATATCATGCCCTCAGTGATTACAAGGGAGTCTTCCAAACTGGACTCAAAGGGACCAAGAAATATTAAAAGGAAAAGGTTTTGGGTGCTCAAGCTTCTATGAGTTGGACACAGTTTAAGAAAGCTTTTTAGCTTTGAATAAACAAAACACAGTCCATTTCTTATAAATATGAAACAGTGTATCAGAGAATAGAGCAAAGATCCAGATGATTTGCCAAGAACCATGGGAGATATGTAAGGAACCACATCTGAGTATAATGACTTGATTCTCATCCAGGAGAACCCCCTATCCCTGCAATGGATGCCTGTTTGGGTTTCAGAACTGCCATGCACCAGCTCACTGTCCTTGGGGAGTGCACTGCTGCCTTGGGAGAATCTCAGTTGAATCTGCAGGCAAATGAGAAGACAAGGAGCTGAACAGAACTGACCAAGTTCATTTCCTTGGATCAACCAGTAGAGCCATGAAGAGTTATGTGAGTGACCCTAGGCAAAAATCAAAAAAAAGAAAAAACAAAACAAATACTGAGTCTGTCATAGTTTACTGTGCCATAGAATTACAAATGGAAAAAATAATTCTTGTTTTAAGCCACTTAAGTTTTAAAGTCTTTTAAATTTTTTATTTTGAGTTCTGGGACACATGTGTAGAACAAGCAGGTTTGTTACATACATATACACGTGCCATGGTGGTTTGCTGCACTTATCAACCTGTCATCTAGGTTTTAAATCTCGCATGCATCAGATATCTGTCCCAATGCTCTCCCTCCCCTTGCCTCCCACCCCCCCGATAGGCCCTGGTGTGTGATGTTCCCCTCCCTGTGTCAAGGTGTTCTCATTGTTCCACTCCCACTTAGGAGTGAGAACATGTGGTGTTTGGTTTTCTGTTCCTGTGTTAGTTTGCTGAGAATGATGGCTTCCAGCTTCATCTATGTCCCTGCAAAGGACATGAATTCATTCTTTTTATGGCTGTGTAGTATTCCATGGTATATATGTGCCATATTTTCTTTATCCAGTCTATCATTGATGGGCATTTGGGTTGTTTCCAAGTCTTCGTTATTGTAAAGAGTAAACGTACATGTGCATGTGTCCTTACAGTAGAATTATTTACATTACCCTTGGGTATATACCCAATAATGGGATTGCTGGGTCAAATGGCATTTCTGGTTCTAGATCCTTGAGGAATCGCCACCCTGTCTTCCTCAATGGTTGAACTAATTTGCACTTCCACCAACAGCATAAAAACATTCCTATTTTTCCACATTCTCACCAGCATCTGTTGTTTCCTGACTTTTTAATGATTACCATTCTAACTGGTGTGAGATGATATCTCATCGTGTTTTTGATTTGCATTTCTCTAATGACCAGTGATGGTGAGCTTTTTTTCACATGTTTTCTGGCCACATATGTCTTCTTTTGAAAAGTGTCTGTTCATATCCTTTGCCCACTTTTTGATGGGATTTTTTTTTCTTGTAAATTTGTTTAATCTTTATAGATTCTGGATATTAGCTCTTTGTCAGATAGATAGATTGCAAAAAATTTCTCACATTCTGTAGGTTGCCTGTTCATTCTGATGATAGTTTCTTTTGTTTAATTAGATCTCTTTAGTTTAATTAGATCTCATTTGTCAATTTTGGCTTTTGTTGCAATTGCTTTTGGTGTTTTAGTCATGAAATCTTTGCCCATACCTATGTCCTGAATAGTATTGCCTAGGTTTCATTCTGGTGTTTTTAGGTTTTTCATTTAAATCTTTAATCCATCTTGAGTTAATTTTTGTGTAAGGTGTAAGGAAGGGGTCCAGTTTCTGTTTTTTGAATATGGCTAGCCAGTTTCCCAGCACCATTTATTGAATGGAGAATCCTTTTCCCATTGCTTGTTTTTTTCCAGTTAGTTGAAGATCGCATGGTTGTAGATGTGTGGTTTTTTTTATTTTTTATTTTTTTATTTTTATTTTTTTTTTAGGTCTCTGTTCTGTTCTATTGGATTATATATCTGTTTTGGTACCAGTACCATGCTGTGTTGGTAACTGTAGCTCTGTAGTATAGTATTGGTCACTGCCAGAATTAGTATTTCCTATATTTTCCTGTCCAATTATCAAAATATACCAGTTGACTTTTCTTCAGAATAGAGCTAAATGTCCCATTACCCACAAGACCACTCTGACATTGTAATTCACCCATTCAGTGAAATACACCCCAATGTGTATATTGTCATTATTGTCTGCCTGATAAAAGATATAATTTTGTTATGTGAATATCCAATTGGTTCAACTCATAACCTTTGAATTAGTGGCAATAAAATATCTATAATTTAACATGAATGTAAAAGAACTCTTTTGAGTTAAACCTACTACATTCTTCCTGTAACACAACTATATTTTCTTCAATTGTATTTTTACCACATGCTGAGTAAAATTCCTATTCTATTTCCATCATGTCATTAGATCTACTTTCCATTTAACTTTGATAATAACAAAAGAGTCATGTTCCTAGATTTCAAATTCTCAGTCTTTCTATAGTACACATATTGAGAGGATTTTTGTAAGTCATCAGTTCTCTTAACTGTCCTTATGTTGATGACATCTAAGCACTGCAAAGATAGTGAGGGAAGCACTGGTAGTAGAACCTCTACCTTTTAAAATTACTATCTACTGCAGTTCATTGGTGTCCTTTTAGAAAGCCTCCTTAATCAAAACAGTAAGTAACTTGCAGGCTGGTAAAAGCCAGTTTCAACCAGCTAAATCATGACAATAAAAATAAATTCTCACATGTTTGGTGAAGTATACTGTTTATAGTAAGACAGATGCTTTCTCCAGCTTATTTGAAAAAAGAGCAGTATTTTTTTTTGTTTGTTTCTATTGATGAGTGTATCCAACCATAAAAGATGCATTTTCTTGTATTTACCATTTCATTCTGATGATCATCACCAACACAGTGAACTGGGAAATGCAATTTCTAATTTGAATATTTTTGAGAGCAAATTAAAAACAAAGTTTGATCTTTTTAGGGAATTAAGATAAAATGAAAACTACAGCTTATAAAAATACTTCATTAAGCAAAAAGATAGAAAATATAATCTACAAATAGTCACTGAAACTAGAAGCTTATCAGTAATCAGACTATATTACACAAGAGTAAATGAAGTAACTCTGTAGATTTCCAATCTGAGAATACCTAACTGGAAGATAGTGTTTTAAACTGAGTCTGTTAACAACAGACTTTAGAGTGTAGCTACTACAAAGAAGTATTTTTGTGATTATCCTTTTGAAGTTGTGATCCAGCTATCAAGCATTTTGAAGAGTATTGTTCATCTGTAAAATAGAATCATCTAAGGCAAAAACAGCAGGAAATTCAAACATCAATTCTAATATTTTTTTTCTGCTCAAAGATTTAGACTATAGAAATGACAATTTTGTTGTCTGAATTCTTCCGTCTCACCAATTCTCGGAAAAATATTATGCTTCAAGTAGAAATCACCAGGTATAATCATAAAGGGAAAAATGTGTCAATATTTTCTTATAATGCTCAACTAAGACTTTTAACAGCAAAATTGTATTATTCATAGTGAATGGTGATTTGGGGATAGATTACACAGAAAATCTGAACATAAGCTGAAAGCCACCTGTATCCATTCAAAATGCTTTGGGTAATAATATGTATAAATTGTACACTAGCATTAATGTAATTTGCACCTTGCCTTTGAGGGGAGACGGTGTTTAATAATTGAAATGCAAATAATGACTTCTTCACAAAGTGGAATTATGTAATATCTTTAATTTATAGAGATGTGTGCATGTTTGATAAGCAGTACACCTTTTCCTAGGAAAACCAAGTTCATACTTCGAAAATCGGTGAATCTGTTTCCATAAAATGCATTGGCACTTCATGTGGACTGCAGGAGAATATAGAGAATTAATACTCACTACTATTATGTACCACTTTTTTTTTTTAAAGCAAATAAAGGCTTGTTTTATTTTAATGGCTGATCTGTGTAATCACAGAGGCCAGTGTGTACAGAATAAGGGGGAGCTTTTATTTATTGATCTCTTCCCCCATGGACAAAGTCTTGACGATCTCCTTCTTCTCGGCCTGGAGGTGCTCTTCAAGGCAATTGTGTGCTTCTTGGTCATAGATCGGCTGGCCTCAGCCGGGTCAGCCAGGAGCTTCTTGCGGGCCTGGTCTGCCTTAGCTTGTGGCTGTGTCCCCTGAGAATCCGCTTGTTTTTGAACACATTCCCCTTCACCTTCAGGTACAGGCTGTGATACATGTGGCAATCAGTCTTCTTAGATTCAGCACCTGCTGCTATCTTAGGATTCTGCACCTGCTGCTTCTTATCTTCTGAGCAGCAGGTGCAGAATCCTCATTCTCCTCATCCACGTGATCTTCTCTGGCATTCTGCATTGGCTGTACCCTTTGGCTTTCCTATGCCCACGTTGCCTGCCCTCACGGCCGGCCAAGGTGTTTTTCCGGCATTGAGCCTGGGAATGGACAGGCACAGGCTTAAGCTTGATCAGACCGTCTCTGATCAGCTTCCAGATCTGCTGAAGGCAGCTGGCATTGGCGATTTCGTTGGTCTCATTGGGGTCCAACTAGACCTTCTTTTTGCCACAGCGGAGGACACTAGAGGCGAGCCTCTTCTGAAGCCTGAGCTTACTGATGGCGCCGGCCGCAGCAGCAAAAGGGACATCCCACTTTCTAGAGATTTTAGTATCTCTGGCAGCCAGAAATACTGTTTCTTAGACAGCTCTGAATACTTAACATTCGTGAATATAAAATAATTTTTATTTATCTTCCAACGCCCTAATATCTTAAATGCATAGCCACTCAAAATGAAGAAAACTGGTTTGAATAACCCAACTGGAGTTAAGAAGACATAACCAACAATCAAAGATTTTCTAGAAATAATAAAGCAGTCATTACCATATATGAGTGTAGGGGCAGCAAGACTCCACCTCTATCCTCTCAGGGTCTCGGCTGTGTCTGATAATTAAATTGATGTAAAACAGATTCACAGGAGAAAAGCATAGAAATTGATTTCATAGAACTTTCATGTGGCATCAGCACCCTTATAAAGAAATGAAAACCCCACAGAAGCAGTTAGAGTCAGTTACCTGTATAGTGAATTAAACAAAGAATGGTAAACTGAGAACTTGATAAGACAAAGGGGCTTAGGATAGGGTCTTTACTTGGACAGATAAGGGTTAGTTTAACAAGGTTTGTTGTTGTACAGAATTCTCTTGGCCTCACCTTTCCATCCTTGATGATAAGACCATTGCCTTTTTTCTAGTATAGGAAGGATACATTCTACATAAGAATTTCATCTCTAACTTTTAAGACACAGAGCAAAGGTCAGAGTGATCCTCTTGTACCTGTTGTTTTTCAAATTCCTTTGATTTAAATAACCAATAACCAAGGTGGCATATTTTTTATTAAATTTTTAAGTTTATAATTGACATAATAATTGTTCATATTTATATGGTACACTGTAGTGTTTCTTCTTTTCAGAAATATATGTTGTATAATTCAAAGAGATATTAAATTTTATTTATTAATTTAGATTCAAGGGTAATACGTGCATGTTTGTTACAAGGGTCTATTGTATAATAATGGGGATTGGGCTACCAGTGTATCCGTCACTCAAATATTGAATATTTTATGAATAGGTAATTTTTCAGCCTTTGCTGTTTCCTCTACTCCCCATTTTTGGAGTTCCCAATGTCTATTATCTCCATCTTAATGTCCCTATGGACCCACGTTTAGCTCCTACTTAAAGTGAGAATATGCCATATAAGATTTTCTGATTTTGAATTAGTTCACCTAATATACTCTCCACCAGTTCCATCCATGGTGCTGCAAAATACATTATTTCATTCTTTTTGATGGCTGTACTGTCATAATGTAACGTTTTAATGCATGTATACATGGTATAATGATCAACTTTGGGTAATTATTTTATTCATCACTTTCAACATTTGTGATTTCTTTGTGGTGACAACATGCAAAAACTTTTAGCTATCTTAAAATCTATAATACATACTTATTTGCTATAGCAGGTGGCATATTTTTACCTCCTTCATTGAGCAAAATGCAATACTCTGTTTTCCAGGATTTTCTACCAGTAATGTTGAAATACTAATATTCAGGAATGTATTGTTAAAAAGTGAGGTATAAGTATCATTTCATCCACATTCCATAATCAAAAGCTCCACCTGAGAAAGATCCGTGGTCCAAATGTTTCTTCATCTACTGGAGTCTTTCTAGGGATGATTACTAGAGGATGAGATTTTTGTCAAGATAAATCATCTTAGAGGAAAATGAGTCAAGCTCTAAGATAATGGTTCTGGCTCTGGAAGAATCAGAGAGGGCTGTGTAGGAATCTAGCCTAGGGGAAGAATTTAACCAAGTTGGAAGGATGGTATGGGAGTTAGAGTTACAAGACTCTCCTCTAATTCTCCCCACTTTGTTTCCCTTATCACACTCTGAAACCTTGTATTATTTTCCATTTCTCTTCTCCCTGCAGTCATTCTAAATCCTCTAGAAGTAATAACAGGGGCCAAATTAGATTTGGAGAAATACAAGTTATTAATAAATATGGAAGCAACGTTTAACTTCACTAGCAAGCTTACATAAATAAATGATTTTGAAAATCTTCAGATAATTTAAAAAGTGGGATTAAAATGTATTCCAAAAAAATTTAATTTTGTTTCCCTCTACTTTTAAAGGCAGTATAAAGCTCACTATTTAGGTCTAAAATATAGAGGATTCAGATTTCAAGTGTATTAGTGGAAAGATTTTATTATACCAACAACATACTTGCATTTTACTGTTATGAAAGGCATCATACACCAGAATAGCTACAACCATGTTATCAAAACTCCACTGAACTAAAACTAATCAGCAATATAGTTAAACACATTTTGTAAGATTAGACAAACTTGTTTGTATACACAACTAATTTGCAAAATTGTTTTCAGTATCAAGGAATAATAAGCAATGGCTTTGGGTTGTGTTATGTTAATCAAGAGTAAAAATTTTGAAAGTCTAAATGAGAAAAGAATCTCCAAGGTATCCAGTGCTCTAAAATGATTCTTAGCCATTGATAAACAGGCTTCTTCCTTATCTCCAAGTCACAAGTTACTCGTGTACTACCCTATTCAGTTCAGGAGTTCAAAAGGAACAAGTAACTCAGCTCATCTTGTACTCTGTTTGCTCTCATAATAGAAAGTAGATTACAAAAGGTTAGGTAACTTTTGTAAAATTTTCTCAGTATTCTGTGGACATAGAAGGAACAGAATTACTGTCCAGTAATTGATGTGAAAATAAATAGAAGATGCCTTTATGTTTTAATGTTATGACTTTTGTGAGTTTTCTGAAAGTGTAGGGAATTTAAAAAAGAAAAAAAGCAAACCATCACCACATCTACGACAAACCTCCCTGGATGTATCTTCTCAAAGTTCTGAATATCAATAATATCCTATGTTAGTCAATGTAATAATGGTCCACCAGGAAATGCAATGTGACGTATCTACAAGAAGAAATAATATTAAAAATTGTCACCTTGCAGAGTCACAGACCATGAGAACAGAGTACGGTATGAGCATGCTGGAGGAGGTAGTTCCTAAAGACCCTTTTTCTATTCCAGATACTAAGCATTTAGTTCCTGGATCATATGGGAGCTCTAAGAGAAAAGAAAAGGTGAGCACTTGAGAGCTTCACACAGTTGCAGCTTACCACAGGAAATGGAAGTGTTTTACAGCTTACCACAGGAAATGGAGGTGTTTTACAGCTTACCACAGGAAATGGAGGTGTTTTACAGCTTACCACAGGAAATGGAGGTGTTTTAATACTGTAATCACACATAAAAGTATATTGGTGCACGTTGGGAGGCTGAGATGGGTGCATTACCTGAGGTCAAGAGTCAGAGACTAGCCTGGACAATGTGGTGAAACCCTGTCTGAACTAAAAATACAAAAATTAGCCGGTCATGGTGGTGGGCACCTGTAATCCCAGGTCCTCGGGAGACTGAGACAGGAGAATCTCTTTAACCTGGGAGGCAGAGGTTACTTTGAGCCGAGATTGAGCCACTTCACTCCAGCCTGGGCGACAGAGCGAGATTGTCGAAAACAAACAAACAAAAAACGGATATTGATGTTTAATGGTTGAATATCAGTCCCTTAAATGCCAGCGCATCTTGGCCTTCATAAACATGTTACTGCTCTATGCCAGACACTGTAGAGGTTTTAAGAATACAACAATGAATAACACATGCTTCCCCTACTAATGTTGTTCCACAAGGAACAAATAACTTTGTGGAAGAAATTAACAAGGTAGGCTGATAAAGTCTGTAATGGAGGGTGTTAATGAATTTGAATGTATAGAAGGAGGAATAACTAATCCCCCAGGAGAAATAAAGTTGGGTCACAGAAATGGACATTTGATATTGGTCTTGAAGAACATGTAGGAGTTTATTAAATAAAGGAAGAAAATAAAATCTTCCCCAGCTAGTAAAATCTCAAAGGAAAAAAAGAATGTATTTGGAGCGTTAATCTACTGAGCAAGATTGACAGTTGTTACTGAATTCAAGTATTGGGCCTGGTCAATATCGGTGGCATTACTCTCCCAAACAAGGCTGATCCATGCTTCCCCTCATTTTGGCACTTTTTAAAGGATATAAGGTAATATAATATACTAATATCATGTGGTAATATAATATTCATGTGCAAAGAACTTGTCTAAAGAAAATATTAATGTATCATCAGAAAATACGTGAATGAAACACACAGCCATTAAATAATCATATAAATAAATAAATATGTGTATATATAGTTACCTAATAAAATTCATAATATAGTGTTAAAAGAAAAAAAGCTACAAATTGACATGTGTTACATGATCTAATTTCTCAAAGAATCAAAACAAAATTAAAAAACCCTAAATATGTATGTATGTATGTGTAAAAAACATTAGCATAAATATACTCCATAGGGTTATTTTGAAGTACTGACATTGTGGATGCCTTTTTCTTACTATACACATTTTTAAAAAATTATTCTACAAGTAACATGAGTTGTTTATTAAATACGTGCCTAAATTTAAAAAGAAAACCACATTTTTTATATGTCTGAATAAGAGGCATAAAATGATAATTAAAGCAGAGTGAAGTATAAAAGCAAGCCATTTTAATAAAAATAAATTAAATAAAGACATTATGTGTCTTAAATTATCCCATAGCATTGATATGGATTCTTGAACTAGGATTAGAGATCTCTTTATGAAAATTTAATGGCTTTAGTACATTATGCAAAGTAGTTTTTTTGAGTTCATCTACATTTACCATCCAAATTAACTTCATGCCATCAAAAATGTTAATTAAATTTCTTATGACTCAGTTTCCTCTGATTGCAACTGTGAATAATATATCAAAACCACTCTGTAGCTCTGCTCTGAAGACAGAACATAATTATGGTTATAATTTATACATATTCCTTGGAGTGTGTCCCTACCTCTTTCTCAAAATGCACAGCTCTCCTGGCAACAAAGGGTCCTCTCTGGAGAAACTAAAATGTCTAGCAATATCAATTCTTTAATATTACAACTTGAAGAATGCTAGGGACTCTCAATGAATTTATCAGCATTCTTCTTCAGTAGTAAGACAATTTATTTACCATTTATTGCATTAACACAAGTGAATAATCCTAGCTGTGAACTTCTTTATGAACAATTAAAGTACTTGGTTTCCTTTGCTTCATAATAATTACTGGCACAAGCCAGCCAGAAAACATAAATATAGTTTAGAGGTTTGGTGTTCAGATATCCATGTCATAAAGGAGGGGCAAATTAGAGAACTAAGTCTAGGTTTAAAACTTGTAATTTATGCAAAAACAAAAGTTGCAGTATGAATTCAGATCTAAAAACTGGAAGCAACGCTTCAGTGTCAGGAAGGAATAGGGATGCTGACTTCACCAGAAACCAAGGAATGTGCATTAATTCTAAAAGAGGAAGCCTCTATTTTTACTGTGTTTTAATATGAGCAGATAAAAATAAGTCATTAAGATCTGAAGTGATTAGAGCTACTTGATAGAATCTAGTACTGGAACTACTACCAAGTAGTTCTAATTAGAAGACTCAGATCTAGCAGAAGATATTGGTAATTGTAAAAGACCAAAGTGTTCTGTCAATAGTATCTCTTAAACATTTCTTAAATCTGTCTTCTGACTCTGCCTTCTTTTAAACAATCACAATCTCTGCCATGGGCAAATACAATAGACACCTCTCTGGTGTCTCTTCTTCCATTCTTATTCCAAACTCAATGCATTTTCTACACTGCAGTCAGTATCCTAAAATACACAGACTCTTATCATGTTGCTACACATTTTTAATGTATCCAAAAGTTTCTTGTAGCTTCTAAAATTAAGATTAACCAAGCCCCCTCCATTTGCAGCCTACTTTTTGAAAATGGCCCAATTGTGCCATAGAACTGATACTTATAGTTTTTTGAATAAATATAAAAAATGACTCTACTACTCTTGAAACTTGTATTTGTCTTACCTTAGTTCCTGCCTCAGGACATTGACGCCTCAGGCAAGGAACTGAAGCCAGATCACCAGATCCAGACAATGCGACTCCAGCTCTTTCATTACTCATAATTATTTCCTTACCCTTCCCTAATTTCTGTTTTCCCACAAGTAGCTGCATTCCTTCCCTGCTATATAAACCTCCAATTTTAGTTGGTTGAGAGAAACAGATTTCAGCCATTTCTCTGGCTGAAGTCACCCAAATAAATAAAGTCACCTTATTCCCTGGCAATAGTCATTGTCTCATTGGCTTTCTGTGCAGTGATGGATGGGACTTCCACGGAACCTCTGGCATTTCAGTAGTATCTCCACTCGGATTTCACCCCAGCCTCTCTCCGCGTTGTCTACAAACCAGGATCCCCAGACTCAAGGCTGTTATTCACCCTCAAGAAGTCCTATATTTGCTCCTTTTTCAGAGCCCTGATACGTCTTATCCCTCCTCCAAGCTAATCTCCCAACTTAGCAATTTCTAAAATGCCTCTAACTCTTAAGATTTTGATTAAAAGAGTGCTTTCTGAGCCACGACTTTTCTGATCAACCCTTATCCCCAAAATCATGCTGAATACCGTAGTATCCAACAGTTCTTAGGAGAGTCCCAAAGTCCCAAATAATTTAAATCCAGTCTGTTGATCATTGCTTGTGGTGCTCCAAACCTAAAATATTCAGCTATTTCTTACTTTTGAATCTGTATTGAATGGATACATGCTGTTCATAAACTAGATAGGGAAAATGTTAAGATGCACAGACTCAAGACATCTTAGCCAACCTGTGTCAAAGGATGCTTTTGTAGAAATTTAGGACTTTTGACCAAAGTTAATTGTTTGTTGCTAATTAGTATTATTTAATGTGTGCAGATATTTTAAATGCAAAATGGAAAAGTGCTGATTGGTTCAAGCACAGTTCAATGTTTGAACACAATATTTTCTATTCTGACTTGATAGATATATAACTAAGAAATTGGACAAGTGAATTTGGGTAAAAAGATAGTTATAACTTATATATTAGCAATGATTAATTCACATGGCTGAATGATATTCCATCAAAATGTATTTTTACTTTTTTAATATACTTTGTCTTTTGACTTTTACACCTCCTTTATGTTGTTTTTTTAACTTATATTTCTTTTGTCAACTGTTTCCTTTTTTGTGAAAAATGTTAATTTAATTTCTTTTTGCCTTAATGTTTTCTGACTTAAATATGTCTGTGAGTTGCGGTTGCTATTATTTATTTATTTTCTTTGTTTTATTTCATTTTTCTTAACACTGGGACTAACAGCCTACTAGAAAAATTTAGAGCATGTTGGAAGTGAAAAAAAGGTGCAAGGGTTACATGGAAAATAATTTTATTTTATCTTTCTCAACAGTAGGGGAGGCAAAATTTTACCTCTATCCTTTAGGTTTCTAGCAAGGCCTGAGAATTAAGTGGGCATAAGTTAAATTAACAGGAGGAAATTATACAAATATAAAGAAATGAAGACACAACGAAGTGATAAAACCGAAATGCCTTTATATTAGGTTGAACAAAGAGAGGCAAGCGTGGAAAAGTGACTAAATTATATGGGGACGCTAAAGAAAGATGATAATTATTCTAACAAGACCTATTTGTACCGAATTATTTCAGCTATGATGACACGCCATTGAAGAATGTTTCATTTTTCCTGATACAGGAAAGGAATTTTTCACTGAGGAGTGTTTAATCTCCTGTTTTCAGGGAGAAAGAGATCAGAACATTCTTCTCGCATCTGCTGTTTTTAAGTGACTTCAGCTCAAAGTAAAACTCATGTCAAAGTGGCATGTTTTGGAGGGTGTATTTCTGCCACTCTTCAATATCAATTTAAATTGGCAGTCCTAGAAAGTTACCTCAGATGTTAATATATCACCTATGTTTTGTTATTTGTGTAACTGAGAAGGCTACCTAAAAAATCCAGTGATAGGATAGAAAGATCATGAGTCAGTTTCATGGTTGACAGAAAAATGTAATGATTCCTTTCAGAAATTTGCTAGAAGAAACATTTGATAATTATTGGTTTCAACAAAATATTTGATTACTGGAATTAATTCCACAATTGTATCTTTTATTTGGAACAAAAAGCAATCTTTGTTTAAGGAAGAAAGCATATGTGTTTGTATCACACAATTCACAAATATTTTAGATAGATTTTCCTGGTTAAAGGAAGCCACACACATAACCTCAAGAGGACAATATCAAAATCAATTCATAACAGAATCTTTCAGAAATGAAATTTCTTCTGTGTGTGTTTTAATTGTAGAACATTTTTTCTGTCTGTATTCTATCAACAATTTTCACTAAAGAAGAGCTATAAAGGGAGTTATGTCTTGAAATCTAACATTTTATGTATCTTTAAATATTTACTATAAATTGACAATTTATAATTGTATAAATTTATCTGGTACAAAATGATATTACAATTTATGAATATAATGTGGAATAATTAAATCAAACTAATTAACATACCCATCACTTCAAACATTTCTTTTTGTGGTCACAACATTTGCAATTTATACTCTTAGCAATTTTGAAATGTACAATTCTCGAGTATTAACTATATCACACTGTGCACTAAATTCAAGGAATCTAACATTTTAAAATAGGATATAAAAACTGAAATTTGAATTCTGCTGTCTTCCTTTCTATCTATACTGAATTGATAAAAAGAACACAAGAGATTTGCAATTTAGGGGTTAAAAAAAATGAGGCAAGTGGCAGGGGAAAGTTGGAAACACATTTTTACTCTTTGAAAACAGAATAACCTACAGAAATGCTTTTTTGAACTGCTGAACAAGCAAGAATTTTGCCATCTTGTTGGATAATCTAGTGATTAAAAAGTATTTCTCCACGTAGGCAATCATTTGTATCTGTTGCCTTGGGCAAGGTCTCCATACATTTCAAGTTGTACTTTAAACTTCCTGCCAAAGACAGGTAGAATGCATCAAGTCTTGTCTAAATCTTCTTTCTTGTGAAATAATCTACCACTGAGTTGTTCTTGAATATTTATTGGAGTGTTGTGAGGCTTCAAGACACAATTACTTGATTTACTTAGCAGGAAATGAGACACTGATCAATCAAGCATTCTTTGTCCCTGGTTTAAATTCATTCTAGCAACTTTAACAAAGCCTGGTTTTTAATAACATTTGTAAAATTCATTTGTTTTACAACTAAAAATTCGGACTTTGGTTCATTAGTTATTTACATTTAATATTAAGACACAAATCACAACAGGATACTGTACAATTAGGGCATCATTTCTAAATGTTTAGAAAGTTAAACACTGACAATTTAGATGAAACTAAAAGAGTTCTTGATGCTCTGTTAAGATTATCAAAGAGAACTGGCAATACCTATAGAATAAAAGTACTTGGATTTGAGGGTATTATACTGAGTAAAACTAACCATTAGCCCCATCTGCCAACTCTGATAGTTAATCATAAATACTTATGTATGAGTGCATCTGTGCATGAACTCCCCTAACCCCCACCACCACTCTCTCACTGTCACACACACACACACACACACACACACACACACACACACACACCATCAACAAATAAAAATTAAGCACTTTCTGTATTCTAGGCTCTGTGCAGGTAAAGAATAATGAAAAACAACTTGTGCCCTGAAGGGCTCTGATAGCACCAAATGGTGAGAGACATGTAAAACGTCTCCTTTTTTAATGAAAGGATGACCACAATGACATGCATCCACATAGTCCAGAAGTAGAAAATAGGGTTTTATAATTTCTTTCAGGGTGTTGGTGAGTTTTACAAGAAATAAGTGTCCATGTGTGTCTTTAAGTGAGGAAAAATGTGAAGTCATTTTAAATTAAACATTCTGAGAGAAAAAAAAAAACAAAACAATTGTGGGTGTCAGGTCAGAAAAAGCTCCCATGGAAATAGAATAGTGTTCAAGGTTCTGAGTAGACAGCTCTATAAGCTGAAAACATTTGCTAAATGAATTGCTTCTGTGAGTTCTAAGATAGAGTATATGGCCCAAAGTCAGTTTCAAAATAATCCATTTTATTATTTTCTGGTTTTAAATAAATCAATTATTGCCTTTATTATTTTCTACTTTCTTATTTTAGTTTGATACTTCTTTAAAATAGCCCCTGTTGCAAAGAATATATTATTATTTTTAAAATCAACATTTCTGTATGTATGGTTTTGTCTCAGACATTATTTATAAAGGATTTGTAATAATTTTGTACACAGGAATAATGTGTGATACTATATATAAATTTATATGTATGTTAAACCAGAGATCTTTTTTCTTTTTTAATTTCAAGCAGTTGATAATTTGTCTTTTAAAACTATTTTGCATTTTTAAATACATAGACAAAATATTTTCAAGGGGATACATATATATACACATCTGTAAATGATATTATACAGACATATATACATAACATCTGTATATCATTTTGATGGATGGTTTTGTGCTCCTTAGTTCAGCTAAAATCCTTCTTATCTCATGACTAGGAAAAATTAGGCATGAGGGCACATTAAAAGGTGTGGAGAGTAGAATCTATTAAAAGAAAGTTCTCAGCAAAAACAATCAATCAATCAACAACAACAAAAAACAACCAAAACAAACAAACAAAGTTAAAAAACGGGTCCTGCCCACAGGCTCTCACCTCACAAACCAGCTGAAGAGGCCAGGCTCCTCCTCCTTGCATAAGGCATGAATTCTTGGTGGCTCCACCCAGTTCTCCCAGTTTGCAGGTGGGCCCTTAGTTGGAGCCACTCCACATTGATTTGTTTTCCTGACTGTGCATATGTTAAGAGATAGACTTTTTCATCATTTGCATGTTTAGGCAAGCGCCCCGTGAGCAATAACTTGGGCAGCATTTGGCTGTCTCCTGCCTCTATCATTCCCCACGCTAAAATGTAGGTCTAACTGCTTTTAGAATAAGGGTAAGGGGAAAGGATGAAGATGGATCTTAACTGCTTCCTGCTGACAGGGAGCGCTATTTGGGAAATCAGACCTCCCTCAGAGGCCTGTCTAAGGGTCCCTGGCAAAACTGGTCGTTGTCTGAGGCTCTGGTTGCATGACAGTTTGGGGTTTGATGGATTGAAGGTGAGAAGAAACAAACTGGGCTATTAGAAAACATGTATCAACATGAAACAAGATTTAGGGGGTTAGGATAGCTCAAAAATCCCAAGACCTTTTACCAGTTTGCACACGGAGAGGGAGGCCAAAAGCCCAACTGGTAAAAAAAAAAAAAAAAAACAAACAAACCAAAAAAAAAAAAAAAAAAGAAAAAGAAAAAAAAGAAATGACTTTTACCCGTTTGCCAGCATGTCAGGCTTCTGGGTTCCCTTTCCTGAGGCCAATCCTAATCTAACCAGTTTAAGGTTTGGGAAATTAACTTTGCCCAGTTTGGAGGATGCATCTGGGAGGAGAGTCCTGTAGTACGGACAATTACCTATCAGTGAAGAGAGGACAAAGGAGGGGAAATAAAATAAGAGGGGCCTTTTATCAAAGGAGTCCTAGGGGTTCAGGATTCATTTGAAAAGGGTACAGACTGAAGATGAATGACTACTTCTCTAGAAAGAGAAGAGCAAGACATCCCAGGTTCCTTTCTCTTCGTAGCGAATACGCGGGCTACGTGATAGAGAGAAAGTGAGGCGTTGCTCTTTCTCTCTTCCATCCTTGTATCTCCAAGTCCCAGGGACTGCAACAGGGTGCCACCCATGGATATTAAAGTAGCTTTCACCCAGGTTAACAGGAGGCCTGTGGGATGGGAATTTAGTTTTCCTCCAACAAGAGAGGACAAAAGGGTGCCTTGTGATGTGCCCAGATAACTGGTGGCTATAGTTGTGCTTGCTAAGGTTAGGGTCCATGGGGCTTTGATTATCTCCCTTGGTCTTACTTTCAGAAAGGAAATATTCCAGTGATGGACACCCTATTTATTCCCATCACCTGGCAGGATTTGCAACAAAATTGCTCAGAACTAGAATATTGATACAGTTTTCTACATTACCCATCCCTTTTGTTCCTTCTGAGCTGCAGTTGGAGATTGCTGGTTTGTTCACAGGAATAACCAGGATTAGTCTAAAATGTAAGCAAGAATCTTAAAAACAACTGGTGTGTCTAGAATTTAATGACAAATGTATGACAAGTTTTGAAACATAATTTATTTCTCTCCAGTCCTCATTTTCATTAAAAACAAATCATGGTAAGACTGAGCTGTTTGCAGAATAGACTTTAGCCTTATACTGGGCCTGATTATTTGCATAAAGTGCAGCAATTATAATTGTTTTTACACAGCCTTTTTAAACTGGTGTTCATGGAATTCTGTTCTACAAGGAATCTCAGACAGGACTTTTGTTAAAGCCAAGCCCAGCCATGGGTTTGTACCCTCAAATACCTATGAGTTGGGTGGACTCCTCTCTTCTTGAGGTCCCAAGATCATGGGATTCCTGGACCTGTTAGAAAGTGACATTCTTTACTCCTCTCAGGTTAAGAACCCTGTATGGGGACTGTGTAGATAAGTTATGAGACCAATTTTCCCAAGGGGCATTTATTGGCTCTGCAAATTGAGTTTGATTCCTTAAAGAGAACCTTACCCTTCCAGTCACAGCCTTGGTAAAACAACCAGTTTCCCTAATTGTGTGCTGTTGCAAAGGAAAATGGATTCTTATTGCACAGATACAAACAACTATATTGGCATAAGATAAGGATACTCACAAACTAGTTTCTAAATTCGGGATAAGCCAGGCAGAGACAGAAACAAATATGCTCCAAATTTTGGTCACAGGAGTATAACTTACCCAATTATTAAAGGCCATAAATAGTTCAAACTAAGTTTCCTTGACTGTACAAAATAAACAAACAAAAAAGATCAGCAATGTTCCAAGCAAAATCAGATAATTGGTAAAATGCAGATGTCATCATTTGAAAAAATCAGAAAGATTTTTTCAGTTTTCTACTATTTCAGTCCATTCAGTTAACTCTTGCTTTGCTTGATATTTGTGAATGTTTCAGCACTTCATGAGTCCTGTACATGTTTCCTTTATTCCAATGTCACAATCTCCAAAGTAATCAGAAACCTGCTTTTGAGAGCACCTGTCAAAATTCTATAGCTGATTATCAACCATCTCTTGAAGAGGATCAAAACAAGACAAAAATTATGTATGAATAACAAAATGTCCAGGGTAGTTATATTCAAAAACACGATTGACAAAGAAGTTTGGTTATTTCCATGGTTTACAATAACTTAACATAGCAAACTTAATTGTGATGATAATATATACCCAAACATTAGAATGTTAGAAATCCCATATAATTTTGGAACATATATTAACATTATTCCCTAAAATATAACCTGAAAAAGATTAAACATCATTTTGGTAATGCCATGTACCTAAACATGTCAGGTAATCATGTTTACCTCTCTTCTGGATGCTCCAGGGGCCAGGAAAGACATATTTTGAAACTGAAGTTTGATTTTGGGAAGCCTGTTACATATGTTAGAGCTTTAAAACACTTGATGTTGTAAAACAGAATTTCAGATTACAGTGATTTATTTTGTCAAAATGATGACTCAGAGATTTTAAAAAAGCAAGAACCTTTCAAAAACCTTTACAAATTTTGCTAAAGTGCAGATTGGTGCCTTAAGAGAACTTTGTCGTGCTTTTATTTCAATGCTCAATTTACAGAAAAGCCATGCAATACTCTTTTGAATTTAGTCAATATGTTCACACATGGAAATTCTTTTTCAAGATTAATTTTCACAATCTGTCTACACCTTGTTTTAGCTGTATCTTATTTAATTCAAAACAATCCTTTAGGCCAGGCACAGTGGCTCAAGCCTGTAATCCCTGCACTTTGGGAGGCCCACATGGGCGGATCACAAGGTCAGGAGATCGAAACCATCCTGGCTAACACAGTGAAACCCCGTCTCTACTAAAAAAAATACAAAAAACTAGCCGGGCAAGGTGGTGGGTGCCTGTAGTCCCAGCTACTCGGGAGGCTGAGGGAGAATGGCAAAAACCCGGGAGGCGGAGCTTGCAGTGAGCTGAGATCCGGTCACTCTACTCCAGCCTGGGCGACAGAGTGAGACTCCGTCTCAAAAAAAAAAAAAAAAAAAAAAAACAATCCTTTAACCCTAGGCAAAAATTTACATTTTGACGACATCTGCATTTTACCAGTTATCTTTAAGGCCATTTTTATTTCTCAAATATTAAAGTCACATGAACTAAAAGGTACCACAGCTTTTATCTTCCCTTTAAAAAATATTTGATCCAAGCACTTATCCTTCTTTAAGTCAATTAATTGGAGCTCTTTGTTATAGATATTACACACAACACATGTATAACCACACAAACAAAGAGAAGCAGATCCAGTAGTTATAAGATTTTCCATTTGCCAATCTCCTAATTGGATTATCATCCTCTAGGTGGAATCCTTTAAGAGCAAGGCTAGGACAGCATGCTGTTTTTAGGGTCCAATAAACAGGTGTAACTGGAAGACAAAAACCGTTTTTGAGAGGGAACTATCCACCTCTAATTCCTGGGGAGCCAGGAGGAAAACAGAGATCACTCCCAAAATGGAATCTGTGGCACCTTTTCTGCTTTTCCCAAGGAGTCCCAGTCCATCAGAAATTATCTTAGGGCCTCTCATGTATGCGTTAAGAGTGACAAGGCAAAATGGAAAAAAAAATTCAGTGGACTGAGAAAAAAACCGTTTTCCAGCAAAACAAGATCCAAGAAGAGAAAAACAAAAGGCCTTTTAAATATGCCTAAAACTTGCATATCAATTTTTAATTAAGCTGAATGATCTTCAAGAAAATCCTTTTAGATCCCTTATTACCTGATTTTAACCATGCCAAGTGGCTAATATTTCTGGCTTTCTAACTTTAGCAAAGGTAACGTCCTAGGAGCTCAGAGAGAGGAATTTTCAAGACTGTTTCAGGGGGCAGAAAATCATCAAATGGCAAAGGTCACAACCAGAAAGAACTCATTCCCTAAGCCGGTATTGAACCTGTGCCACCACTGTAAAATGGCACAGGCTAAAACAAAGCACTGCTATGTGGCTACAGGTCACACCTACAAGGACATAAAACAAGATGGAGGACTACAGCAAAGTTTTCCATTGACCAGTTTTCCTGGCTGGCTTGAGCGGCAGGCCTATGGAGTCCTAGACCCGCATCTCATTTTAAGGTGTCCTTCTTTCTGACAGAGCCATGCAGAAAGACATGCAAAGCATGCCAGATCGGCTATAGCTTAAGACCAAACTCACAAATCCTTTTTCATAATTAAAACTTTACAGAGAATATAAACAGTGATATTGGTATCCTGGCCTAGTAAAATGTTTTCTAAAAGAGGGGGAAAAAAAGCCTCTCATATAAAACTTAACTCCTGACCTGATGGAGAAAAGGAAAAAACAGCTTGAAGTGCAGGGCTATGTTAATCGCTGACAGGGTGGAGAAAAGAAAAAAAAACAGCTTAAAGTTCCGGGTGGAAAGATGCCTGAAGGAGGAAGCTCTTATTACTTTGCAAATGGATTTCTCCTATAGGGAGAGAAACTTTTAATTGCTGTCGGACTGAGTTTGCCCTCTCCGCTGGGGGAGGGGAAGACCCTGTGGACATGTGGCAGGGAATGCCGGCCAGCCTGCTATACAGGGCCCTTGGGCCATGTGCCTCGGACCCAGCTGAAAGGGGAGAGGGGCCAGGGAACTGCCATTCACCTGTTCTTCCCACATGCATGCCTGCAGCCATTAGGGTAATGAACATATAGGGGCCACCACAGTCCCAAAAAGAAGGAAGGTGCCATACAAAAGATTGGTTTGGACCAAGGCAGACATTCCTGGCAACTGAGAGCAACTGGGCAGGGGTGGGTGGCAGTTTCCTCTACCCTCAGAAGAAGTCCAAGGATATAAAAGCTCAGAAACACAAGGGAAGGATATTTTTTGGTTTGCATTTTACTCACCTTTTCTCATGTCACCATTCCAGCCATCACAGTGATGCAGGATTTTTCGCTCCTTGGTCTAGCTAAAATCCAGGTTCCTGTCTCATGACCAGGAAAAATTAGGCACGTGAACACATTGAAAGGTGAGGAGAGTGGAATTTATTAACAGAAAGTTCTTAGCAAAAAAAAAAAGGTTCTACCAACAGGCTCCCACCTCACAGTTTGAATACCAGGCCATAATACATGAGCTGAAGAGGCTAGACAAGTCCCCCCTGCATAAGATGTGAATTCCTAGTAGCTCCACCCCATTCTCCCAGTGCCAGGTGGGCCCTTATTCTGAGCCACTCCACACTGATTTATTTTCCCTGCTGTGCATATGTTAATGGATGGAATTTTTCTCCGTTGGCATGTTTAGGCAAGCCACCTCTCCACAACGACCTGGATAGCATTTGGCTGTCTACTGTCTCTGTCAATACTAAATATATATAGATGATGCTATTGATTTTTCTGCCTTTTTATCTTTTATGCTTTAAAGTCTTTCTTCCTTTCTTTTTCTATGTATAGATGTGTATGGATTTATATCAAAGAGAAGGAAAAAATGTTTTGTTACTTTTCATTTTTCTTAATGGAACTCATGTATACATTTTCTACTATTTTATTATAATAGTTCTCTTTAACCAAAAATGTATTTTAACTCTTAACTACATGTGCAAAGTATAAACATAACACTATGTCTATCCTTTAACTCAATTTGTCAAACTGGAAAACACAAATTTAGTAAAACAACATACCTAGTAAGAGGAGATTTTGAGGGGAACTACACATTTTCAAAGAATAAAAATGAAGGAGAAATGATTGTCGTTAATATTACAGAATTTATTAAACTGATTTTGCATTATCTAAATTAGTTATAGTTGCACTGCAGAAAAATATGTGTTTTCATTTGCTTATAGTCTGTTTTCCAAAGCCTTATTACATTGTAGTGATCATCTGGGTATTGCTTTTTGTCTGTCAAGAATCACTTTCTTATTCTCTTTAGGAATTAAACTCTCCACTCTTCCTAATTTGGCATTCCAGGTGGAGCCAACCTCACTACCACCCTCCCACATAACAACCGTGGTTCCCTTGTGATGAAGGCCTAGCCACGCTACATATTTCCCTTCCTGGTAACCTCATCTGATTTACTACACATGGGCATTGATATAGTTTGGCTGTGTCCCCACTCAAATCTCATCTTGAATTCCCGTATGTTGTGGGAGGGAACTGGTGGGAGGTAACTGAATCATGGGGGTAAGTCTTTCCCATGTTGTTCTTGTGATAGTGAATAAGTGTCATGACATCTGATGGTTTTATAAAGAGGAGTCCCCCTGCACAAGTTCTCTCCTTTTGCCTGCTGCCATCCATGTAAGATGTAACTTACCCCTCCTTGCCTTCCACCATGATTGTGAGGCCTCCCCAGCCAGCTGGAACTGTCAGTCAGTTAAAACTTTTCTTGTATAAATTACCTAGTCATGAGTTTGTCTTTATTAGCAGCATGAAAACAAACTAATACAGTAAATTGGTATGAATAGAGTGGAGTGCTGCTGAAAAGATACCCAAAAATCTGAAAAAAACTTTGGAACTGGGTAACGGGCAAAGGTTGGAACAATTTGGAAGGCTCAGAATAATTCGTAAAAATGTGGGAAAGTTTGGAACTGCCGAGAGACTTACTGAGTGACTTTGACCAAAATGCTGATAACGATATGGACAAAGAAATCCAGGCTGAGGTTCTCAGATAGAGATGAGGAACTTGTTGGGAATTAGAGCAAAGTTGACTCTTGTTATGTTTTAGCAAAGAGACTGGCAGCATTTTGCCCCTGCCCTGGAGATTCGTGGAACTCTGAACTTGAGAGAGAGAATTTAGGACATCTGGTGAAGAAATTTCTAAGCAGCAAAGCATTCAAGAGGTAACTTGGGTGCTGTTAATGGCATTCAGTTTTAAAAGGGAAACAGAGCCTAAAAGTTCAGAAAATTTATAGCCTGACCATGTGATAGAAAAGAAAGTCCCATTTTCTGGGAGAAACTCAAATAAGCTGCAGGAATTTGCGTAAGTTAACGAGGTGCCAAATGTTAATCACCAAGACAATGGAAAGTATCCCCAGGACAAGTCAGAGGTCTCCACGTCAGCCCTTCCCATCAAGGCCCAGGGGCCCAGGAGGAAAAAGTGGTTTCCTAGCTTGGGCCTACGGTCCCTCTGCTGTGTGCAGCCAAGGGACTTGGTGCCCTGCATCCTAGCCACTAGGCTAAAAGTTGTCAATGTAGAGCTCAGGCCACGGCTTCAGAGGATGCAAGCCCCAAACCTTGGCAGCTTCCACATGGCGTTAAGCATGAGAATGCACAGAAGTCAAGAACTGGGGTTTGGAAAGCTCTGCCTAGATTTTAGAAGATCTAAAATCTAGGCATTAGATTCAGGCATTAGAAATGCCTGATTGCCCAGGCAGAAGTTTGCTGCAGGGGTGGGGCTGTCATGGAGAACCTCTGCTAGGGCAGTGCAGAAGGGAAATGTGGAGTTGGAGCCCCCACACAGAGACTCTACTGGAGCACTGCCTAGTGGAGCTGTGAAAGGAGGGCCACCATCCTCCAGACTGCAGAATGGTGGATTCACCGACAGCTTGCATTGTGCACCTGAAAAACTCTGCAGACACTCAATATCGGCTCATGAAGACAGCTAGTATGGAGGCTGTACCCCACAAACCCACAGAAGCAGAGTTGTCCAAGACTATGGGAACCCACTTCTTGCATCAGTGTGACCCAAATGTGAGACATGGAGTCAAAGGAGATCATTTTGGAGCTTTAAGATTTGACTGGCCCTCTGGATTTTGAACTTTTGTCAGTCCTGTAACTTCTTTGCTTTGGCCAGTTTCTCCTATTTGGAATGCCTTTATTTACACAATGCCTATACCTCTGTTGTATCTAGGAGGTTACTAACTTGCTTTTGATTTTACAGGCTCATAGGCAGAAGGGATTTTCCTTGTCTCAGATGAGACTTTGGACTGTGGATATTTGAGTTATTGATGAAATGAGTTAAGATGTTGTGGGAGAGTTGGAAAGTCATTATTGGTTTTGAAATGTGAGGATTTTGGAGGGGCCAGGGGTGGAATGATATGGTTTGGCTGTGTCCCCACCCAAATCTCATCTTGAATTCCCCTGTGTTGTGGGAGGGACCTGATGGGAGGTAATTGAATCATGGGGACATGTCTTTGTGAGCTGTTCTCATGAGAGTGCATAAGTCTCATGAGAGCTGATCATTTTATAAAAAGGAGTTCCCCTGCACAAGTTCACTCTCTTTGCCTGCTGCCATCCATGTAAGATGTGAGTTGTTCCTCATGCCTTCCACCATGATTGTGAGGCCTCCCAATCACTTGGAACTGTAAGGTCATTAAATCTTGTTTCTGTATAAATTACCCAGCCTTTGCTATGTCTGTATTAGCAGTGTGAAAATGGAGTAACACAGGCATGCAGCCCATACAAGGATATTCAGAAACCATTCTAACACTTTTAGGGAAACATTTGGGAAGTGAAAATCTGTCTACCTGCTGGAACTAGTAGGTTTTGACCTGAGCTATCTCTTGTTATCCCATCAAAACAAAGGGTGTGATTGCCTTAGAGTAAAACTAATTTAGGAGAAAGCAAATGCCAGAGATCTGTAAAGACAGAGTATAAAAGGTGCACATCTAGATATATTGGTACCAGAAGTCAGTTTTTCTATGGGATATTTCTATACCAAGGCCTTAATTAATAAACATTTCTTAGATGACTACACTGTGCAGATAATATACAAGCTAATTGAAACAAAATGATAAAATATGCAGATCTTGGTATGTTCTCTAGTTGAGAGAGAGAAATACATGAGCATGTAAGTTCAGTAGAGTTTTTAAGTATTATGAGAAAAATATGTGCAAAGCACAGACAGATCAAAAAGAAAGAGACAGTCAAAACAATGTAAAGATAATTTTAAAAATACCTGTAGGGCCAGGCGTGGAGCCTCACACCTGTAATCCCAGCACTTCGGAAGGCTGAGGTGGGTGGATCACAAGGTCAGGAGTTTGAGACCAGCCTGGCCAACATGGTGAAACCCCATCTCTACTAAAAATACAAAAATTAGCTGGGTGTGGTGGCCCATGCCTGTAATCCCAGCTACTTGGGAGGCTGAGGCAGGAAAATTGCTTGAACCTGGGAAGCAGGGGTTGCCATGAGCTAAGATGGTGCCATTGCACTCCCACCTGGGTGACAGAGCAAGACTCGGTCTCGGAAAGAAAAAAACAAAAAACAAACAAACAAACAAACAAACAAACCTATACATCATTTACACTTTATTAAATTCTCAGTAGGCAATCATAAAGCAAAAACATGTAGAGGATGTATTCTCTGTGAAAGGAGTTTTTAAAATACACTGAGGCAGGAGTAGCAGAGTTCAAGTAAGAAAAAACCCACACATGTTTAATTTCGTTTTTCATGTTGCTATACTTCTAGAACAAACTTTGTGTTATAACCTTTTGAGTTATTTATTTGACTAGTAGAAAATGTGACACTCAGAATGCTTAAACTCTTCCCAGATCAAAAAATTTATCACACGCATAATAATCATTGTAAAACACAGAGGCCCGAAGGCAGCTTACATCTAAAATCTATATTGTGAAACAGCTAAGATTTGTGGAAAATAATACATTAGGTTTTGTAGTGCCTTTCAGAGTGAAATTTATAGATTTGGAAATAAACTGACATTTTTCTTACCAACAGCAATTGAAAACAGCAATGTTGATTCACAGAATGGACAACTATATACATGATTGAAGAAGAGCTCTAAGTAGTTACAGCTCATGGTCTGTCAGGAAGACACAATTTCAGAAAACGAAATTGTTCCAAAGATGCCTACAAAAGTTTGTTCACGAGACTGCATTAATGGTGGAAGATTGAGATATGGTAGCTAAATTAGTTAACTATTCTAGGAAATATCTACTAGGAGATATTTTTTGCCACATAGAATCACTGTTCATATGAGGAGAGCAGATTATGATCTGTTGTTTTTGGAGCATCAAATATCATTCTAGGTGGTTAATCATGCTGATATATTCTAAAATTTATTATGTTGAGTATATCAATCTCCTTAGAAAATCAGCCTTATATATTACCTTAGAAAATAAATCATTAATGATCCTATCAATAGGCAAATTCGGATGAATTTAACTATGACCTTTATAAATAAATAGGTATGAAAGAGAATGTGCTCTATTCTTGGTATTTAGAGGCCATGTGAGTGGATCACACGTTATTCACAATAATCTTTATTCTTTCTGCTGATAGTGGGAAACAAGAGTGAGACTATTGACTAAAAGAAACAAACAAACAAACAAATGTGGTGTATTAGATTAGCTCTGGCTCCTAAAGGAATTAGGTGCTCTTACTTCTTTAAAGCACTTACTTCTAAAATCAGCTAAATCAGTGATCAATGTGATAAAGATGAATCTTTGCCATCCAAAATTTAATGAATATGTGTGTGTGCATTTAATCAGAATGATAATAATTACTTTGAATTTGTACCCTGAATTAGGTAAAAAATTAAGTTAAAAAATTTCAATTCAATCAATATTATTTGATAAATTAGGTATAATTAGTTTGTGAGTATTTTGTTTAACATGGAGAAATTACATAACCTCTTTCAAAGCATATATTTTACTTAATTTTTACCTTTAATTTGTTTGTGGCTACTTTACATGAACATTCACTAAAGGATAAATTATGTAGCAATTTCTAAACAATTATATAATTAGACGAAATAGAAGAAACACCCTTTTCTGACATTCAGGAGCAGGAAGCATAGCGTTATGACCCCCTAAAGAAGAGAAACCAAGAAGATGAACTCTACCGTTGCCCAAGCTCCCTGCCTGGTAGCAAGGCTTTTACTGCTTTTTGTGGAGGAGGACTCAGACAGAGCCCAGATATCCTGTTAAGTTGAAGAGAAATAAATTGGAGTTTGGGAAAACCAGGTGTTGGGGTAGAAAATTTCCACCTTCATCCTCCTAGGTTCCCAGCTAGGACTAAGAATTAAATTGACATAAGATAGAATAACAGGAGAAAGCATAAACATTGACTTAATACAAGTTTTACTAGGCATGAGAGCCTTCATAAAGAAATGAAAGGGCTGGGCATAGTGGCTCACACCTGTAGTCTCAGCATTTTGGGAGGCCAAAGCAGAGGATTGCTTGAAACTAAGACTCTGAGACCAGCCTGGGCAGCAAAGTGAGACCCTGTCCTTACAAAATAAAAATTAAAAATTAGATGGGTATGGTGGCATGCACCTGCTCTCCTGGCTACTTGGGAAGCTGAAGAGGAAGAATGGCTTGAGCCCAGGAGTTCAAGGCTGCAGTGAGCTTTCATTGTGCCACTGCATTAAAGCCTAGGAGACAGAGTGAGACCTCATCTTAAAGAAAAAGAAAGAAAAGAAATGAAGACCCAAAGAAGCAGTCAGTTACTTATACACTAAATTGGAAAAAATTGTACATTGTGAAGAAGCAAATAATTATGTGGGGAGGCTTAAAAGGTAAACATTATTTTAACTATGTCTGTACAGAATTCTTTTGGTCTCAGTGTTTCATCCTTGAGGATAAATATACCTTTCCTTGTAGTAGGGGGAGGGTATCTTTTACATGGGAAATATGGAAATAAAAAACTGCATGAAGGTCAAAGTGATCTTCTTCCACCTGTTGTTTGTCAAGTGTCTTAAACTTAAGTAGTCAATATGGTAAAATAGTATATTTTAACCCCTTCAGGGGCTTATAGAATTTGCAAAGCAGAATTTCAGAGAGAAGAAAGCCCGGCGGAAAAAGAGATTTTAAAATATTAATGAATCTTGAATCTTTGGTTAAAATATCAACTTTCTCATGAAATCCCATGAGTATAAGCAAGAACAATTCCTTAAGGAAAGGATTTTCCTTCAGGGAGCTATAATATAAACAATTATCAGAGTTTACACAGGTTGGAGAATCACTCACGATTCCTTCAGCCAGAGGACAGAAACCTCATTGAATATACATGGCAATCAGGATAGACACCACATGGAGCATACCTTGTAAGTGAGGTTAAATCAATCCCAGATTTTTTTTTTTTTTTGTCTCATAATTCTTTAATGGAGAATGAATAAGAGAATTCATAATTATCTTATTAGTTCTGTTGAAGCTATGAAGCCTTACCAATGAATTTCCTTCCAATAAATAATTTCCCATTTATTTGCAGAGATTTAGCTGAGACTCCCCAGGTTCACAGTCTTTAGGATCCACCTCATCTTTCGAGTTGTGACCACGCTGTTTCTACACATCTTTCAGGTTATGGTTGAACATGCTCAAGATTAATGCCTGCGTATTGCTTCCCAAAATGAAACTCCTAGAATGGGTAAACTTTTCTTCCAAAATCCTCTGTTGGATCGGCAATGCTTTGGTCAGATATGAAACATAGCCTGAGGCTTTCCCTGTCCGATTCTATTTCCTCCCTACTCTCCGTTCATAGGTATCAGATCTGTTTCATGATCCTAAGGCTTTGCCTACCCAGTTCTTTTTTTTTCTCTCTCTCTTTTTTTCTTTTTATTATTATTATACCTTAAGTTCTAGGGTACACGTGCCTAATGTGCAGGTTTGTTGCATATGTATACTTGTGCCATGTTGGTGTGCTGCACCCATCAACTCGTCAGCACCCATCAACCAGTCATTTACATCAGCTCCAGATTAAAGGTTACTCTTGAGCAGTCCTTTTAGGACTTAAAAATAATGATGCAAAAGGATCAATCTGATACACAAGTAAGTTAACTGCCGTACAGGAAAAGTCCAATGCATTTTTTAAAAAATGCAAATAAAATATAGCACTCAGTAATGTAAAATACATGTGTAACATCTAATGAGAAAAACTTTCAATACATAGAATCAGAAAATATGACCCATATATATGGGTATGTACATTTCCAACATTTTGTGAAGGAGTTGTATATATGTATACAAACATATATACATATATATCCATATATATGTATACATGCATATATATAACACCTTCACAAAATGTTGGAAAATACAATATTGTAAATAAAAAATTAACTGGGTGAGATGAACAACAGCTAGGGCATTGTTGAATAAAAGATTAATAAACTTGAACATACAAAATCCATTAAAAATGAAACAGAGAAACATAACTGAAAATAGTAAACAGATTTTCAGATACATGTCAGAAAATATCAATTGGTTTAGCATAGATGAAATTACAGTCCTAAAAAGAACAACCAAAAATATTTTTTAAAGTAATGGCTAAAATATTTATAATTTTGATGAAAACTATACCTTACATAACCAGAAATTTTAACAAATTTTAAATAATGTATGAGAGGCATACACAAATACACACACACAAACAATCCACATCAAAGATCATCATGAATAAATTCCTAAGCTCCAGGAATGAAGACAAAATATTAAGATTAGTCACAGGAAAAATTACTGATATATACACAAGTGCAAGGACAAAAATTAGGCTAGACTTCTTATTTCAAACTATACAAGCTAGAATAAAATGGATTGATACGATTCAAGAAGTAAAAGAAAACAAAAAGAAAAACTTTACAACCAAGAATTACATACTCAGTGAAAATATCTAGACAAGATAAAAACTTTATTCCCACAATTAGCAGTCAAGAAAATGTGTCACAATTCGCAAGACAAGAAACATAAGCAGATGGAAAATGACAGCAGATGGATATATGGGACTACTAAAAGAACAGCAGTAAATGGTAAGTGTTGTGTAAATATTGAGGATTTTTCTATATTTTTAAATTTTTAAGTATAAGTACTTAAAGTATAAATAATAGCAATATATTTCAGAAGTCGTAATCCATATAGGTATAAAATATATGAAAGCATTAGCAGAAAAGGCTGGATGGGGGAGGAAAAGTACAAATATATTAGGGCCATCATTGCAAAGGAAGTGACATAATATTTACAGGTAGATTTCAATAAGCTAAATATGCACCTTTAATTGTTTTATGATTTCAACTTCTATTTTAGATTCAGGGGGTACATGTGCAGTTTTGTTACCTGGGTATATTGCATGATGCTGAGGTTTGGGGTACAATTACTTTCATCACCCAAGTACTGAGTGTAGTGCCTAGTAGTCAGTTTTTCAACTCTTGCCTGCCTCCTACTTTCCCCCGCTCTATTATTGCCATCTTTATGTCTATGAGTACCCAATGTTTAGCTCCCATTTAAGTGAGAACCTGTGGCATTTGGTTTTCTGTTTCTGCATTAATTCGTTCAGCATAATTACCTCCAACTGCATCCATGTTGCTGCAAGGGACATGATTGTGTTCCTTTTTCATGGCTGTGTAGTATTTCACAGTTTATATTTACCATATTTTCTTTACCCATTCTACAGTTGATGGGAACCTAGATTGATTCCATATCTTTGCTATTGTGAATAGGACTGTGATGAACCAATGCATTTGCATTTTTGGTAGATACAAATACACCAATGCATTTGTATTTTTGGTAGAATGATTTCTTTTCTTTTAGACACATATCTAGTAATAGGATTGCTGGGTTGAACGGTAGTTCTGATTCAGTTCTTTGAGAACTCTCCAAACTACTTTCCACAGTGGCTGAACTAATTTACATTTCCACCAAAAGTGTATAAGCATTCCCTTCTCCCCATACCCTCGGGAGCATTTTCTTTTGAGAAGTTTCTATTCATGTATTTTGCTCACTTTTAATTTTTTTTTTTATTTATTTCATTGTTTAAGTTCCCTATAGATTCTGGACATTAGATCTTTGTCAGATGAAATGTGCACATTTTAAATTCTAATTCAGCTGCCAAAACAAAATAAAATAAGTATACATTATAAGCCAATTGTGTAGATAATATGAAATTTTAAAGTATACTCAAAAATTCAGGAAAATATTAGAAACAAACAAAAAGGAGACACGTGGAAAACATAAAATGCAGGTCAATGGATTATCCCCAACTGTAATGATGGTTTGATAATAATGAAAATTTAAATGGCCTAAATATTTCAAATGAAAGAGATGATTACATTGACCAAGACTCAAATAGATACTTTCTACCAGAAATCCTCTTCAGGAATAAAGACACAAGATATCAAGTACAAAAGGGTGGAAAAACTATATCCTGAAAAGATTATACATAGGGAAACTGGAGTGGCCATCCGAATATAAGGCAAATTAGACTTCAAAATATGTAGTGTTACCAGAGACAGAAAGAGACTTTTCAAAATGTAAAGAAGTTAATTGATCGATCAAGAAGAATTTCAAACACCAAACTTCATAAATATGTATTCATCCAATAACAGAACTTCAAGATATATGAAGAAAATATTGACAGAAAAGAAAGGAGAAATACATCCACTGATAGAATTGGAGGTTTTCAAATCTCTCTCAGTAATTTAAAGAACAAATAGAATATCAGCAAGATTATTGAATGGTTGAACAACACTATCAACAACTTGTACCTAACTGATTTTTAACAGCTATATTGAGGTAGAATTGGAATACAGAGGACGCTGCACATTTAACATGTACAATTTGATGAGTCTGGACATATGCAAACATCTGTAATAACATCACCAGAATCAAGTTAATAGACATATCTAACACCTCCTACAGTTTTCTTGTGTCACTTTGATTTGGTTTTTGTTTTCTCTGTGTATGGTAAGAATATTTAATAAGAAATCTACCTTCTTAACAAATTTGAAGTGCACGATACTGTATTGTTAACTACAGGCACTGTGTTTAAGAACAGTTTTTTACAATAAAACACTAAAATTGTTAAATTTCTGTTTTGATTTCAAAGCAAGAAAAGAGAAAAGGTACAAATTACAAAATTAGAAATGAAAGGGAAACTTTAAAATAACAACAAAGGATTAATGGAGAAAATCTGCTATAAATTTGACGACTTTGATAAAATGATCCAATGTTTTCAAAAAACACATTACTGACACTGACTAAATATTAACAGAAAAAGTCCTGAGTAATAGCCTTATGCCTATTGATAAAATATTTTCAAAAGTTTTGGACACAGACTTCGTAATAAAGTTTATCCAACAATTAAGGAAGAAATCACAGCTCTACACAATGTTTTATAGAAAATAGAAAATACAATAGCACTTCCCACCTCATTTTATAACATCAACATTGCTCTGCTACCAAAACAAGGTAAAGACATCACAAGAAATAAAACTGCCTATTACTAACCCTAATAAATGTAAATCCCAAAACCCTTAAAACAATATTAGCAGATAAAATATAGGAGAAGGATAAATACATTTAGGGGTTTATCTAAAGAATTTCAATGATTTAACATTTGAAAAGTCAATCCATGGAATCATTAATATGAACAGAAAAAAGAAAAAAACTATAAGATCTGAATATGTGCATAAAATTATTTGTCACAATTCAAACCTGTTCATGATTAAAACTCTTACCAAAGTAAGAAGAGTACTCCCTAAACCTAGTTAAAAGGATATATGAAAAACTTACAGCTAACATTATATTTAATGGTGAAAGATTGCCTACTCTTCTCATAAATTTGGGAGAATTGAAAGGATGCCAATCTTCCCATTTCCATTCAATATTGTACCAAGATGGTAATCAGTGCACAAACTCAACAAAAATAAATAAAAGATGTCCAGATGTAAAGGAAGAAATAAAACATTATTGTAGATAACATGATAAAAAAATCCTACGTAAGATTTTATTTAAGATAATACAACTACTAAATATGTCTAGGAAGACCACTGGATATAAGATAAATATGCAAAATACAAGTTTTTTTTCTATATAATAGAAACAAAAATCTTAAAATATTTTGATGAAAAGCTTGACACCAAAGACGATAAGGAATAGTCAAACCAGATAACACAAATATGAAAACAAAATGTTTTCTTTCCTCAAAAGAAAAATAACTAAATATGATATAAAGATATTAGTTAGGGTAATACTTAACAATTACTTAAGAACTAATAATCACTAAAATATCATTGGCAATGAACATTTATTTCTCAAGCATGTAATATCCAATGTTTGTGGCTTTTATTCATGCTTTGATGTTGTTCAAGCAACTTATTTTTATGTAAACATAATTGTTTACTGTTTCTGATTCTTTGTATTAAGATGATGGATAAAGAAAGAGAAAATATTTCATCCAACATGCTTTATGAAACTTTATGGAAAGTGATACAAGTGACACATACCAACTCAACTCACTACCTATTGGTGAAACCTAGTCACACGATAACATCTGCACAGAAGAGGGTCTAGGGAATAGAGTACCTCCAAGGAGGGTACATTCCTGCAACATGTCTACACAACAGGGGGATAACCATCTCTTCCACAATGCAAAAAATGCATTGACAATACTGTGTGATACACACAACTTACACTCAGTGGATTTTGAGATCTCATCCCAGTTGCTGCTTTCATGGTGTTAATGAATTTTGTCAGGGAATCTACAAAGAAGAAGGGTGTGTGGATGGAAGGGCAGTATTTATAGAGGTCTGTAGTGCAGTGCTGGTCTACCCTGGATGTGACTCTTTAATGCACTGGTGATTGAAACTGAAGCAGATTCCTTGCCTATGATTTGATGAAATTTTGATAGCTTAAGAGAAGAAATAAAGGAATGAACCATTATGGCTTAAAAGAAATCAAATGATATGCACTGATATTTCTACAGCATTTTCATCAAAAGTGTGTTTTTTTCTGTTCTTGTGCATGCATTAGTCTCTATTTGAAAGTGAACAGCTGAAACAGTTGTGTCTCTTAAAAAATGATCTTTTCTATTCAGTAAAGGGCAACATTTTCAGAACATATACTGGTTTTTGCACTATTATTTCTGAAAAATGTTATTCAAATGGAATGAAAAAATATTTTTTAAAAGCTGTCTTTTTATCTTTTCCAAAATTAGTTACAAGAATCAGAAACTGTAGGATTTAATTACAATTTTAATTTAAAATACATATTCATTGTTTTATCATAGGAACAAGAAGCAGATATTAACTGATCAGTGAAGAAACATGCGTCACTGAATAAATCAAAAAACACAGGAAATACGTGTCGCTTAATAAATCCCAAAACACATGTAATGTGATTCCAAGGAGGGAAATAGTCAATGGGAAAAGGACAGAGAAGGAAACACAAAGAGTGAACTGTATAAAAGCTATTATAACATGAAGAACAGTAATCTTATAAAAATAATATAAAAATAGTCATTTACTTTCAGTGTTTTTTTTTAAACAAAGACAATCCAGAAAGGTGTAAAGTAGTCATATATGTATTCTGCTAACCTTTTGGGACATAAAACCAGGATCTCAAATACAGATGTTTATTACAACTATTCAGTTATATGATACGATCAATAAAGGTCCCAAATATACAGTTAATTAGAGTAACGTCCTCATACTGGGCAATTAGTTCTATGTCAGTCTCGTTCTATAACATTATCATGAATTAAGTATTCATTATTTCATAATGTGTAAGTAAAATATATAACATTCAGGACTACGTAATATTGCACTGTATATACAAATCTAATTTGAAGTGAATAAGAAAATGTGAGATCATTTACAAACATTAGCAAGCTTAGCAAGCGATTGTTTGCATTTTATGTTACTCTTAATCACCAAATAAAAATAACTTGCTCTGAATCATGCAGTATAATCTTTATTATTTTAGGGAAATTGTGAAAAGGGATTGCACTCTTTTTCTGGCACTCCAAGATCTTCTGAATACCAGATTGCTTTTTATGTTTCTGCGAAGTTATTAGTCCTGTACATAGGAATCTTTCTTTGGAGTATTTTTTACTATTTTAGTAAAGTGTTCGATGTGGACTAGCATTCTAAAAAAAAAAATAGTAAAGTAAGCTACACATAAAGATTGATCCCTTTTATGCATTATTAATTGCCTTTTATTGCCACTCCGGGTTGCATTCAAAGTCTCTTTCAACTGTTTTGTGGTCAAATAAAGTGTGAGATACACTTGTGCAGGTAGGAGTGACATTTAGCAATTCATTCTATGGTGACCGTTTCTAAAGTATATCTTAGTAAATCCAACATCAGTGATTCTTAAGTAATTTGCTGTCATGGTGCTAATGTTTCTTTCAATTTAGTAATGTGCATTAAGACTGATAATACTTCATTTTGTTCTAACTCGTTTATGTGCATAATTGTAGGTTATGAAGTCACCATCTTACCCACTAATTATTTTCCTGCTGACAGCCTCCAAATATGCTTTGTTTCCTGCTGAAAGGCTTCAATACATTAAAGAAGAAATTTTTCCAGCATGTAAATTTCTAATAAAAAATCTAATTTTGTTAAATACCTGTTGAGTTAAAATGAATAGACTATTTTTTAACATATCAACTTTTAAAAATAAATTGATCAGTTTTTTGGCATTGTGGATACAGAATGACCTTGGACATGGAGTATAATTTTTATTCTTGTCATTATTAATTGTGACATGACGGTAATGTATGTTTTTCAATAATAAATAGTGAATTGATATATTACTGAATCAGATAGTGTAAATGATGTCTTACGAGAAAGATAAAGTAAAGCAATGATAACCACATAAAAACATTCAGAAATATGAACTATGGTAATATGACAAGAGTTGCTCTACAGTTTACTTTTTATACCTTTTAAAAGTAAAACTTTAAAGGGTAAATCATATTAGTTACAAAATTTACTACATTCATAAAATAAAAGCATAATTAAGAGAAAAACGTTTCAAAAGAGCAGAAAAAAATTTGTTCCCAACTTTCTTCTACTAAAAGATAAATTAAACAGTATTTTTAATAACATTAAGAAAGATAAAATACATTTCACAGGGATATCCCACAAGCTAGTTTCCAGATTATTTTTAGCTTGTTTTCAAGAAAATGGCCAAAAATTAGCATAGTAGTTGTAATTAAAATTGTATTTTTTCTGTATTGAAGGACATATTAGAGTTACTGTTACTCAGAATTAACTTTATAGAATTAATATTCAATATTTGTCACACAGATGAATGAAAGAAAATAATAAGCAAATGCGTACTTTTTCAAATATGCATTAGATGTAAATTTAACCACTCTAATATAAAATTCTCTTGAATATTTTTCTATTGGGACTTTCGAATAGGCCAAGTCACTGGAGGCATTTTAATACACAAATTTGATGAAGGTTTAACTCACGAAACCACTCCATTATTTTTTTTGTTTCTGCAATTATGTAAGACTCTCAGAAAAGTCTTTAGATCTGACTTGAAAACTTAACTAGACTACGTGAAATTGTTCCTCTTTGCAGAAAGAAATGTGACTATTAGACCGTAAACATTGTTCTTAAGATTTGATAAATTCTTGTGCCCCACTATAAAAAAAGTAGCGTAGATCTTACATTTTAGAAGGGAAAACAAGTAATATCTGCAAATCCTGTCTTAAACAGAATTGCTTTGTTTGAAAAGAATTCATTCTCACAATTTGCATATGTTTTCTTCACTTATAAATTAGAAACAAAGGGAAAAAAACATTTTTTCCTTTGTATCCAAAGAATGTGAACAAAATTTGTGACTGGATTTCATAATTAGCCTGTATTTTTTTTTCAGGAAGTAATTAAAGGAATTATAAATATCTTTAATAAGGTATTTTATTTAATACCTTCAATAAGGTATTTTAATAAGGTGTGGTAGCCCAAATGAGGAGCTGTTTTTAGGCAAAATCTACCAGATATCTAGTACTCAACAATGTAAGTTGCAGAGTTCAATATCTTTGCAGTAATCATATGTCCTATCTCTATTTCAGAGGATTGGTCGGAGTGTGAGTAATAGCTAAGTAATGTATAATACTGCATTTAATATATAAAGTAATTGAAGTGGTCTCTGACTCAGGAGATCAAAATATTTATAGTTCAATGCAATCAAAATAATTCAAATATAGTCTAACCAACAAAAGGAAAGAATCCTGAATTTTGACAGATCAGAGAGTTAGTACAAAACCCTCTGTTTAAGTACTGGCATCTTTCTTGCTTAAAGTAGTCCTGCATTGCTTTTAAATCAGAATCCTTAGTATATGTAAGATTATTGTTTGTATCAGAAAACCCAGAGAACTTCAGATATTTATGAATCAGAAAACAGTTGAACAAGTCACAGTACTATCATGTAACAGGATACTAGGCAGCTCTGAGAAGGTATGAGGTGTAATTTTATACATGATTTATAAAGTTTTGTTCAAGATATGTTACAAAGGCAGATTAAACTGTGTATAACCTACCCTTACTTATCTAAGAATGGGGAATCCATATAGAGAAAATTTATATACATACATAGAGTTTACATGTATATATGATCAAATTATTTTTAATAAATGCTTGTACATGAGGAAGGAATTGAAGTATGCAATTTAGAGGCAACCAGAGAACAAAGATATAAACTACATTTCCTTAGGCTTATTTTGTTCATATATATGATTCTGAGTTGTGTAAATATTTTATATAAATAAAAAGAAGTCGTTGTTAAAATCTTATTCTGCAAAGATAAGAAAATGAAACAAAGTAGTATATTGAATGTTGGCATTACACTTACTGAGGAATTTTTGTAAGAGTTTAGAAATACAGTATTTTGAATATTGCTCCACAGTAGAATATGTCTTAAGGGGGGAAAATGACCAAAAAAAAAAAAAAAATGTAACTATTAGAGATTCTCAGGATAGTGTAGCTATCACATTATTCTGACACTGCCTTAGCTTTATTGTGAAATTTGGAAAATATATTCTGAAATAATGGAAATAACTATGGCGATGTTAGAGCAAGCTGCCATGTTCTGGGTAGAGTAAATCAGCTGTAGGTATAACACTGAGGACAAGTAAAAACCTACGTTTCTTAAATGTATAAGAATAAATATATGACTCATATAATCTTGCATAAAATAAACATATTTTCTATCTTCATTTCCAAAAATAGACCAACCCTCTGGCAATGCATATCACTGACACCTGGATTGTATCCTTGAAATGCCATGACTCCTCTCCCCGCAAACACCCTTCCCCTCTCAATAACTCCCTCCTCTCCACCGAAGAGAAGAATCTGGTCAAGACATGTTCAAAATGTGCATGAAATACAGGCAGATGTTGTATTATCTTACCTCGCTTTATCTCACTTTGCAGATATTGTGCTTTTTATGAATTGAAAGTTTGACTGAGAAAAGACAGCGCAAACAATCTTTAGGTCCAAGAGCAGAAGGAAAGCACAACTTCCTTTTGATTAGCGTAACCAAGGCAGTGGCAAGATGGGGAGAGAAATACTCTTATAGAGAATCTGGATAGTCAGGACAATAAGTAAATAAAAGATTTCTGTGACAGTTTGCATGCAAGTTGTAATACTATCTGAGGGCCATGTAGACTTGAGTGATGGGTATCTCAAAAAGAACCTTGAAATTCAAAGACTGAGGGTCTGCTAAGGAGCCCATTGAGATGCACTGATAATCCTCCCATTCACTCATTCAACACGTGTACATCTAGCACCTACTCTGGGCCAGGCACTGCTCTGGGTGCCAAGAATATAGCTGTAGGGGAAAAGGGAGGGAGACATATATATATATATATTTTGTAGAGGGCTTCAGCTATATTTGGATCACGGGGTACATCCCTCATAAATGGCTTGGGCTTTAGTGATGAGTGAGTTTTTGCTCTGAGGTCACACAAATGTATTTATGAAATAAAATGATATATAAAATAAAATTATATATAATAAAATCATATATATAATTATATATATATAATTGGTCTTTAACCACCAGCATAGTTTTAAATGAAATAATAAGAGTGGGCAGTTGTAATTATTGTATTATTTGTGGGAGAAAATATTTTAATATATTTATCATTTAATATGGTATTTACTATTGTATTATTTCTTTGCAAATTAAAAAAGTTTCATTTTATTCTTGGTTTGCAAAGAGTCTGTATCATGAATGACTGTTAAATTTTATCATTTTCTCCCATATACATTAAAATGATTGTATAATATTTCTCATTTTTTCATTAATGTGGTTGGTACACACATTATATATGTATAATGATATATATCTATATCCACACAAATAATTATATACAATTACAGATATATAGCTATATAATTTATATAATTATATATTTACATATAGATATATATTTATATCATTATAGATATTTATAGATATAGATATCATTATACATATATAACGATAAATGTGCTATGTGAGATTGTGAGACATGCTAGGGAGAAACATGGAGCAGAAAAGTGGCTATAGGATTTTTATGGTTTTTGTCTTACATTTACATCTTTAATCCATCTTGTGTTAATTTTTCTATAAGGTGTAAGGAAGGGGTCTGATTTCAGTTTCCTGCATATAGCTAGCCAGTTTTCCCAGCATCATTTGTTAAACAGGGAATTCCTTCACCATTGCTTGTTTTTGTCAGGTTTGTTAGAGATCAGATGGTTGTAGATGTGTGGTATTATTCCTGAGGCCTCTGTTCTGTTCCATTGGTCTATATATCTGTTTTGGTACCAGTACCATGCTTTTTTGGTTACTGTAGGCTTGTAGTATAGTTTGAAGTCAGGTAGCATGATGCCTTTGGGCAATACCATTCAGGACATAGGCATGGACTAAAACTTCATGACTAAAACAACAAAAGCAATGGCAACAAAAGCCAAAATTGACAAATGGGATCTAATTAAACTGAAGAGTTTCTGCACAGCAAAAGAGACTATCATCAGAGTGAACAGGCAACCTACAGAATGGGAGAAAAATTTTGCCATCTATCCATTTGTCAAAGGGCTAATATCAACAATATACAAAGAACTTAAACAAATCTACAAGAAAAAACCAACAGCCCCATCAAAAACTGAGCAAAGAATATGAACAGACACTTTTCAAAAGAAGACATTTATGTGGCCAACAAACATATGAAAAAAAGCTCTTCATCACTGGACCTTAGAGAAATGCAAATCAAAACCACAATGAGATACCATCTAATGCCAGTTAGAAGATCATTAAAAAGTCAGGAAACAGCAGATGCTGGGGAGGATGTGGAGGTGCAGGAACACTTTTACACTGTTGGTGGGAGTGTAAATTGGTTCAGCCATTGCGGAAGACAGTGTGGTGATTTCTCAAGGATCTAGAACTAGAAATACCATTTGACCCAGCCATCCCATTAGTGGGTATATATCCAAAGAATTATAAATCATTCTACTATAAAGACACATGCACACGTATGTTTATTGCAGCACTATTCACAATAGCAAAGACTTGGAACCAACCCACATGCCCATAAATGTTAGACTGAATAAAGAAAATGTGGCACATATACACCGTGGAATACTATGCAGCTCTAAAAAAGAATGAGTTCATGTCCTTTGCAGGGACATGGATGAAGCGGGAAACCATCATTCTCAGCAAATTAACACAGGAACAGAAAACCAAACACTGCATGTTCTCACTCATAAGTGGGACCTGAACAATGAGAACATATGGGCATAGGGAGGGGAACATCACACACCAGAACCTGTTGGGGGCTGGGATGCAAGGGGAGGGATAGCATTAGGAGAAATAGCTAATGTAGATGATGGATTGATGGGTGTAGCAAACCACCACGTGTTTACCTATGTAACAAACCTGCACATTCTGCACATGTATCCTAGAACTTAAAGTATAATTAAAAGAGAGAGAGAGAGAGAGAGAGAGAGAGAGAGAAAATATAGCTGAATTTTCGAATTAAAAAAAAAAAAAAAAACATAGGCTCAGCGTGGTGGCTCATGCCTGTAATCCCAGCACTTTGGGAGGCTGAGGTGGGTGGATCACAAGGTCAAGAGATCGAGACCATTCTGGCTAACATAGTGAAACCTCGTCTCTACTAAAAATACAAATATTAGCTAGGTATGGTGTGGCACCTGTAGTCCCAGCTACTCAGGAGGCTGAGTCAAGAGAATCGTTTGAACCTGGGAGCCGGAGGTTGCAGTGAGCTGAGTTCGTATCACTGTATTCCAGCCTGGCAACAGAGAGAGACTCCATCTCAAGAAACAAAAGAAAAGTGGCTATAAAGAAGATTGACCATTTGCAATTTTATATTGTAAGGCCTTATTGAAAAGGTGACATTTGATTCAAGGCAGTGTAGGAGGTAAGAGGGCAGGACATATGAAATTGTGAGGAAGACACACACAATAAGAGCAGCATGTACAAATGTCCCAGGTAGGAAAGAGGGGTGCCTGGTTTGTTTCAAAAACTACTAGAAGTCCACTGTGGCTACAGCAGAGTGAGCCAGAGGGGGCAAATCAGGGCCTTACAGGAGAGAATGAAAACTAGGCTGGAGCTGAGGTCCAGTTTTTAAATGATGCAAATGAATAGTTATTCAAATACTGAATTGATGTATAGAAAATCATAGTTTATTTATACCTGACTGTGAGAAGCAGGAATAACAACAATTAGTTATAAAAGTTAGGGCTTATTTTGGGTTTTCAACTGGAGCCTATAGGACAGGAGGAGTTTGTGAACTGCTATGGTAATCTATAGCTTACTTCTTAGTTCATAACATTTTAGAATACTTTAGGAAGTAAAGTATTTCTCAAAAATTTTTAAATATTAAATTCTTCTAGGTATTTGGAGAGAATATACAGGAGCTAATATTCCACTATTAGTTTTGGGAAATTCTAAGTTTACAATATAAAATAGCTATGCTTTCTCTGAAGTTTCTCATTGTTTTTAATATGAGAATATTAATGGTAGCTCATCAAGTAGAAGATATAGGAATACATAGCTTCTTTTCAGACACTGCCTAACATCTCATTGAATACTAATTCTAGTCATACAATCTCTGAAATAGGTGAGAGGATGATGGACTCTATCTTAGAGAGATACACATTCTTACCTTTTCAATCTGTTTAATGCTAGTCTTTCTATGCAAAAATTTTAAACTATCTATTCAGGGCAACCCATCTGCAAACAAGTATGCATATTGTATACGTAAACCTCAATGAATTTTACAAAATAAGAAACTGTGTAGCAAGAACGCAGATCAAGAAAATGAACATTTCTAACATCCTCAAAGTCTATTTGTGCTCCTATCAATTATAACCTTCCTACACTCCCACCACCTTGGATTGCAGAGACACCACACCACCATCGTAAATTGAAAACTATAGATAGTAGGCTGGGCGTGGTGGCTCACACCTGTAATCCAGGACTTTGGGAGGCCCAGGTGAGTGGATCACGAGGTCAGGAGATTGAGACCATCCTGGCTAACAAGGTGAAACCCCGTCTCTACTAAAACTACAAAAAATTAGCCAGGTGTGGTGGTGGGTGCCTGTAGTCCCAGCTACTCGGGATGCTGAGGCAGGAGAATGGCCTGAATCCAGGAGGCGGAGCTTGCAGTGAGCCGAGATCACACCTCACACCACTGTACTCCAGCCTGGGTGACAGAGTAAGACTCCGTCACAAAAAAAAAAAAAAAAAAAAAACTATAAATATATTTTGCCTGGTTTTGAACTTTTATCTAAATTGAATCATGCAGTGTGTGTATCTGGCTTCATTTGCTCTTCATTTATGTTTATGAGATTCACCTACATTGAATTTTGCTATCATTTCTATGTAGCATTTCTTTTTAAAAAATAATGCAACATATTTACACATTCTCCTGTTCAGGGACATTTGGGTATTTCTGATTTTAAACTACTACGTACAGTACTACTGTGAACATTATGGCTCTCTCTCTCTGTCTCTCCCCACCTCACCCTACCTCTCTCTCTTCCTCTCTCCAGTCCTCCCTCCCTGATGCATTTGATGAACATATGTACACATTTGTTTTAGGCATACACGCAGAGCTAAAATTATTTACCATAGTTATGCCTGAGTTCAACCTTCGTAATTGTATCAAATAGCTTTTCAACGTGATTATAGCAGTTTACTCACCGGCTGCGTATGAGAGCTGCCTTTGTTTACAATCTGTCCTGATCTTGTCTTTCAATCTCTTCATTCTTTTAGTGATTCTGCTGGGAATGTAGCATTATCTCTTATTTGCTTTTGCCTCCTTACTAGGAGAGGTAAGGGCATATTTTTATGCATTTATTGTCCATTTGAATAATCTCTTGTGAATTACTTGTTTCTGTTTTTGCCCATTTTTCTTTGGAGACAGGCTGTCATTTCATAACTGCTCTTAAAATCCCTTTTTATATATTCTGAGTATATGTATTTCTTGGCGAATGTGTATTGTAAATATCTCTCTTCGTATTCTGATTCGCCATGACTTTCATCTAATGTACTTTGATGAATACACATCTCACGGTAGTACAGTGTGTCATTTTTATACTTACATTAGTCCTTTGTCTTTGACAAAACTTTGCCTACATCAAAATCATGAAGATGTGCACCTTTGTTTTCTTTTATAGCTTTATAGGTTTATCTCTTAATATGTTAAATATCTATGTTCTCAATATAGTATAACATAGGGATTAAGGTATATTTTTAAAAAGGATATCTAATTAAGCTATATAGATTTAATAAAATGTTTCTAGTTTCCCTGCAGAATTCTAATATAGCCTTTATCATGTGTCAGGTGGATGTACATTCCAAGTTCCATTTCTGGGCTCTTTTGTCTTGATCTCCGATAGTGTAAATCCTTGTTTTGGTCTTTGTGACAGCTGTGGATATTCTTGGCCATTTGCTCTTTTATGTAAATTTTAGGTGTGCTTGTCAATCATCTGTTTCCCCACAAAGTGGCTGGTATTTAAATAGGGATATGACTGAAAATATAGATCAGCTTAGAAACATATGATATCTGTGTAGCATTAAAAACATATACACAACATGTTCATACTTTTATAGGTTTTTAAATGTTTTCTCAAAATGGTTTTGTGGTTTTAAGCTTCTTGCCAAACTTTTATCAACTGTACTGAGGTATTTAATGTCTCTTTGTAACAGTGAAAATAATGCTTTAAATAATGCAAATTAATTTTCTAGTTTTTTTAGATATAGAAATAAAACTGATCTGTTTCTTGAGGTTTACCCACAAACTTTGCTAAATTCATAGATTTTCATATAATTTTTAAAAATTATATCTTTCTGTAATTGGCAAATAATGGCCGTTTTAGTTCTTTCTTTCCAGTTTTTATACCTTAAATTTTATCTTGTCTTATTACACTGTCTTTGACCACCAGCATAGTGTTGCATGAAACAGTAACAATGGGCAGATGTAATTATTTTCTTATCTGTGAGAGAAATATGTAAATATTTTTATCATTTAATTTGATATTTATCATAGGTTTTGTTATTTCTTAACAAAGTTAAAAAAGATTCATTTTATTCTTGGTTTGCAAGGAGTCTGTATCATGAATGGTTGTTACATTTTATCATTTTTTCCCATATACATTAAAATAATTATATAATATTTCTCATTTTCTCGTTAATATGGTAGGTACATTATAATAATTACTTTTCAAATATTAGATTAGCCTCGCATTTCTGAGATAAACTCCACTAATCTTTTGTTTAGGATATATATATACACATCTAATTACACAAAGGAGATCAATTGGTAATTTTTCTTTCTTGTAATGTCCTTGGTTACTTATTTATTATATTATGATAAAGACAGCCTCAGAAAAAGATTTGGGAAAGAAATATCAGTTGTTACTTGAATTAAAATGGCCATACTGTTCAAAGCAGTTTATAGATTCAATGCTATTCCTATTACGCTACCATTGACATTCTTCACAGAGCTAGGGAAAACTATTTTAAAATTCATATTGAACCAAAAAAGAGCCCAAATTGCCAACGCAATCCTAAGCAAAAAGTACAAAGCTGGAGGCATCATGCCATCCGACTTCAAACTATAGTATTAAGTTGGTGCAAAATTGCGGGTTTTGTCATTAAAAGTAATGGCAAAACAGCAATTACTTTTGCACCAACCCAATACGCGGCCACAGTAACCAAAACAGCATGGTACTGGTACAAAAACAGAAACATAGACCAAGGGAACAGAATAGAGAACCCAGAAATAAGACTGCAAACCTACAACTAACTGATCTTTGACAAATCTGACAAAAACAAGCAATGGAGAAAGTGTTCCCTATTCAATAAATGGTGCTGGGATAACTGGCTAGCCATATGCCGAAGACTGAAAGTGAACCCCTGCCTTACAACATATACAAAAATTAACTCAAGATGAATGAAAGACTTAAATGTAAAACCCTAAACTATAAAAACTCTGGAAGACAACCGAGGCAATACCATTCAGTACATACTCAGGGGCAAAGACACCATGATGAAGAAGCCAAAAGCAATTGCAACAAAAGTAAAAATTGACAAACAAAATCTAAACAAACTGAAGAGCTTCTCCACAGCAAAAGAAACTATCAACGAAATAATAGACAACATATAGAAGGGGAGAAAATCTTTGCAAACTATGCATCCAACAAAGGTCTGGTATCCAGCTTCCACAAGTAACTTAAATTTACAAAAAAAAAAAAAAAAACATCAAAAGGACATGAACAGACACTTTTCATGAAAAAGACATGCATGTGGTGAACAATCATATGATAAAAAGCTTACCATCACTGATCATTAGAGAAATGCAAATCAAAACCACAGTGAGACACCATCTCACCTCTGTCAGAATGGCTACTATTAAAAAGTCAAAAAATAACAAATGCTGGTGAGATCCTGGAGAAAAAGGAACATTTATATACTCGTAGTGAGAGTATAAATTAGTTCAACCATTGTGGAAGACAGTGTGGCAATTCCTCAAAGACCTAAAAACAGAAATACCGTTTGACCCAGCAATCCCATTGCTGGGCACATCCTCAAAGGGATAGAAATTATTCTATTAAAAAGACAATCACGCGTGTATTCACTGCAACACTATTCACAGTAGCAAAGTCATGGAATCAACCTAAATGCCCATCAATGATATACTGGATAAAGAAAATGTACATATATACACACATGCACACACACACACACACACAGACTACTATGCAGCCATAAAACACGAATGTGATCATGTCCTTTGCAGGGACGTGTATGGAGCTGTTGGCCATTATCCTTAGCAAACTAATGCTACTGGATGTTTGGGGTGTGACTTTTCTGGCTGAAAATCTCTGTGACCTGTGGCACCTTTGCTCAAGTTTTGCTTGGGCTTTCTGGGCTTATTCCACCCACTCCGCCTGGCAGGCTAGGCTCAGCTCACATTACTGGCCCGGATCCTACGCCTCCAAGGGAGACAGCGAGTCAGGTATTGAGTGGTGAGGAGTGTGTGAGCAAGCAAGGAGTCCAGCCACTGTGCACAGTCAGACACACTGGCTGCTGACACAGGGCAAGCAGCTCCAGGTGCCAGCATGGGCTCCTGCTCTCCGGGCTAGCACCGCAGAATGTGGTAGCACTTGGAAGCTTGAAGACACCAGAAACTGCAGAGCCCCAAAGAGACAGTAACAGCCCTGGCTCAGGGAGCTCCCAGGTCTGGGCTCCCCAAAGGGTCATAGTTCTTCTCTCCTCTTCACCCGCAATATGGTGAGCAAGGGGCATGTTTCAGCCCTGTTTATGTTACAGCTCTTTTAACTTCACCGTTCAGTGGATCACAAGTTCTTGTCTTGTGTCCAGGCAGAATGAGGTACACAGACAAGTGGAGGGTGAGAAAGACAAAGAGGCATGTTATTGACCAGTAGAACAGCTCAGAGGAGACCCGTAGTGGGCAGCTTCTCTCCATAGCTAGGGTATTTCAATGAGTGTTCAGCTCTCAGCACAGAGTGTAGCTCCTCTCTGCTAGGCAGGTCATCCCAACAAGTGCTCAGCTCTCAGAGAGCACAGATGGTAGCTCCTCTTTGCAGCTGGTCAACCTGTCATCTTTTTCAGCTCCCAGTGGACAAGGTAGCTCCTCTCTGCAACTGCTCATTTGCAGCCTCCTCACTTTCTCTCTGCAGCTGGTCATCCTGTTGTCTCCCCATCCACTCTCCATGCTCTCTGAGTCTGACTGAGTCTGGGATTTTTATGGGCCTCAGAGGAGAGGAAGTGGGTGCTGACTGGTCCATGGATGGCCATGGGCAGGCCCAGGGACAAGTATCACGCATTCCCACTCCAGTCTGTGGGACCAGCAGCACAGCCCCCAGGCTTCAGGCCTTCCCCAGCTTGAAGATGGGGCTTCACCAGAGACCTGCCTTCTTCCACCCAGGAGCATGTCTGTATCCTGCTACCCTTCATGGTACCCAAGCTGTTTGTGCCAAGGGGTGCCTGCAGGCCAGTGCCAAGCTGCCCTCAGCCCCTCCTTGGCCTCCCTTCCATGCTCCTTGGTGCCCAACGTCTGGAGGTGGCCAAAGTGGCAGGGAGCTGACATGTCAGGAGTGCCCCAAGCATGCACACAACTGGCCAGGTTGCGATGGCACACAGACTTGGCCCCATCCTTGCTCCAGGATCCAAGCCTGTACCAGAAGTGGGGAGCAGCCAAGAAGCAGAAACAGGCACTTCTGAGCCTGAGGGTGAAAGGGGGGCCTTTCCAGGCCCCTGAGAGTGCAGAGATGCCTGGGTCCACGGCTGAGGCTTGGGTGGCTGCAGCTGTGCCTGGGAGGGTGGGGCTCCCGCCTGCTCCTGGCTGATGAGAGTGCAGGGGTGCCCGGGTGGCAATTGCAGCTTGGGAGGCTGCAGTTGTGCCTGGGGAGCTCCTACTCCACCAACTGGGAAGAGGTGGGGTTCCTTGCTTGTTCTCAGCTCCCATTGGCTCTGTGGAGCACAGTGCCACCCTGGGTAGAGCTCCGCCTCTTCCTCCCCTGCCCTGTGCCTGACTGCACTGCTCCTCTGTCAGTGAGTGACTTGGCCTGGCCTCATGGCCGTGGCCCCCATCATGGCAGTTTGTGGGGGGCTCCCAGGGGCAGGCTCCAGGGACTGTCCACCTCCTCCCTGCCCCCTCCCCCAGCGGCCGTAGGTGAGAGCAGTGATGTGGGGCAAGGATTCGGGGTAGTGGAGGCTCCGGGTCTGGGAGTAGGGCCTGCCCAACTGGGCAAGGGTAGGAGCAGTGCAGTAGGCTACCTCGGGGATGTGGAACACAGGGGATGTGGGGTGCAGGGGTCCCACAACCGTCCCTGCTACTCACGCAGCTGCTCCTGCCACCACCACTTGGCCCTCCCTGCTGTAACCAGCATGATGGCAGCAGTCAATGTGGATGGCCTGTGGCTGTCCTCACTAATACAGGGCAGAATAGTGTAAGTGGAAACTAAATCATGAGAATGCATGGACACATAGAAGGGAACAGTACACAGTGGGACCTTTTGGAATGTGGAGAGTGGAAGGAGGGAGAGGATAGGAAAAATAACTAATGGGTGCTAGACTTAATACATGGGCGATTAGATAATCTATACAACAAAATCTCCATGACACAAGTTTATCTACGTAACAAATCTGCACTTGTACCCCTGAATTTAAAGTCAAAATAAGTACTTATTTTTAAATATTTTTAGAAAAATTTATTACTTATTAATAGCTTTAAATTCTTTAACATATTGCATACTTCAGATTTCATATTTTGTATGTTTGTCAATATTCGTAAGTTGTATATGTTTTTAAGAAATTTTTTCTATTGCACAAAAAAGATAAATTTTTTTATTTAAAGTTGTTCTTTATATTATCTTTTATATGTCCACACAGTATGTTGCAATTCATTCTTTTCTTGCAGTTTGTCTCATTTCACTTTTTCATATTTTTGTTATTGATGGTATGTATTTGTTCACATTTTTCATTGTGAGTCTTTTTGTGTGTTTATCAATCTTACTAATCTTGCGAAAAAATCAACAGTTGTTTTTGTTCATTTCTTCTATTGTATTTTATTTTGTATTTCATTTGTTTCTAATTATTCTTTATTATTTTCTTCCTTCTACTTCCTGCATGTTGATTTTCTGTTTTCCCAGATTCTTGTGGTGGGAAGTCAGGTCTCAGATTTTGTCTTTATTTATCTCTGATATATGTATTTAAAATAAAGAATGTTCTTACGAATAACATTAGCTGTCTGTTTTTTCCTTGTTTGTGTCCATGTGTACTCAATGTTTAGCTCCCACTTAAAAATGAGAATATGTGGTGTTTGGTTTTCTGTTCCTGCATTAGTTCACTTAGAATAATGACCTCTGGCTCTATCCATGTTGCTGCAGAGGACATTATCTCATTCTTTCTTATGGTTGCATAGTATTCCATGGTGTATATGTACCACGTTTTCTTTATTCAGTCTAAGGTTGATGGGCATTTCAGCAGTTGATTCAAATGTCTTTGCTATTGTGAATAATGTGATGAACACACATGTGAATGTGTCTTTATGGTAGAACGATTGATATTTCTTTGGATATACACCCAATAACTGGATTTCTGGGTCAAAAGGTAGTTCTAAGTTCTTTGAGAAATCACCAAACTGCTTTCCACAATGACTGAACTAATTTAAATTCCTACAAGCAGTATGTAAGTGTTCCCTTAACACCACAACGTCCCCTGCATGTTATTTTTTTTACTTTTTAGTAACAGCCATTCTGACTGGTGTGAGATGGTATCTCATTGTAGTTTTAATTTGCATTTATTTAATGATTAGTGCTGTGGAGCATTTGTTTATATGCTTGTTGGCTATGTGTATGTCTTCTTTAGAAAAGTGTCTGTTTATGACCTTTGCCTTCTTTTTTTATGGGGCTGTTTGGGTTTTGCTTGTTAGTTTGCTTAAGTTTCTTACCTATTCTGGATAGTAGATCTTTGTCAGATGCATAGTTTACAAATATTTTCTCCCAATCTGTAGGTTATCTGTTTACTCTATTGGTAATTTCTCTTGCTGTGCAGAAGCTCCTTAGTTTAGTTAGGTCCCACTTGTCAATTGGTGTTTTTGTTGGAATTGTTTTTGGTGTCTTTGTCATGAAATCTTTGCCAGAGCCTATGTCCAGAATGTTATTTTCTAGGTTATCTTCCTGGTTTTTATAATTGGGGTTTTACATTTAAATCTCTAGTCCATCTTGAGTTGATTTCTGTATGCAGTGTCAGGAAAGGGTCTAATTCCTGTCTTTTGCATATAGGTAGCCAGTTATTCCAGTATCATTTATTGAATATTGATTCCTTTCCCCATTGCTTGTTCTTGGTTCTTGTCACGGTTGTTGAAGATCAGATGACTATAGGTATGTGTGGCTTTATTTGGGGCTATTTGGTTCCATTGGTCTATGCGTCTGTTTTTATACCAGTACCATTATGTTTTAGATTCTGTAGCCTTATACTATAGTTTGAAGTCAGATAATGTCATTCCTCCAGCTGTTATCTTTTTTCTCAATATTACTTTGGCTATTCAGGCCCTCTTTTGGTACCATATTAATTTTAAAATAGTTTTTTTTTTTTTTTTCTAATTCTGTGAGGAATATCCTTGATAGTTTGATTGGAATAGCACTGAGTCTGTAAATTGCTTTGGGCAGTATGTTCCTTTTAACAGTATTGATTTTTCCTATCCACAAGCTTTTTGATGTGCTGCTGGATTTGGTTTGCTAGTATTATGTTGATAATTTTTGCATCCACTTTCATCAAGGATATGGCTTGAAGTCTTCTTTTATTGTTGTGTCTCTGTCTGCTTTTATTATTAGGATAATGCTTTAATTGTAGAATGAGTTATAGAGGAGTCCTTCCTCCTTAACTCTTTGGGACAATATCCGCAGGAATGATACCAGCTCTTCTTTATACACTTGGTAGAATTTGTCTGTAAAATCTGTCTGGTCCAGAACTCATTATCGGTCTGTTCAGGGATTCAGTTTCCTCCTGGTTTAATATTGGGAGATTGTATGTTTCCAGGAATTTATTTCCTCTAGGTTTTCTAGTTTGTATTAAGGATACTATGTTTTGTTAATTTTTCATATTAATTCTAATGTATTTAAAGACCACACCCTGGAAGATTTTAATTCTTGTAAAACTTTCGGAGTTTATATTATAGCCTAGGTCTAATATACATGCATTTCCTTGCATTGGGCTTTGCCTTTCTCTGGTGCATCCCTGATTAGCTTAATAACTGACATCTTGAATTCTTTTTCAGGTAAATCAGGGATTTCTACTTGGTTTGGATCCATTGCTGGTGAACTAATGTGATTTTTGGGGGGTATGAGAGAGCATTGTTTTGTCATATTACCAGGGTTGGTTTTCTGGTCCCTTCTCATTTGGGTAGGCTCTAAGAGGGAAGGTCTAAGGCTCAAGGCTGTTGTTCTGATTCTTTTGTCCCATGGGGTGTTTCCTTGATGTAGTACTCTCCCCCTTTTCCTATGGATGTGGCTTCCTGTGAGCTAGCTGCAGTGATTGTTATTTCTCTTCTGAGTCTAGCCAACCAGCAAGTCTACCCAGCTCTGAGCTGGAACTAGGGGTTGTCTGCACAGAGTTCTGTGATGTGAAGTGTCTATGGATCTCTTAGCTGTGGATACCAGTGCCTGTTACAGTGGAGGTGATGGCGGGGTGCAATGGACTCTGTGGGGGTCCTTAGTCTTGGTGGTTTAATATTCTATTTTTGTGCTGGCTGGCCTCCTCCCAGGAGGTGGTGCTTCCCACAGAGCATCAGCTGTGGTATGATGGAGAGGAACCGGTGGTGGTGGCGCCCTAGAATTCCCAGGATTATATGCTGTTTGTCTTCAGCTACTAGGGTGAATAGGGAAAGCCCATCAGATTGGGGCAGGGCTAGGCATGTTTGAGCTCAAACTCTCCTTGGGCGGGTCTTGCTGCAGCTGCTGTAGGGGATGGGGATGAGGTTCCCAGGTCAATGGAGTTGTGTACCTGGGAGGATTATGGCTGCCTGTGCTGAGTCATGCAGGTTGTCAGGGAAGTTGGGGGAAGCCGGCAGTCACAGGCCTCACCCAGCTCCCACACAAACTGAAGGGCCAGTTTCACTCCCACCATGCCTTCTCTAACAGCCTGGAGTTGAGTCTGTTTCCAGGTGGTGGGTAAGCCCAGTTTGAGAACTTGCCCCAGGCTACCCACTTCCCCACTGTGAAAGCAAAGGGCTTGGTTCTTGCCTTTGCCTATGGAGTCTGCACACCAGATTTGCATCCTCCCCTGAGTTCTGGCCAGGAAGCTTCTCGCGGGGTTCGAATTGATACTCAGTTCAGCTGGAAAGTTCCTTCACCCTGTGGCGTTTGTCCCTGCTCCTCTGGCTGCCCTCCAGGAGGATCCCTGTGGTGCCAGGCAGGAATGGTCCGCTTGGGGACCCAGCAAGCTCCCAGGACCTTTCCCACTGCTTCTTCTACCACAGTATTTTGCTCGGCTCTAGGTAAGTTTGGAAACTTCTCCAGCAAACAGACTTTCAGTTTCCCCAGTGGGGGTGTGTGTTCCGGAGAGGAGAATTTCCCTTTCCCGCTTACACAGTTGGGGAACTCACAGTATTGTGTCTCCCGGGTCCTGGAGGAGCAGTCCCTATTCAACTATCTTTAAACCATGCATATTATATGATTCTATTTGTATGAATAGTTAAATCCGTAGAGACAGAATGCACATTGGTGGTTACCAGGGTCTGAGGTAAGGAGTAATGTGAAGAAACTGATTAAGGTATAGCTTTTTACTCTGGAGAAACCAAAATGTTTTGTAGTTAGATAGAGGTGGTGATTCTACACATTGTGAATGTACTAATTGTCACTCAATTACTCAGTTTGAAATGACTGGTTTGGTATTTTGTAAATTTCACTTCAATAAGTTATTTAAAAAATAAATATGTAAATATACTAATCAAATAATAATAGTAAAGAAGGAGGTCTTTGATTTAGACAGATCTGGGTTTGAGTCTCAACTGCACCCCTCAACCGCTGTGTGGGCCTTCCTTTTTGTAAAACATGAAATGACAATAAGAGTATCTACCTCATACGGTTGTTACGAGGCCTAAATAAAAGAATAATGTACTTAACTTCATGTCAAACACACAATGAGTATCTGACAAGTGATGGTTAGTAATCTGATTAATAGAAATCATCCCAATTCCAAAGAATGCCAAAGCAAAAAGGAACCTCTGAGATTTCTTAATTCAGTCGGTTGATTGTAGAGATGAAGAAGGCTCAGAGACTAATAACGGGGTCCAGGTTTTCTGAAGTCTATTCTAAAAATCTTTCCCACACACAGCACATACTTACAGACAGACTGTGGCTCTTCTTTGCAGAATAGCCATGAGGGTTAGTTTGGTTCTTTGAGTCCTTCTAGCCTTCCTTTCCCCATTCTGGTGACTTCTCTAATGTTCTAGGTGACTCCTATTTGAGGTAGATGCCAATCCCTAGATGCTGGCCTACCCTTAAGGATGATCAAGGCATAGAAGAATGCCAAGAGCAATCTCCTTACAGTCAGAGCTATCTTCTTCACTGCACACTTCCTGCACACCCACTTTATACTAGGAATTGGACTAGATGCTTTACTCTGTACTTGGGGAAACTGCAACAATTACCCAGGCTCCTAGCTTGGTGCTATCCTTAGAAGCAAAAGAATTTTGTTGTTGTTGTTTCTCATTAAGTTCAAATGACACTTTTATCAAGGCAAATGAATTAGTATATTCATTATATGCATTTATTAGGTCCTAACTGTATACATTAGAAAGGAAAAAAATGAAGAAGGTGTAATCTGGAGCTTACAGAAATTACTTTCTAGTATGGGAAAATATATTTTAGGAAAAATACTAGCAATAATAACATGATAGCAGGTATAATATATTGTTTGTCATATTGCTTTTGTCTACGACTACAGTTCATGCAAAATCATTAATGCATCTCTTACATTCATCTTTCCCATCCACTTCTTCATTATTACATGAGCCACTTCTTGAATATCCAAAATAGTTTTCCTCCATTAGAGATAGCTGATATAAGGTGGTTTTTAAATCCATGCATGATGTGAGCACTTGAAAATTTATTTAAAACCACAACCATCCGTTTACATATCATTAAAATGGTTATATTCATATATGACAGTCTTGAGATTTCTAAAAGTTTTATAAATATATTTATATATATTGGTGTGAATTTGCATGAGCATACATATATATACACACACACACATTCCCCACAATATACCAATGAAAGTAGCTAATCATTGCTTTTTAAAACAAAATTTTAAAAGGTTTGTACATAACAACATAGAAACCTTAGTAATTAGTAAATATGGATTACTTTTTTACTTGTTTGTATAAATACATTTCATCAAGAGACATTTACAAGCATTCAAACCTAGCATTGGATGGAAGGTTTCTTTGCTGTTGTTTTTCTAAGTCTGGTGGGTGACCCTGACCGGCGACTGGACTTCCCCTCCCACCTTTGGGAAATAATACTTTGGGACAAAGGTAGCAGAACTCATTACCACTTGGTGGGGATAAAAAGTTTGCTTGTCACTCTGTCTCTTTGGACACCACCTCCATAGGCTGAGGGGTCAATTGGAGCATTTATTAAAGCAGGACATGCATGGACATGGATGATGTATGCTAGCCAGGCCTTTGCAGGCAAAGGGAGGAAATGGTGGTTGCAGGTGTTTCTGTGGTGTGGGGCATGAAGAGAATGGTCATTGTATGAATAGTTTTTTGCCCTTCAAGCTTGGTGTTTTAGGAAAAGAAAATGAGTTTCTCTTGCTTTTAGTTTGTTTCTTTCTTTTTGTCTTCGCACATTGGTGTTTACTGGTTGAATGACTTCTCCAGCATATATTGAGTCTGTGATATATGAGATAAAATAAAACAAGGGGAACTGCCTATCCTATCATTCCATAGGTCCCAAAGTCTCTAAGCAGTCTGCCTTCTTTTCTTCCCCTCTCAGGGTATGCTTTTGTTTGATTTATATGTAAGGTCCAGGAATTTTAGCTGTACTCTGTGGAAGGAATAGGTAAAAGTATAGCTACTCTATCTTTTCTACATGAAGGACTTTTGAACAAATCAAATATAAGGAGATTCCTTGTATTTCAAATGTCATATTCCTTGTATTTTAAATTTGGTCAAGCTTATGAAATATCTTCTCTGGACTATAGTTTTCTCTACTGTAAAACGTGCATGTGAATAGTACCAATCTTGTAAAATTGAGGAATATAAAAAACAGTTTCTGCAAGGTGCTTAATGGCCTGGTATGTAGTAAATGCTCAAGGCATCCCAAATGCTATTTTTTTCATCAAATTTGTTTTTATAGTTAAAGTGTAGCTTATCACACACACATTGGTATGAGGATCATTTGTATTTATATGACTTGTTTATTTATAAGTTTTGCTATTTCTTCTACAAGACTTTGGGAAGTTTTTACACTATTTTTAGAATTTTGATATTTTAAGGATACTACCAAAATGTGCTCAATGTGTTATTTGCCCTTTGAATTCTTCCTTTTTGTTGTTGTTGTATAAACTCTTCTTAAATTTTGTGTAACAAAGTTTATATTTTTTTTTCTGTTCTTTATTGCTTCTGGGGTTTGAGTCACTGTTATTTTTCAGTTTCCTTATGATATTTGGCCAAAATAAGTCTTACTTATATGTAATAAATATTTTCTATTGTTCATAAAATGTATGCATATACAACATGTTAATTTATCCACACAGCCTAGGTAAAAAGAGATAACAGTGAGTTTTTTCTTCCACTTTTCTTTTTTGACATGCCCTGAATTATTTCTACCAGTAAATTTCTTCCTCCATTCTTCTCTTCTTCCCTTTTTGTCCCTTTATTTCTTTTTTCTTTTTTGTTGTCTAAAATTCTAATATATTAGTACAATTTCCTGTGGGGTTGCAGAATAGGTCTCATTGTCTTATAATTACTGTATAAGATGATTATAATCCCAAACCAAAAATGTTATGGATTTCACAAAGTAAAAGAAAAATAAGTCTAAACAGTTTCATTTTGTCTCATGTTTAATATGAATCAGTAAATTGTCTTCACCATGATAATTAATGCTGAACTCATAAGAAAATGCATTGGTACTATTTTTACGTGAATCAATGTATCTGATACAGGCTCAAAATAAACGCAATTCAGGAAATGTTCATAACAGCTTTGTGGTTAATCTAATCACTCATTCTGTGAATATAATACTTCACTATAGAGAGATTTCAGTTTTGTTGCCACTTATAAATAAAATTTAGAAATATCGTAAAGAAAAACTTGACATAATGTAGATCTTCTGATATACAAGCCCAGCAAATGGTTTGTTGAAACATTCTTAGGGACTTCCACAGAAGAAATTAATCATGACGCTAAAGTTGGATGCTCAATAAATACTTACAGCCTTAATTTGAGGACAGGGAAGCCTTTTTGCTGCTCTTCCTTAATTAGAGGGCTGACACCTTGATAGTCTGAAAAACAAGTTAACATTGCCTTACAAACATATCTCCTAGTCTGATGCTCTAATTATGGTTTTGAGATTTTTCTTTCATTCATTCATTCATTTCATTCATATATGAGTCTTATTTTTATTGATGCATTGTAATTGCACATAATTTAGAGATACAATTTGATGTTTTGATAGGTATGTTGTATAAGGCATTTATCATTCCTCTATGTGAGAACATGCAAAAGCCTGTCCTCAAGCTATTTTGTAAAACACAATACCTCACTGTTGATAATAACCATCATCAGCCTACTTGGCAACCACCAGAACTTATTTCTATCTAATTGTAACTTGGTACCTGTTGACTAATCTTTCCCCATCCTCTAAGAGACGTAATTTAAACATTGAATAAAATAAAAAATGCAATAAAACAAACAAAACAAAACTCAAATTTCCTGTGCTTTGAGATGAACTCTAACACATGAAATCACAAAGAATGTCTGGATATTATCAAGGGAGGACATTGGGAGTAGATCTGTATGTCTGTGTGACATAGCTTTTGAATACAGAAAGCAGATCAAAACTATAAAAACTTTATTCTAAATATACATTCTGTCACACAGAAATTTTTCATTTCCAAATCACTTGCCTGTATAAATGTTAGTAAGTATTTTTTCTGTTGTTTAGAGAATGTTTACAGTCAAGAATTTTTGTCCTTTGAAAGCATATGCTACTTGTGGACAGCAGATGAATTTATTTATAAGCGTAACTAAATTGGAAGAAAACAAAAAATTTAGAAGAACAGATTCTTTGGGATAATTTTGTTTCATGTGAGTATTAGAAACAGTTCTTCTATGGTGATAAATATAGCAAGTTTACAGGGAAAAATGTTCAGTAATTAGAAAAACATGAATAATTGATTCATCAAATTTTTAACAGGTATTATCTAGGATCTGTATTTCAAAGGATAATAGAGATTAAAGGATACGTATCAATCATATTTGGACTTACAGCCTTTGTATATTCCTATTCTGAATTACAGTATTTTTAACATAAATTTGACTCATTTTTCCTAGTTTGTTTCTTGATAGACACCTCTCAAACATGTTACATCAACACAGTGAAAAATAAACTTTCTTTACAACCTGAAATATTTCAGAATGTATTAGCTGTTTTCTTATGAGGATGAATAGGATAAACAGAAAATAGGATATTATGTTACTTTTAAATATTCACCTTACTTTATTCTACCATCTAAATGAAAACATAAAATCATAAAAACTCAAAAACTTCTTAGAGGCTTTGCAGCACAGAAACACTGTAAAGACGGTATTTTTGCCCCTTTGATTATAAAGATGGTATAGTGTGGCATGTATATCATGTAGATTGATAGAATTATATATCTTGTGTTTAAAGCAACAGAGAATTCAGAGTATTCGAGTCAATACTCTTTTTTTAACATGTATTTTTATTAGATAGTGCATTTAAGTATTTGGACATTTGTGAAGTCCCTCTGAACAAATATAAAATGCAGGTTATAAAAATGCTTTCAGCTTAGTGATAAGAATCCTACATTCTGTTTTTATTTTTTTATAAGTACATAGACTAGAATATAGGGAGGGTTTTTTTTTTTTTTTTTTTTTGTATAACAGAGACATGTTCAAAGAAGATTGATCTCCATCCTTTTATGATTTTATATCTCTCCATGTTTATATGCACCCTTACAGTTAATTTATTTTTTCCTTTTTGATTTTTTGAGACAAAGTCTCATTCTGTCGCCCAGGCTGGAGTGCAGTGGTGTGATCTCGGCTCATTGCAACCTCTGCCTACCAGGTTCAAGCAATTCTCCTGCTTCAGCCTCCCAAGTAGCTGGGACTACAGGCATGCACCACCATGCCTGGCTAATTTTTGTAATTTTTTAGTAGATATGGGGTTTCACCATATTTGCCAGGTTGGTCTTGAACTCCTGACCTTGTGATTCCCCCACTTCGGCCTCCCAAAGTGTTGGGATTACAGGCATGAGCCACCACACCCAGCAATTTATTCTTTCAAATCCAAATTATACCTTTAGAAAAAATCTTAATGAAATAAAATTAGACTATTATTCAATTGCATCTTTATTAAAATTTTTCTCCCATTAGAATATCTTTCAAAATAATTGAGTGAAAAATATCTGTTTTCCATTATACTATTTATAATTGCTAACATGGATTGCATTTATATATTATATTCATTTATCTCTATCAATAATTGTTAGTTAACAATAATATTTTAATGATCAATGTATTTAAAAGTGCTACAAAATACATGTACTTTCTAAAGTATGAAAGTATGAAGAGTACCTCATACTACAAATATTTTAAATAATTTGTATCATTTAAAAACAAAGCCACAAGCATGATTTTTAAGAAAATATCATCCTGTGGGATTGATGCATCTCTTTTTTATTTATTTATTTATTTATTTATTTATTTATTTATTTATTTATTTCTTATTTATATTTTTGAGATGGAGTTTTGCTCTTGTCACCCAGACTGGAGTGCAATGGCACAATCTCAGCTCACAGCAAGCTCCACCTCCTGGGTTCAAGCTATTCTCCGACTATTCAAGCCCCTCGAGAAGCTGGGATTACAGGGGCCCACCGCCATACCTGGCTAATTTTTGTATTTTTAGTAGAGACGGGATTTTGCCACGTTGGCCAGGCTGGTCTCCAACTCCCGATCTCAGGTGATCTGCCTGCCTCGGCCTCCCAAAGTGCTAGGATCACAGGTGTGAGCCACTGCGCCCAGCCGAAAGAAGGATTTTTCTTTATGAGACTTTCATAAATGTGGAGCTAGAATATCTTCATAATTTTGCTGAGTACTTTTTAGAACAATGCAAGCTATGTAGAAAGAGTGATAGAGATGATTTTGTATGTTTCCCTGATACCAACCTAGCTTCAATTGTGTCAATTTTTAGAGAGACGCACCTCACAATTTGCTTAAAGATACTGATATTATTCATAGGTGAAAGGTAGATCACTTCTAAAGAATGGAATTATTAAGCACCCAAATCTGAGAAGAATGCCTAGAACTATAGATTTCCAGATTGGCCCCAGAATGGCTGACTTAAAATATCTAAAGGTGGGGCCCAGGACAAGACATTTTTAAAAGCTCCTCGAGTAATTTTATTGTGCACCTAGGTTTGCAAACATAGATTTAGAGAAAAACTACCTTAGTCATGAGAAATGTTAAAGTATTCTAGAATAAAGAAGATTAATTTTATTTTTAAAAAACATGCCTTGGAAAACAAGAATGTGTAGTTTCATAGTTTTAATACTATGAATAATTCATAAATATAAATTAATAGAAATACTTGCAAGCAGCAATAATATAAATGGGTTATCCTTCTCTTTTCTAATGAGTCCTTCACTTAAAATTGTATTCATAAAGTCTTAAGACTATAAATGAGTCTTTGAGAGGGAAAGGCAGAGAAAGGATGGAGTATAAAAATGAAAGATAAAAGAGAATTTGGAAGTCAGTTTTCTTTATATATAAACTTAATAATTTTTAAACTTAATAATTTTTTCTTAATTGCAAAGACATTATGGGTTTATATTCAAACACATAGACATGTACAACAAAGTAAACAGTATGACCATTGTTAATATTTGTATAAATTTTTTTATCTTTCAATTAAGCCTATCTGTAAATATCTTTTTTCATATTATATTCCTAGTGTCTGATACTTATAAGTGTTCAATAAATATCTTTTTTTTTCTTTTTTTGAGATAGAGTCTCGCTTTTGTCACCCAAGCTAGAGTGCAGTGGTGCAATCTCAGCTCACTGCAACCTCTGCCTCCCAGGTTTAAGCAATTGTCCTGCCTCAGCCTCCCAAAGTGCTGGGATTACAGGCATGAGCCACTGGGCCCGGCTGATGCAACTCTTATGTGTGATAAAAGGCATAATTCAAAGAAGAAGCCTAGGAAACAACTACAGATAATTTGCAGTTTTATTAGGTGCTTCTAGCAATCCCAAGTATTCAGATATTATGCTCTAATTTACACATAAAGAGCCATGTAACCAAAGAACAAAATATAACACACTTGAAAATGATATATAAAATTAAAAATGCACAGTGCATCCACATGTTAACTAAGGCACTAATGTGGAGATATAGGTGACCAACTGGCAAGTATCCTATGTAGCATTAGCTTAGCAAATTTTCTCCTATACCCTCATCCCTGTATCTTCCTAATGTTGATTTTTTTTCAGTACACTCAGAAATATAGATACATATAGAATATAAAAAGGAGAAATACAAACATAATGCTGACTATGTATTTTGCAATAGTAGTATATTATAACTTAAGTTCCTAAAAAAAGTGCTCATCCTGCCATTCATGGATGACTACGGAGACTGGAAGATTATTTGAAAAGATCTGAGTCATCTATGTTATGTAGTACTAAAGCAGCTCATTAAGTGAAAACAAACAAACAAAAAATAGGTGTTTGGCATAATGTAAACTTACGATAGAATTAAAAGGCACATTGCATTTAATAGTTTATATTGTTATCACTGAAGACATGTTAATTTGAAAATATTCCTAATTGCCTAAGAGTAGGTAGTGCAATATTGTGAAAAAAAAAAAAAAAAAAAATATGGGTAGTGAAATAGAAAATAAGTGCATCTCTGTTTTAACCCCAACTCTATACAGACATTTGGACTTTTTGAATTACCATTTGGACTTTTTGAATTGCCATTTCTAGACTTTGATTTACTCATCTATAAAATGGATATTAGGCTACAAAAGCCCCATGGATTTTTTTTCAGCAACTATTATGTATAATGTTCTGTGTATATCACTTGCATTTTTAGGAATAAATCTATGATTCTAAATATAGCATGACTTCATATGCATCCTAGGTGTGTATCTGCAAGGACCTTAGAGATGGTCTAAAGATGGAGAAAAACACTGTTCATAAACACTATTAATGAGATCTTTTGAGAACAGTAAATAGAGAACACATTAAATTACATTCCCATTTTGCATAATTATAACTAATTATAGTTATTAGACTAATGATCTTAGTCATCAAGAACAATGTAATTGTTGTAAAGGTTAAAAAACATAACAAATTGACATCATTCTCTTATGGTTCTTTCATAACTCCCCCCATATCAGTTTTCAATTTTCTTCATGGGCTTTTCTTTTTCAAATAACCCTTTAAATTAGAGAGTTTGTTTTAACCCTAATTCCTCCCTAAGGTAATATTCTTGGCCTTTTCACTTTTAATACTTCAGATTTCATTTACATGATCCCATGAACAACGAAAGTTTACCAGATATACACTAACCATTCTTAAATTCACATCTCAACCCTAAACCTCTGGATATGTCCTTTTAAACTTTCTGCCCACTCTCGGCAACCTCTATTCCACTATGTTCAACACAGTAACTCACTCTTTCACCAGATCTCTCCTTTACCAGTTAATTTTTAGAAAAGTTAGCAGCTTCTCAAGCTGTAATGTGGATTCATAGATTTTCCTCACATTTACTTTGCCAATCACTATGCAAGTAATCATGAAAACTTGGTGATTCTACTCCAAACTCTGTTACATTTTATCCCTCTCTTGCATGTTTCTTTTTATGCATCTTTCTTTTTATGAGCTTTTACACTAATTTCATAATCTGATTCTTGTTCTCATTTGCCCCTCACCCAACTTTGAACAGATTTAGTAATACCACCTCTCTGATCTTTGTGAGATGACATTCTGACAAGGTCATCTCCAACTCAAAATTGTTTTCCTCCTGATGTCAAGATGAATGTAATTGCCTGGGTATGACATAACATGCTTCTTGAGATCATTAATGCCCATCCACCTAGCTTCGTATCTACCTTTTTCTCTCCATTCCAGAGACACTGGAATTTGCTCTTCCTCAATGTGACATATTACATCATGTTTTTACTCTTCTACATTTGTCTCTTTGAGTAACTAGAATACCGCTTTCTATTTCTTTTCATGTCATGTCTCCACACATTGCCTAAACTCTCCACAAGTGCTATTGATTCTTCTGCAGATGCGTTTAAATGATCCTTCTTCCAGCCTTCCACTCTATTCTATGGAAGTTTCCCTTTCTATCTCTCTCTCTAACTGTAAAACACTGTAATTTTTTATTGTTTATATGTTACATGGTAATAAACAAAACATTATCAAGTATATATTACATATTTCATTGGCTAGAATGCTAAAATAATGAGTGAGTAGATATTGATATGGATGATTTCAACTGTTATGACATAAAATTGCAGTAAATGAATATGCATGAAATAATATGGCCATAGTAGGAATTAAAGTTCATCATTTGTAAAAGTTATGAGTTCAGAAACAGACAAATTGTTAGATAGTGAACTAAAAATTAAAGATGTTTTAAAATTATATGGTGGTCTCTTAAAGAACTTTAACAGGAATTTCAGATTGAGAATTATATTTGAGAAGATAATGCATACACTGTCATCAAAAATAAATCACAATATTTTCATGGCTGTATACAGCTACTACAAAACAGATACTCATATTTTCAATATTAACATTGGTAACTGGATTTAAATGTAAAGAACAGAACATTTAAAAAATAATGCAAGATAATGTTATAATTTCTTGGTTTTAGCTTCTAAAACTATCCACCTGGTTTTAGTCCATGTAAACTAAGTGGGAAATCTGCTATGATATTTTTGTGTCGAATTTTCAATGCTCTTAATGTCATTCTGCTATAAAGAAATATTTTTAAAATTATAGCCTTTTTCTTTTTATAAATTTCAATAACTTTAGGGGTACAACTGGTTTTTTGCTATATGGGTAAATTGTAACATGGTGAGTCTGGGTTTTTGGTGTACCCATAATGTGAATAGTGTACATTGTGCTCAATAGGTGATTTTTAATCTCTCACCCTTCTCCCACCCGTCCCCCTTCTGAGTCTCCAATGTTCGTTATACAACTCTGTATGCTTTTGCGTACCCAGAGCTTAGCTCCCGTTTATAAGTAAAAACATGTAGTATTTGGTTTTCTGTGCCTGCATTACTTCACTTAGGATAATAGCTTCCAATTCCATCCAACTTGCTGCAAAAGACATTCTTTTTAAATTTTTGTGGCTAAGTGGTATTCCATGGTATAAGTATGCCACATTTTATTTATCCATTCATTTGTGGTTTGGTATTTAAGTTGATTCCGTATCTCTTACGTGTAAATTGTGCTACAATAAACATACAAATGCAGGTGTCTTTTTTATTTAATGACTTCCTTGTCTTTGGGTAGATACCTCATAGTTGGGATTGTTGGATTGAATGGTAGATAAGAAAAACTAAAAATCATTCAAAGTAATGGAGTACTCAGTTGTAGGAACTATAGTGAAACCAGAGTCCATGTGTAACTTTAGAAGGCCATTAATGTTTGAATAACTACATATGTTAAAAAAGTATGCAAAAACCTTCTAGGAAAGGATTACATACAATCTAGATGTTTAACAGAAGGTGGTGAAATAAGAAACATGGCACTGACGAAACAACAAGATCTATGTGAGGAGGTTGCAAACTAGGCATTCCAGCCATTACTTATTTAACTCATTTACATGTCATTTCTCAGGAATTTTTGGCACTCTCTCCCTTGTTACTCAGCAGATTTTGAGACTTTCTTCATTTAGCTTAGAGATTGAAGAGCAACTTTAACAATTCATTTTGGTTTTAATCCTTGAATAGTTACCAGGTTCTTTAAAGCTGACACATTATTTTACGCAATTTCCTTTCACTTTTTACATTTATAATACAAATTTAATTCAAAAATGTCTATCATTATTGAATTGTCAGTGAATGCTTGGTCTTGTGCTTGTGAAGAATTTAATTTTGCCTCTCTACTTATTCTGAAAAATTCTCAGGAAAACATAATTATGCATTACACAAGACCTTTCTCAAAATGTTATTTAAAAACTAAACAAAGAAGCATTGACAAATCACCCAGTGAATGGCTATAAGCAGGTTCTGAAATATCTTTGCATAAGAAATTTGACTGCATAAGGTGACTTTTAATTAATTTCAGTAAAAACATTATTGAAATATACATTCCACCCTGTAACTATGCTGGGTAAAGGTTTTCCTTTGATTGTTAATTCTAGGGGGCTAATAACTTTCCAAATAAAAGTAGAGATTTAGAAAATCTAAATGTCAAAATTCAACTTGAAATAAAAATAGTTTCAGCTCCCAGTAAATAGATTTTGGAGATATAGTTAGCAGGTAATTAATGTATATTAGTGCCCTTTTTCAGCCTGCATCTATATTGCCTAAACTTTCCATTTCATTATCTCTCCCTTCTATTCTGAGGTGTTATTTTAATCTTGCTATTATATGTGGGCAAATTGATGGCCACAAAGGTTAAATCTTTGCCTATAGTCTTAAAAATCATGTGGCACAGAAAACCTTAAATACAGGTGTGTATGATACTAAAGTACATAGATCTTTCACAAAGCTACAGATTACAATGTTGACTATTAAGTCATTAATGTGCATTTTTATTCATCAAAATGGTCATTCTTTCAGTTCTGTAGATGCAAAATAAATTCAAATTATTTAAACAGAGTAAAATGCTTAATTGAATAGAAGGTATGGAGAATTCTCAAATACTCCTTGCTCATCCACCTACAAACATGGATGACTTCCACCATCATCACTGCAATCCATCAGAGTAGTACATTTGTTACAAGAGATGAACCTACATTGACACATCATTATCACCCAAAGTTCGTAGTTATGTAAGGGTTCAGCTTGGTGATGCATACCTACAGGTTTGAACAAATGAATAACAATTAGTAGCCATGGTTATAGTATTTTACAGACTATATTCGATGCCCTTAGAATCCTCTGTAATCTGTTTATTCATTTCTCCCTCTCCTAATCCCTGGAAACCATGGATATTTTTGGATATTTTTATTTTCTCCACAGTTTGCATTTTCTAGAATATCATATAGTTGGAATCATACAATATGTAGCCTTTTCAGAGTAGTTTTGAAAAGTTAGTAATATGCATTTAGGTTCCCTCATGTCTTTTCATGTCTTGATAACTTATTGCCTGGATGTATTGTAGTTTATCCATCCACCTCCTGAAGGACATCTTGGTTGTTGTCTTAGTACATTTATGTTGCTGTAACAGAATACCTAAGGCTGGGTAGTTTATTTAAATAAGAGATTTATTTGACTCATGATTCCAGTGGCTGCAAAGTTCAAGATTAGCAGCTACCTCTGGTGAGTGCCTCATGAGGCTTCAACCGATAGAGAAAACAGATTGGCTCATATAAAGAGATCACACATGGCAAGAGAGGAAGCATGAAAAATTGAAGAAGCCAGACTCTTTAACAAGCTGTGTTTTAGGGGACTAAATTATTACCACAAGAGTTAGAACTCATTCACCTCTGAGGGAGGAGATTAATCTATTGTTGTGGGATCTGCTCCTATGACTTAAATAACTTCCAATAACCCCACTTCCCAATGGTGCCTCTTCCCAACATTGCCACAACAGATCAAATTTCAATGACTCTCGGTGGCCACAAACCACATCCAAACCATAGCAGTTGCTTAAAAGTTTTAGCAATTATGAATAAAGTTGCTATAAACATTCACTTTCAGGGTTTTCTGTAGACATGTTTTCCTCCTGTTGATATACCAAGGAGCATAAATACTGGATCATATGGTAAAAGTATGTTTATTCTTGTAAGGAACTGCTAAATTGTCATTCAAAGTGGCTGTAGAATTTTGCATTCCATCATGAATGAATGAGTCATTGTTGCTTCACATCCTTGCCAGCATTTGCTGTTGTCAATGTTCTAGGTTTTGAACATCTGAATAGGTATGTAGTGATATCTCACTGCAGTTCTAATTTTCCTTTCTCTGATGACATATGATATCTAGCATATATTCATACGCTTACGTCGCCTTTTTAGATGGACTTTTTTTATTTAGTATTATGCTGTTATAGTTTGAATGTTCCCTCCAAAATTCATGTTGAAATGTGGTAGCATTGAAAAATGGGGGACTTTAAGAAGTGACTGAATCATGACGGCTCTGCTTTCATGAATGGATTGATCCATTCATACATTAATACATTAGTGGGTTAGTGGAATAGTGAGTTATCACGGGATTAGTTTTAGCGGTTTTATGAGAAGAGGAAGAGAGACGTTAGTTAACATGCTTAGCCCCCTCACCACGTGATGCTCTGTGCCACCTCAAGACTCTGCTGCGGGTCCCTAGCAGCAGCGAGGCCCTCACCAGGGGTTGTCCTTTGATCTTGGGCCTCTCAGTTTCCATGACTGTAAGAAACAAAATCATTTTTCTTATAAATTACCTAATTTCAATAATTATGTAATCAGCAACAGAAAATGGACTAAGACAAAATATTAAGTTTCTTCCATGTCTTTTCATAGCTCATTTATTTTTATCACTGAATAATAGTTCATTGTCTGAGTCTGATGGTTTCTTTCTCCATTCACCAACTGAAGGACATCTTGCTTGCCTCTAAGCTTTGAAAATTATGAATAAAGCTTATGTAAACATTTGCGTGGACATAAATTTTCAACTTTTGGGGGTAAATAACAAACAGTGCAATGGCTACATTGTAAGGTAAGATTATGTTTAGTTTTGAAAGAAGTCACCAAATGTCCTCCAATAGAACTGTACAATTCTGAATTTCCACTAGCAATGAATAGGAGTTTTTGTTGGTAACATTTTCATCAGCATTTGGCATTGTCAGTCTTCTGAGTTTTGGCCATTCTAATAGAGGTTTGATGATATCTCACGGTTGTTTTAATTGGTTTTTATCTGATGACGTATGTTCTGGAGCATTTTTTCACATGCTTATTTGCCAGTACTGTATATTTTGATGAGGTATTTGATAAGGTTTCTAACCAATTTTTAAACTAGATTATTTATTGTTTAATTTTAAGACTTATTTTATTTTATTTTTGAGAAACAGTCTAGCTTTGTCACCCAAGCTGTAGTGTACTGGCACAATCTTGGCTCACTGCAGCCTCAACTTTCTGGGCTTAAGTGATCCTCCTACTTCTGCCCCAGGAAGCAGCTGGGACTACAGGTACGTGCCACCACACCAAGCTAATTCTTATATGTTTTCTGTAGAGACGGGGTTTTGCCATGTTGCCCAGGCTGATCTTGAACTCCTGAGCTCAAGCAATCAACCTACCTCAGCCTCCCTAAGTGCTGGGATTACAGGTGTGAGCCACCACTCCTGGCCAAGTGTTACTTTTATATTTTGGATAACAGTCCTCAATTAGATATATCTTTGGCAAATCTTGTTTTCTGTTCTGCGGCTTGTCTTTTCATTCTCTTGACATTGTCATGCACAGAGCAGAAGTTTTTCATTTTAATTTAGTTCACCTTATCAATTATTTCTTTCATGTCTCATGCCTTTGTTGTCATAATCTAAAAAGTCATCACCATTCCAGGAAGTCATCACAGCCATTTTCTCCTGCATTATCTTTTAGGAGTTTTATAGTTTTGCATTTTACATTTGGGTCTATGATCCATTTTGAATTAATTTTATGAGGCGTGTAAGATCTGCATCTGGATTTATTTATTTTTATTTTTTCCTGTGAATGTTTAGTTGCTCCACCATTTGTTGAAAGCACTATCTTTTCTCTATTATATTGCCTTTGCTCCTTTGTCAAGGATAAGTTAATTCCATTTATGTAAGTTTATTTCTGGGCAGCTCTTTTTCCTGTTTCATTGATCTATTTGTCAGTTATTTCTCTAATACTACATTGTCTTGTTTACTTTAGCTTTATAGTAAGTCTTGAGGTTGGGAAGTGTGTCATTCCTCAGTCTCTTTTCCCTTTCAGCATTTTGCTGGCTATTTTGAATCGTTTGCTTCTTCAGAGTGAGGTGAAAAAGCAGAGGTCATAAGGAACGTCTTTGCCTTTTTCCTGATCTTGTTGGAAAAGCTTCTGTTTTCTCACCATTAATTTTGATGTGTGGTTTTTGTTTTTTTTTGTAGATATTTATCAAGCTGAGAAAGTTTTTCTCTTTTTCTGATTTGCTGAGAGTCAGTAACACATGATCTTTTGGCAAATACGTTTGCTGAATGTATTGATATAAACAAGCATTTTTTTTCCTGAATCAGGCTTGAATATGTGAGATAAATCTTGGTCATAGTGTATAATTTTTAATCTACATTGTTGGGTTCTATTTGTTAATATTTCGTCAAAGATTTCTGCATCTATGTTCAGGAGTCACAGTCATCTATACTTTTATTTTCATGTAATGTCTTGCTCTGGCTTGGGTATTAAGGTGATATCTCCTGGACGGAATTCATAATCTCTCAGAAATAATTTATCTTCTGGTAGAAACTGTACGTGATTCATAAGATTTCTTCTTGTATTAAATAACATGTTGACAAATTCATCAGTGAATCGATTTGGGTCTTGTGCTTTCTGTTTTGGAATGTTATTAATTCTTGTTTCAATTTATACAATATATGTAATATTTATTTCTTCTCTTGTGAGCTTTGTTAGTTTGTATCCTCACAGAAATTGTTTTATTTTCTTGTAGTTATAAAATTTGTGGGCATAGAATAGCACACAGTATTGTATTCTTTTATTTTGCTTTTAATGTCCATGGCACCTGTAGTAATGTTTCTTTTTAATTTCTTTTTAAATTGACAAAAAGGTATATATTTATGGTATAAAACCTGTTGTTTTGATATATGTATGCATTATAAAATGGCTAAGTCAAGCTTATTAACCTGTGTATTACCTCACATACTTGTTTATTTTGTGTGTGGTAACAGCATTTGCAATCTATACTCTCATAAATTTTCAAGTATACAGTATATTATTATTATCTGTAGTCACCATGTTATACAATAGATCCTTTGAAATTATTCTTCCTATTTAACTAAAATTTGGTGTCCTATGACAAATGTTTCCCCCAAAACCATGCTCCTCCTCCTCTGAACTCCTATTTATTAATAACTCTCTGTTTCTATGACTTTAACTTTTTACATTCCACATTTAAATGATATGTGGTATTTGTCTTTCTGTGCCTGACTTATTTAACTTAATATAATACTGTTCTCCAGACTTAACTAATGTTGTTACAAATGACAGAATTTTCTTCTTTTTTAAGGCTGAATAGCACTCCATTTTGTGTGTGTGTGCTATATATATATAGTACTATATATACTATATATATATATAGTAGTGGGTAGTGGGATTTTTAGAGAATTTCTTAGTTCTATTTCTAATTTTAATTTTTGAAGACTCTCATACTGCTTTCCATAGTTGTTGTACTAATTTATGTTCCTACATTTCAAGTATTCATCTGTTCCTTTTTCATTTTCTTCTTCTTCTGGTGTTATACCATACATACATATATTATATCTTCTGTAGTTGCCCTACAGTTCTTGAATGTACTGCTATGGGATTTTTTTTCATTCTTCTTTCTTTGCTTTCCAGTTTTGGAGTTTTCTGTTGAGATATCTTCAAGTTCAGAAATTTCAGTCTGCAAATAAGTCTATCAAAGTCATTCTTCATTTCTGTTGCAGTGTTTCTGATGTCTAGCATGTTTTAAATTCTTTCTTAGAATTTCCATCTCTCTGATTACATTGTGCATATGTTCTTGCATGCAGCCTGTTTTATCTATTGGAGTCCTCTGGCTTATTTGTAGCGGTTTTGTTTTACAAGTTTGATAATTCCAACATCCCTGCCCTATCAGGGTCTGGTTCTTTCACTTGTTCTGTTTCCTTAAACTATGTGTTTTTGCCTTTTAGTATCCCTTCTTAATTTTTCTTGATAGCCAGTCATGATATACTTACTAAAATAAACTACTGTAAATAGGGTTGTTATAATGTGATGATAAGATATGCTGACGGGGGTCGTGTGGCGGCAGGAGAAGTATTCTACGGTTCCATGATTAGGTCTCGGTCTTTCAGCAATTCTCTGTCTCTAGACTGTGAACTTCGTAATTGCTTCTCAGTCACCTTCTCCTCATTAGTGGGAAAGGATGGAGGGAGCTGGAGTTGTATATTATTTCTCCTACATAGAAGGCAAGAGAGGGCTTGAATTGAGTATTTCCCTCCCTGCAGATGAAAGGCTAGAACTAGCTGAATTTGGGTAGTTTCCTTTTCTCAGGTCAGTTAGGTTTGGAAAACCCCAGCAGGTTAGGCTCTCATTCAGTAGTTTTTCCTCCTGAGGCCAGACTTTGTTAAGAAGAGCAGAATGCTCTGGAATATTTCAAAATAGTTTCTTTTCCCTTTCTCCTGCTGGAAGCATGAAGGACATTGTCTCTGATATTCACTGTGAGAATGTGGTAAATCTCCAAAAGGTAAAACTCCTAAAACTCTCAGGGCCCCTGATGACTGGGTTCCCCCAGAGATTTTCTCTCTCAGACTTGTCCACACTGAACTGACAGCGATTCGTCAGTCACAGTTTACCTTCCCCTACCAAGCCACTGGTTCCCACAGAGGTTTCTATTTGTAGGTTTCTGCTCTGGGAAGTTGGGATTGTCTGTATTTCCCTATCTGTCTCTGCAATCTAAGGGCAGTGATTTGTCCTGTGAACTCACTTCTCTTACAGATCTAAGAAGAGCTGATTTTTTTTTCAGTTTTTTAATTAATTAATTAATTTATGTTATTTCTTATGTGTTAGGATGGAATGGTAACTCCCAACTTCCTCACATGCTGAACCAGAAACAAGAAGTCTGTGATGTAGTTTTCATGGTATAACTAATTAACTATTGCCGGTGTATGTTCTTTTACTCATCTCTTCATACCAGATTTCCTAGTTGATTTAACTAAAATGAGACATTCATGCTTATATAGTTTGTGTATATAGTCTAACACCAGAAGAAGAAGAAAATGAAAAAGGAACAGATGAATACTTGAAATGTAGGAACGTAAATTCATACAACAACTACGGAAAGCAGGATGGAGTGTCTTCAATATTTTGAAATATTGCAGAGCATTCTGCTCTTCTTAAAAAAGTCTGGCCTCAGGAGGAAAAACTACTGAATGACAGCCTAACCTGCTGGGTTTTTCCAAACCTAACTGACCTGAGAAAAGGAAACTACCCAAATCCAGCTGGTTCTAGCCTTTCATCTGCAGGGAGGGAAATAATTCCATTTTCTCTGTTAAGAAAAAAATGAGTTAAGTATGTGCAACATATCATTGAAAGGTTAATTAGATAGGCAAATAAAAATTACTAAGCATTTATAGTGGAACTGGGTTTAAAACCAAGTCATTCTCTATCATTTATTTGTATTATAAGTAAAGTTAACATAATAGTAGAGTATCAACTTCACAACTTTTCTACTCTATCTAAATATATTCTTCTGAAAACACAGAAAAGCTATTTTTTAATTTCATGAATGCCTGCTGAGACTGACACATAGTAATAACAAGAATAACAGCTACCTTATTTTAGTATTTGCTCAATATGAGACAATGTTTTAAGCATTTTAAAGGTATTGTATATTTTAATTTCAATAACCACACTACCATTACCATGCCTATTTTGCAGAAGAGAGCACTGAAGCCGACTTTCACAAACCTTTACCAGTTGACAACTTGTTGAGTTAGATTCCAGACATTCTGTTACGCACTCCAAATCAATCATACCCAAATTGTACTCTCTGGGGTAGCAAAAGCGTCACCTGCGACCCGGAGAGAAGTGTAGACTTTCGACTGGGCAAGGTGGCTGAGGCCTGTAATCCCAGCACTTTGGGAGGCCCAGGTGAGCGGATCACGAGGTCAGGGGTTTGAGACCAGCCTGACCAACATGGTGAAACCCTGTCTCTACTAAAAATACAAAAATTAGCTGGGCGTGGTGGCCGGTGCCTGCAATCCTAGCTACTCAGGAGGCTGAGGCAGAAGAATTACTTGAACGCGAAATAAAAAAAGGCCGGGCCGGCGCAGTGACTCACGCCTGTAATTAGAACACTTTGGGAGGCCGAGGTGGGCGGATCACGAGGTCAGGAGATGGAGACAATCCTGGCTAAGACGGTGAAACCCCGTCTCTACTAAAAATACAAAAAATTAGCGGGGCGAGGTGGCGGGCGCCTGTAGTCCCAGCTACTGGTGAGGCTGAGGCAGGAGACGCTGAGGCAGGAGAGGCTGAGGCAGGAGAATGGCGGGAACCCGGGAGGCGGAGCTTGCAGTGAGGAGATCGCGCCACCGCACTCCAGCCCCGGCGACAGAGCGAGACTCTGTCTCAAAAACAAAAACAAAAAACAAACAAACAAAAAGTGTAGACTTTCAGCTCCCCTCCAGAACTGCAAAATCAGAATATGCATTTTAATAAGTGCTTCTCTATATTATAAACTACTCCACTGCATTTAGTAATAGTAGCAGTTTTTTCTATTTTTATAGACTGATGCACAGGTTGTGATCGTATTCCTTCATTTACGATAGAAGGGGCTTCCTCATTGACCCAATATAGCATGTATTAGGTTGGTGTAAAAGTAATCACAGTTTTTGCCATTGAAAGTAATGGCAAAACCACGACTACTTTTGTACCAACCTAATACATAATAAACTCTTTCTCCCATCTAATCTTAGAACTAGCATCTTGACAGTTAATGACATATAAGTATGTGGTCCTCCTTTTTTTACTTACCTGAGTCCCTGCCTTTCTCAGTACAGCTAATTTTCCTGTTTGGTTAAAGGTGAATGTGTTAAAATAATAATGGAGTGTAATTCATGGATATAAGAAATTAACTCTAGAGTTAAATTTTATCGACTCTTCCCTTTTCTCAATACATCAAATATTGTGTTTGTTTTAACACATTCTAGTATTTCATTCTACATCAATAGGGTCTTGATTAAAAGAGTTACCAGATTATTTTATACAATATTGAATAAATAATTTAACATTTAAAAAATTGAACTATATCTAAGAAGAAAAAAGATGAAGATGTAGAAACAGAGAGTAAATAAAAAGATATGTTATTTCAATATACATTAACTGGACAGAAAGAGTAGTTGCCTTGCTATCAATTTGGAAGTTTTTGTCATCTAGGGTTTAGGTATAATATGAGTGATTGCTTCCATGTTCCAAGGGTGTTCATCCTGTTAGCTAAGCATGGTACCAATCAGAACAATGTCAGGGATTACTTCCTGTAATCCCTGTTAGCAAACCAGTAGAATTCCATTGTTAGCAAACCAGTAGAATTCTCCAAAATTAGGTTTTCTAATTTGTGGTGAGATATCACATTCATGAAACATAATTTTCCAAGAGGAAACATCCTTTAATAATAGAAAACAACTAAATGTTATCTATAGCAACACGGTAATCTACATTGGGGCATGCCTACTAGTTGTGAGTCTTGAACAGAGCACTTACAGAAATCTCAGTGTCATGATTTCATATTCTCTATTGTTTTGATTCTTTCTACTTTAGCAATTAAAAGAGTTAAGATTACAACCAGATGAAATGAAAAAAATCATAGGAATTAAGCAAAAAAAAGTCCAAAATTGTTGCAAATTAAAGGAATTCAAATGGTGCATACATCTAATATTAAGCCACCTCAATATTTTGCTTTTACCTGAAATATATGGATTAGTAGATTCAGATAATTTCCTTAGTTTTTTATTGCACTTTTCATATATCATAATACGAAGTAACCAATAAAGTTAAATAGTATTAACATTTTAAAACATTCACAATATTTAATGAAAGCCACTAGAAATAAATGAAGTCACCACATATGGTAGGAATAATTTTTAGTGTAGGAGTAGAAGCAGCAGTGATTGCAGGCTCCCATCAAAAAAAAAGAAAACCATAAGCGTGTGAAGCCTTTACTGGCAACCAAGGTATCCAGGTTCTCTCATCAAAAATGACTAGAAGGCCGGCGTGACCTACAGTAGAAGGAAGAGCGGTGTAGTGTCGTGGCCCACCTGAGAACCACAGGGGGAAGGGGAACCCCCTTCCCCTCAGCCAGTGGAGGTGGTTAAGGAGCATGCTATCCAGCCAGGGAAACTTTTTTTTTTCATGGAACTGTGCAACCCACGGATTGGAAGATTCCACTCGCGAACCCACACCACTGGGTCCTAGTGTCCTACCCCAAGGCATGCAAATTGTTACAGCCTCTCAGTTGGAATCTGCTTAAGCCTACCAAACTCCTAGGGGAGGGATGGACAACCAGCACCAGCTGCAGCTGCCTGTTGTCTAAGGCTTTTGAGTTCCTTGTGGGAGGGGCAGCAGCCATCACTGGGACTTGCAACTGCATAACACACTAAACTTCTTGGGCAGGGAAAGGGCAGCACCCATTTCTATAGCTCCAGGCTGCACTTTTCCCCTGCTGGAGCCAGGGAGGCTGGACGGCTTCGTCCCAAGACTTGTCCCCACAGCCCAACACACCAGTTGTGGCAGTCTGTGACCAAAGTGCCTCTTCAGGTCTAACCCTGACTCATTCTTCTTCAGTAGCTGGGGCTTCCCTGCAGGATCTCCAATAACTCCAGCCAGAGGCTCAAGGACAGAATTCAGATCTCCCTAGGCCCAAGCCCCCCTACAGGGGCAGGACTGGCAGCAATCTCTGCAGACCAGCAGACTTAGCTTCTCCTCCTAGTTCTGAGGAATCTGGGTAGCCCAGACAGGTGGGTTTTCCCCCAGTGAAACACACCCTGTCCACCAAGGGGACAGTCAAAGTGCTTCATTAAACAGGTCCTGCTCCCCACGCCACCCAACTGGGTGAGATCCTCCAACAGGGATTGTCAGACACCTTATACAGGAGAGATCCTACTAGAATAAAGTTGGTGCCCCTTGAGGTCAGGGGTTCCAAAAGAAAGGGCAGGCACCCATCTTTGATACTCTCCAGCCTCCCTGAGTGACATCTCCAGGCACGGGAGCTAAGCAGCAGCCCTACAGAATAAGGACCTGGCTATTGAAAGAAAAACAAACAAACAGAAAGCTATAACAATAGCATCAACAACAACAACAGCAATAAAAGGCCCCCCAAAAACCCCATCCAAGGATCAGCAGTCTCAAAGACTGAAACTAGACAAACTCACAAAGATGAGAAAGAATCAATGATAAAATATTGAAAACCCAAAAGGCCAGAGTGCCTCTTCTCCTCCAAATGATTGCAACATCTCTCCATCAAAGGTGCAGAACTGGGTGGAGGATCAGATGGATGAATTGACAGAAGTAGGCTTCAGAAAACAGGTAATAAAAAACTACGATGAGCTAAAGTAGCATGTTCTAACCCAATGCAAAGAAGCTAAGAACCTTGATAAAAGGTTAGAGGAATTGCTAACTGGAATATCCAATATAGAGATAACATAAACCACCAAATGGAGCAGAAAAACACAGCAGGAGGACTTCGTGAAGCATACACAAGTATCAACAGTCAAATCAACCAAGCAGAAGAACGGATGTCTGAGTTTGAAGACCACTTTACTGAAGTAAGACGTGCAGACAAGAACAGTGAAAAAAGAATGAAAAGGAATGAACAAAGCCTCCAAGAAATATGGGACTTCATAAAAAGTCCAAACCTACCATTGATTGGAGTACCTGAAGGAGACAGAGAGGATAGAAACAAGTTGGAAAACACACTCCAGAATATTACTTAGAAGAACTTCCCAACCTAACAAGACAGGCCAACATGCAAATTCAGGGAATATAGAGAACACCATTAAGATACTCCACAAGAAGATCAACCCCAAGATACCTAATCATCAGATTCTCCAAGGTTGAAATGAAGGAAAAACTGTTAAGGGCAGCCAGAGAGAAAGGCCAGGTCACCTACAAAGAAAAGTCCATGAGACTTATAGTGGACCTCTCAGCAGAAACTTTACAAGCAGAAGAGACTGGGGGGCCAATATACAACTTTCTTAAGGAAAAGAATTTCCAATCCAGAATTTCATATCCCCAGACAAACTAAGCTTCATAAACGAAGGAGAAATAAAATCCTTCCAGACAAGCAAATGATGAAGGATTTCTTACCCAGGTCTGCCCTGCAAGAGCTCCTGAAAGAAGCACTAAATATGGAAAAGAAAAGCCAGTAGCAGCCACTGCAAAAACACACCAAAATATAAAGACCAATGAAACTACAGAGAAACTGCACCAACTAGTTTGCAAAATAACCAAATAGCAACATGAGGACAGGATCAAATTCACACATAACAATACTACCTTTAGATGTAAATGGGCTAAATGCCCCAATTAAAAGACACAGACTGGCAAATTGGATAAGGAGTTAATACCCATTGGTGTACTGTATTCAGAAGAACCATCTTATGGGCAAAAGACACACACAGGCTTAAAATAAAGGGATGGAGGAAAATTTAGCAAGTAAATGGAAAGCAAAAAAAAAAAAAAAAAAAAAAAAAAAAAAAAGCAGAGTTTGCAATCCTAGCCTCTGAAAAAACAGGCTTTAAACCAACAAACAGCTGGATGCGGTGGCTCACACCTGTAATCTCAGTACTTTTGAGGGCCGAAGTGTGTGGATCACAAGGTCAAGAGTTTGGACCAGTCTGGCCAACATGGTGAAACCCTGTCTCTTCTAAAAATACAAAAAAAAGTTAGCCGGGCATGGTAGCACAAGCCTGTAATTCCAGCTACTTGGGAGGCTGAGGCAGGAGAATCACTTGAACCCGGTAGGCAGAGGTTGCAGTGAGCCGAGATGGCATCAGCATACTCTAGCATGGGTGACAGAGTAAGACTCTGTCTCAAAAAACACCACCACCACCACCACCACTAACAACAACAACAAAACCAACAAAGATCAAATAAAGAAGGGCATTATATAATGGTAAAGGGAACAATTCAACAAGAATAGCTAACTATTTTAAATATACATGCATACAACACAGTAGACACCATATTCATACAACAAGTTCTTAGAGACCTAAAAAGAGACTTGGACTCCCACACAATAATAGTGGGAGACTTTGACACCCCACTGTCAGTGTTAGACAGATCAATGAGACAGAAAGTTAACAAGGGTATTTAGGACTTGAACTCAGCTGTGGATCAAGTGGACCTTGTAGGCGTCTACAGAACTCTCTACCCCAGATCAACATAATATACATTCTTCTCAGTGGCACATGACACTTATTCTAAAATCGACCACATAATTGGAAGTAAAACACTCCTCATCAAATGCAAAATAATTGAAATCATAACAAATAGTCTCTCAGACCACAGTACAATCAAATTAGAACTCAGGACTAAGAAACTTATTCAATATCACACAATTTATTGGAAATTGAACAAACTACTCCTGAATTACTCCTGGGAAAATAATGAAATAAAGGCAGAAATCAAGAAGTTCTTTGAAACCAATGAGAACAAAGAAACAATGTACCAGAATCTCTGGGACATAGCTAAAACAGTGCTAAGAGGGAAATTTATAGCACTAAATGCTCACATCAGAAAGGTAGAAAGATCTCAAATCGGCAGCCTCACATCACAATTAAAAGAACTAGAGAAGCAAGAACAACTAATCTAAAAAGTAGCAGAAGACAAGAAATAACTAAGACCAAAAATGAGTTGAAAGAGATAGAGACGCGAAAAACCCTCCCAAATGTCAACAAATACAGGAGCTAGTTTTTTGAAAAAAATTAACCAAATAGATAGACCACTAGCTAGACTAATAAGAAGAGAGATCAGAATCAAATAGACACAATAAAAAAATTCTAAAGGGGATATCACCACTGACCCCACAGAAATACAAACTAACATCAGAGGATACTATAATAAACACCTCTACACAAATAAACTAGAAAATCTAGAAAAAAATGGGTAAATTCCTGGGCACATACACCCTCCCAAGACTAAACTAGGAAGAAGTTGAATCCCTGAATAGACCAATAACAAGCTCTGAAATTGAGGCCTACCAAACAAACAAACAAACAAAAAAACCCAGGAGCAGACGGATTCACAGCTGAATTCTACCAGAAATACAAAGAGGAGCTGGTACCATTCCTTCTGAAACTATTCCAAATAATTGAAAAGAAGGAACTCCTCCCTAACTCATTTTTTGAAGCCAGCATTATCCTGATTCAAAAACCGGGAAGAGACACTACAAAAAAAGAAAACTTCAGGTCAATATTCCTCATGACTGAGAAAATCCTCAATAAAATACTGGCAAACCAAATCCAACAGCACATCAAAAAACTTATTCGCCATGATCAAATTAGCTGAATCCCTGGAATGCAAGGTTGATTCAACATATGCAAATCAGTAAACATAAATAAGTAATCCATCACATAAGCAGAACCAAAGACAAAAAGTGCATGATTATCTCAATAGATGCAGTAAAGGCCTTTGATAATTTTCAACATTCCTTTATGTTAAAAACTCTCAATAAACTAGGTATTGAGGGAATATTTCTCAAAATGATGAGAGCTATTTATGACAAACCCACAATCAGTATCATAGTGAATGGGCAAAAGCTGGAAGCATTCCCTTTGCAAACTGGTACAAGACAAGGATGCCCTCTCTCACCACTCCTATTCAACATAGTATTAGAATTTCTAGCCAGGGCAATCAGACAAGGGAAAGAAATAACGGGTATTCAGATAGGAAGAGAGGAAGTCAAAGTGTCTCTGTTTGCAGACTACATAATTTTATATGTAGAAAAACCCATCATCTCAGCCCAAAAGCTTCTTGAACTGATAAGCAACTTCAGCAAAGTCTCAGGATACAAAATCAAAGTCCAAAAATTACAAGCATTCCTTTACATCAACAATAAGCAAGCAGAGAACCAAATCATGAATGGACTCCCATTCACAATCACTACAAAGAGAATAAAATACTTAGGAATGCAGCCAATAAGGGATGTGAAGGACCTCTTCAAGGAAAACTACAAACCACTGCTCAAGGAAATAAGAGAGGACACCAACAAATGGTAAAACATTCCATGCTCATGGATAGGAAGACTCAATATGAAAATGGCCATACTGCCCAGAGTAATTTATATGTTCAATACTATTTGCATCAAACTACCATTGACACTTCTCACAGCATTAGAAAAAATGACTTTAAATTTTATTTGGAATCAAAGAAGACCCCATATAGTGTATAGCCAAGACAATGCTAAACAAAAAGAAACAAAGCTGGAGGCATCATGCTACCTGACTTCAAACTATAGTAGACAGCTACAGTAACCAAAACAGCATGGTACTGGAACCAAAACAGACATATAGACCAATGGAGCAGAAGAGAAACCTCAGAAATAACACCACACATCTTCAACCATCTGATCTTTGACAACATTTGACAAAAACAAGCACTAGGGAGAGAATCTCCTATTTAGTAAATGGCGCTGGGAAAACTGGCTAGCCATAGGCAGAAAACTGAAACTGGACCCCTTCCTTACCCCTTATACAAAAAAAGAACTCAAGATAAATAAAAAACTTAAATGTAAAACCCAAAACCATAAAAACCCTAGAAGAATACCTAGGCAATACCATTCAGGACATGGGCATGAACAAAGACTTCATGACAAAAACGCCAAAAGCAATGGCAACAAAAGCCAAAATTGAAAAATGGGGTCTAATTAGACTAAAAATTAAAGAGCTTCTGCATAGCAAAATAAACTATCATCAGAGTGAATAGGAAACCTACAGAATGGGAGAAAAGCTTTGCAATATACCCATCTGACAAAGGGTTAGTGTCCAGAATTTACAAGGAACTTGAATGTATTTCCAAGAAAAAAAAACCCTATCAAAAAGTGGGCAAGGAAATGAACAGACTCTTCTCAAAATAAAACATTTACATGGCCAATGCACATATGAAAAAAAGCTCAACATCACTGATCATCAGAGAAATGCAAATCAAAACCACAATTAGATACCATCTCATGCCAGTCAGTATGGAGATTATTGAAAAGTCAGTAAACAATAGATGCTGGAGAGGATGCGGAGAAATGGGAACACTTTTACATTGTTGGTGGGAGTGGAAATTAGTTCAACCATTGGGAAAGACAGTGTGGTGATTCCTCAAGGATCTAGAACCAGATATACTATTTGACCCAGCAGTCCCATTACTGAATATATACCCAAAGGATTATAAATCATTCTACTATAAAGACACATGCAAAAGAATGTTTATTGTGGCATTATTTATTTATAGCCAAGACTTGGAACTAACCCAAATGCCCATCAATGATAGACCAGATAAAGAAAATGTTGTACATATACACCATTGAATACTATACAGTCATAAAAAAGAATGAGATCATTTCCTTTGCAGGCACACAGATGAACCTGGAAGCCATCATTCTCAGCAAACTAACACAGGAACAGAAAACCAAACACTGCATGTGCTCACTTATAAGTGGGAGTTGAACATTGAGAACACATGGACACAGGGAGGGGAACAATATACACGAGGGCCTGTTGGGGGCTGGGGGGTGAGGGGAGGGAACTTAGAGGACAGGTCAATAGGTGCAGCAAACCACCATGGCATACATATACCTATGTAACAAACCTGCACACTCTGCACATGTATCCCTTTTTTTCCTTAAGAAAAAAATAATTTTTTGTGAAGTAAAATATACGTAACATAAAATGTGCCACCATAACCATTTTTAATGTGTATTTCCCTGGCAGTAAATATATTTACATCGTTGTACAAACATCACCACCATTCAGTATTAATATTCATACCCAGATATCAGAAGTACTGTGATAAGAATTTTGGTAGTATCATGAAGTTGGGCCCAATGTCAGATAATCTTTCCCTCTTAATAAATAACTCACTATTTATTTCCTATTTCGGGGCTATTTAAGAATATTAGTTGTCATTGTTATGTTCGTGAAAAGAACACTAGTCCTAGCATCAGAAAATTTAGCATACAGCCATAATTCTACCATGTATGAGGAGGTGTTTAAGCTTGGCTAACATAATTATTTATCAAGAAAAATGAATAATCCAAATCTGCCTGGTTACTGGCCACTATGCAATTCAAACTCACAAGTGCAGCTGACCCACACTGTCATCTCTTTCACATGCCAATATACTATTTTTCACTTAGTGTTTAGATTTAGACAAAAATGTAAAGCAAGCTGAACAAATACATGAAAACAAAAACAAAACAAAAAATAGAAACTAAATAATTGTGTCTGTTCTGCTGCCATAGTTGTCCACTATGATTTATTTTGTGATACCTAAGTCAAAGCATATGTTAGGCAAAATTAAATAGTTTATTAATACTAAATTCTATGCTGCAAAATTGTATTGCAGAATGAATGCTCTGACCTCATTGTATAATATTTGCTTTAAATCAAGCAAACATGTAAATCCTAGGGGTCATCTAGAGAACAAGCTAATTTAACTATAAATTGGCTCAACATTAAGCAGAAGTATTTAACAAACTCCTCAAATACTATAAAATTAAAATGCAGTTAGGTGTTTTTCTAGTTTAACATGTGAATATTGTTTCATATATTTACTTTAATAATTTGTGAAAAATACAGTATCTTTGAGCAGCTTTGAAAATAATTCAAGATAATATGTAAGAGAATGATGTTTTATTTTATAAATACTTTTCTTCTTTGTTAATCAAGCTTTATTCCTTTGATCAGTAGTAGCATTTGTCACTTTCCTGAAGCTTTCGAAGTAACTTAGAATTATGATAGACTGGATAAAGAAAATGTGGTACACATACACCATGAAATACTATGCAGCCATAAAAAGGAATGAGATCATGTCCTTTGGAGGGACATGGATGGAGGTGGAAGCCGTTATTGTCAGCAAACTAACACAGGAACAGAAAACTAAACACTGCATGCTCTCACTTATAAGTGGGAACCAAACAATGAGAACACACGGTCACAAGGAGGGAAACAACACACACTGGAGTTATATTTACTGAATGCCCCTTTTTAATCACAAAGCCATGGGTTCAGGTCTAGGTTTAGTAATATGAATAAGAATGAGAGTGTTAGAATTCTGAACATGAAATCTCATAATCATGTACTTATGTGGAAATGTTATAAAAAGAGTATTAAAATGTGTCTTTTGTAAAATTAAAATTTATATCGAAAAATATGATTTTGAATTTTACAATTAGAAAGAAGATAAGTGTATTGTACTGCCTGTATCTCATAGCTACCAGTTTTATTTATTGACAAAATAGTATGCATAAGCATTTATTTTGTTATATAAACTATGTAGTTTCTTTCTCACAAATGTCTTTGGGGATAAATACTATTACCTTCTCCATTTTACAGATGAGGAAATTTAAACATATAGAATTTAAATAATTGGGCTTAAATCTCAATATAATGAATGGCGGAGATTTAACTTACATCTTTCCTGATGATGATAAACCCATCATGTGATGAGCTGGCCAGCATCTGTTCAGGAAACATCTGTTCTCAATGCAATGAATTTGTAATTTTGTTGAAGATTTAAAGAATGTACAAGAATCAGTAAAATAAGATATATGCATATTATGTAGCAGTCAAGTCAACTCTTGACCATTGTTAAAACTGTTGACTCCACTACCTGGAGAAGGAGCCGTGGAATCCTGGAAACTTAGCCTGTCCTTGACTGTCGGGTATGATTTGGACAGACAGAAAAGAGTAATCAAAGCATTTTCAAAAGAAGGAACATTTCCAAAAATATGCATTAAAAATCTGAATGGACATTCATTAGAAGACTCTGAACATATAGACCTGACAGCATTTACACACTGAGAACTAGATGGAAAATAAAGCTCCCCATGAAATATTACGATTTTGCAAGTCATTTGGTTCCATTTTAAAAATGTTGATAGGATTGAAGTCATATGTCAGTTAGCAAAGTGCTAAGAATGAATTATATTTCAAATTTAGGGTTAATAAATTCTCTGAGAAGGGCTATTGATAAGAGAGTGCATAATGAGCAGTACTTCCGAAGTAGTATCAGATCAAAGGAAGATTTATGCTCCACTTTTCATGTGGATCCATTACATCATATACCAGACGGCTTTTAAAAAGTGTGCTTTTTTTTTTAAGTTATCTGATCCAATATCCTGGATGACCCCAATCATGAGATCATTGCCTGAGTTCTGAGTATTCATATATGACAGAACAGTATCCCAGATGTCACCACTGACTCGGAATAAAATTCCTTAATATTTAGCGGATATTAGTAATAGAACATTTTGTGAACCCAAAATAGCACTGAGGGACCAATAAGTGAAGAAGTCATGTATGTATATCATTATTAGTCACACTCTTTCCTGGTCAAGTGATATGGATTAAACGAACATAACTGCAGGTGTTTGGGGTCAGTGTCATTAACCCTTCCCCTAATAAGCTTCCCCTTGGAGACATAAATAGAAATGCAATTAATGACAAAATAAGAGTAAAAGTGTGTAGTTTCTCTGTAATTCTTCACCAGAAAGAACTCAAGCATTCCTGCTAGTGATTGCTCTGTAATTATTTCTTTTACAGAAATACAAGGACACTATATTTTTAAAGAATCCTGCCTTTTTATAGATGGAGTTTAAAAGTACTGTACTATGCATTAGGATGAATACAATGCGGGAAAGTGGTCATGATGTCCTCGTTTTACACGACAGAGTTTAATATTAGGCTATCATGTCCTAAATTTGTGAGAAATCAGTTGATTCGAACAAAGAAAAAGCTAAAATCAATGACTTGTCCCAAGGCACGGTCCCTGAAAACACACCTTATATTTATAGGAAGATTTACAATATAGGAGAAAACATTATTTTCTTGTTTCTGTGACATCACCCACTCCTTGTTCAATTCCTTAGGTGGGACTTAATCTGGTTCTATATTCTCTGCAAATTCATTCTCTTCCAATTGGCCCTTCAATATGGATTTTCTTGTGCCTCCATACAAGATTCTCATCTTATTGTATGTTCTCTGCCTATGCAATTTCATCCATAAAGTTATCATCACATATATACCAATGATTTCTAAATTCATAGAGCTCTGGCTTATATTTGTGCAATCAAATTTGTCTCCTTGATGTTGTTATTGAATGTTTTAACAGGAAATCAATTACAAAATATTAAGACACAAATCTTACGAGCTTACTCTAAAAACGTTGTCCTTTTGTGATTATCTTTATTTAGAAAATGGTTTCAACATTTTTCCTGTTCTAAAGGGCAGTAAACTGGTATCATCATTGACTCTTCCAAATTCAGTAAATCACCAGGTCCTGTTGTCTTTGTTTTGTTTCCTAGGACAGGTATCCCTAAATGAAGGAACTGGATGTAAATTTATTTTATTTGGAAAAATATCCCAGGAAGTGATGATGAAGGGAGGAAGGAAGGAAGCCAGAGAAGGAAGAAAAGTCAAAAATAGATGTATTATCAGGGAGGTTACTGCTGCAAGCAATTGGCACTGAATTCCTCTGAGGAACTTCTGAAAGACTACATAATATACATCTCCAAACTCTTATTTCTCTGTGAAGGATGAAGACTCTGGGTATTTATCCACTGGCCTCCTTTCATCTGTCATTGGCCGAAGATTGCTCCTGGGACATTAACTCTAGCTCTTCTCACCTAACTCTGCACAGGGACAGAGCATACTCCAACGGTGAGAGAACATTCTGAAGCATAGGTATATAGGGGGCCCTCAGAACGTTTGGAACTCAGTACAGGTCTCCTGAAGGGTAGGATGAATGGATTCAAGCAGGGCACTGAAAGCATCTGCTACATCGGTCAGTTTTATAGGGAACTTCTCTCTGTTTCTATGTCTCCACTCTCATCCAAGCTTTTATTCCCTCTTACTTGAACACTCAACTAATTTACCTGTATTCCCACATTTACTGCAACCAGGGAGTCTTTCTCAAGACACATCTATGATTACATCATTCCCCATGTCTTAAAGCGCTTTGGTGGATTTACCTTGTTCCTAGAACAAAGAGCAAGAATTAAACTGTTCACATGTAATAGAAGGCTCTGCCCAGTCTGGTTTCTGTGATTCCAATCTCTCTCTCTCTCTCTCTCTCTCTCTCTCTCTCTTTCTCTCTCTCTCTCTTTCTTTCTCTCTCTCTCTCTTTCTCTCTCTCTCTGTCTCTCTGTATTTTACACCATTCCCCATGGTTTTAATGTTCTAGTCATATCGGTCTTTATTTGAAAAAAAATCTTGCCCCAATTACAATATACACCTTTTCATTCCAGGCTCTTGATTCCAGCATAGACTATTTTCTAATGTACTGCTGCCAATTTCTTTTCACAATGCATACTGTTTACTTAGTTCTTTCCTCTTCAGTATTTGATATACAGCATCTCAAAATATTTTCTCCATAGTGTTGGTGTTCCTAATTATCTGATAGACACTAAAATGGTGCTTAGACAGTGTAAGGACTAGGCATTGCTGGTCGTTCCTGAGATAGCACCCTAATTGCCCTTTGTCAGGGGTTCTTCTCTAAACTTAGTGTTCATCTAAATTACACAATTACTTGTGGGAGTGTTGTATTGATTAAGTGTGATTGTTGATTCTGCTATTTACTAATAACAGAATGAACTTGGCTAACTTTTATGTCTCTCTGAACTTTAGTGTACATCTGACAATTGGGAATTAAATTGTGCATACATCATAGGTTTGTTATGAGAGTTAAATGATGTTATTTTATATAACTTACTTAGCACAGTGTCTGGCATACAGACAGATGTCAATAAAGGTTAGCTATTATAATCATCATCTTCCTCCTCTTCATCATGTCAGTATCCCACACATCTCTCTCCTCCTAACCAAATCAAATAGTTTCTTACTCCTTTCCTCATCTAATATATTCAGTTACCAAGTGGAAAGAGAACAAAATCCCTTCTTACACAGCAAAAATTTAAAACAGAATACAGCTAATCACGTGTATGGAAGTAAATTTCCAAAACTGTTTGATTCTTTAACAACTGCAAAATGAAAATCTTTGGTAATCACATACTGGCATGGTATCACCTAGAGTAAAAGCATTAGCTGCAAGGGAAACAAAAGGTAAACAATAGATTTAATTGCACTCTGTTAAGTAGCACATTAGAACCCAGAAATATCTCAGTAGTTCAAACAAAAATACTATAAAAAAGTATGAATTTAATTAAGACTTGAAAACAAACTGAAAATTGACGCTGTGCCAAAAAGCAACTTGTACTGAATTCAGCTTAAAGTTATTCATCCAATTAAAGAAATAATCACTGGTGCATTACACATAACAATATCTAAGACTGTTTTCCATTCTATTCTCCTTTTCTTTTTACAGAATATGTGAACCCAGCATTAATTCCTTTTTATTATTTGTATTTTTTGCTTACGTATGTCAAGACTCTGTTAAGCTCAAATAAGCCTAAATTAAGTGAGGATTACAGAGAAACTTTGCTTTTAGCCTATTTTTAAATGTCAAATGCATTTTCTCCAATACCATTTTATTAGCATAAATGTCTCTGCTCTTTTTGTTTTCCCTGATGTTTCGTTGTGCTTTAGTCTTTAATATAGAGTTCACAAATTATAATAATTGGAAAAAACAACATTCATGCATATTACTTAGGAAGAAACACTCAGCCTGAAGAGATCTCTTAAATATTTTCTGTTTCACCTGTTAATTTATATTGCATCATGGAAAGTATACTCTCCCCAACAACTGTTAAGAATTGCTACATATTTTAAATATTTTTCCTTTTTTTTAGTTTATACCATCTTTTGCTAAGACATTATTGTTCATTGAATAAACACATTTACAAACATTTAATTACTTTAGAAAGAAAATCGATTAAGATGGTATCAAATTCAAAACAAAATATTAGAATTTTTTGCCATTTAAAATATTATTTTTCTAAAATTTTATAAACTTACACTGACCTAAAATATTTTCTTCCAACTTTTTAAAATTATGAATTATTATATTATATAAATAAAGATTGTTATTAAAAAATGATTCAATGAGATGTACTGGACTTACAATGATTAAAGTCATGCAAAAATTACAATTGCTTTTACTTTAAAGAATACAACAATAGTAGATGAAGTTGTTAAATTTTGTTACCTTGAACAAACGGGAAAATAATAAATTATAATAATAATAATTAACATGCTAAGCATAAGGTATCATTTCTTAAAACACGATATTTATGTTTTTAAATTAAACCTGAGTTCCAGAAGTTGTACCTCTAGGAGTTTCTGTTTTAAAATTTTGTACTTTTTTAGATTAGGTATGAATTCCCCATAGAGAAGAATATCATATTTTATTTCAATGAACTGCATAACCTACTCTTAGGCTCTCAAATGAAAACTTACATGTAATTATGCATTTATGATATTGCACCAACTTGTGGAACTGTCTCTCATTACATTTCTAGACAATATTTCTTCTGAGGTAGTTAATTCTCATATGGCACTTACAATTTGAACCATGCATTTAATTCTTAGATAACTGCCATCAATATTTATATGGTTGAACTTTTATCCTATTATATATTTTATAATTGCTACCATTAATTCACTTCCCAAAGGTTTACTTTTCAGACTCATGTAGTGTTTCAATGTCATATTATTTTGCAAAGCTCAATTTTATGATGTAATATTCAACTCTAGGCTTTAACCCAGGCTAGTGATTAATGGCAACCCATTAACATGATTTATAAAGAAAAACCTTTACATTTTTTAATACCCCTAACTATTGTGTTGCCAATATTCTATTTCATTAATACTTACTTATGAGTAAGTAAGTATTATTTATTTTGCCTGGAGAGTAAGGCATTATATTACTACCTTTATATCTTTGTACTTTTCATCTTAAATGTAATCATAATCACAACTTATAAATAATTTTTCATAAAGCCAAACATTTGAAAATATAAATGATTTCATTATAACCAAATCTTTTGCTTTCTAGTACTGCTGGATAATTATATTAAACAAAAAAACTCTACAATTTTGTATCAAATTTTAACTTCCCACCTATTTTTACAGTGAATTACTCAAATATGATCTTAATGTTACACAACCTGACAAAAAGCATGTATAATTATATTTGCTGTTAGTGTACCACTATTCTATAAACATTCAAATCCCTTTCCTCATTAAAGTGTGAGTTTATAGATCCAATAATGACAGATTCTAATTCCCTTTCAAAATATTTCATAATGTATATTGCATATTTTTACTAGGACAGATTACTGCTTTGCATTAGTATAAATGCTTTGGAAGATAGCTTTTTTTTGACAAGGTGCAATATTGAATACATAAGTAGTTAATAGTGCACAATGTGCTATACCAATTGATTGAACTGGAAGAAATGAATATACATGAAGTGCAACTTGATTCATCCATTACCTTTCAAAGTAATGCAAGACTAAATCATATTTACTCTATGGCATCATTCTGCATCTAAGAATCATAAAGGAAACCATAAGTATGTTAAAAATTTTAACGAAACATAATTATTGAATGGCAACAAAAAATAGTACAGTGCAATAATGAGGTATAACCTCTCCTCAAAGGGTTTTAAATCTATAAAGATGTACTTATGGTTTATTTTATTTTTTTTAAAATATTTTTCCTTTTTTTAGCTATTTCTTTTTTTAATTTTCCTTTATTATACTTTCAGTTCTGGTGTACATGTGCAGAACATGCAGTTTTGTTACACAGGTATACACGTGCAATGGTGGTTTGCTGCCCCCATCAACCCATCATCTACATTAGGTATTTCTCCTAATGTTATCCCTCCCCTATCCCCCAAACCCCCAACAGGCCCCCGTGTGTGATATTTCTCTCCCTGTGTCCATGTGTTCTCATTGTTCAACTCCCACTTAGGAGTGAGAACATGCAGTGTTTGGTTTTCTGTTCCTGTGTTAGTTTGCTGAGAATGATGGTTTCCAGTGTCATCCATGTCCCTGCGTAGGACACGAACTCAACAATTTTTAGGGCTGCATAGGATTCCATGGTGTATATGGGCTGCATTTTCTTTATCTGGTCTATCATTGATGGGCATTTGGGTTGGTTTCAAGTTTTTACTATTGTGAATAGTGCTAGTGCTGCAATAAACATACGTGTGCATGTGTCTTTGTAGTAGAATAATTTATAATCCTTTGGGTGTATACCCAGTAATGGGATGGCTGGGTCAAATGGTATTTCTAGTTTTAGATCCTTGAGGAATCACCACACTCTCTTCCACAATGGTTGAACTAATTTACACTTCCACCAACAATGTGAAATGTTCCTATCTTCCCACATCCTCTCAAGCATCCATTGTTTCCTGACTTTTTAATGATCGCCATTCTAACTGGCGTGAGATGGTATCTCATTGTGGTTTTGATTTGCGTTTCTCTAACGACTAGTGATGATGAGCTTTTTTTCATGTTTGTTGGCTGCATAAATGTCTTCTTTTGAGAAGTGTCTGTTTATATCCTTCACCCACTTTGGATGGAGTTGTCTTTTTCTTGTAAATTTGTTTAAGTTCTTTGTAGATTCTGGATATTAGCCCTTCGTCAGATGGATAGGTTGCAAAAATTTTCTCCCATTCTGTAGGTTGTCTGTTCACTCTGATGATAGTTTTTTTTTTTTTTTTTTCTGTGCAGAAACTCGTTAGTTTAATTAGATACCATTTGTCAATTTTGGCTTTTGTTGCCATTGTTTTTGGTGTTTTAATCATGAAGTCTTTACCCATGCCTATGTCCTGAATCGTATTGCCTAGGTTTTCTTGCAGGGGTTTTTTATGGTTTTAGGTCTTATGTTTAAGCCTTTAATCCATCTTGGGTTAATTTTAGTATAAGGTATAAGGAAGGGGTCCAGTTTCAGTTTTCTGCATATGGCTAGGCAGTTTTCCCAACACCATTTATTAAATAGGGAATGCTTTCCCCATTGCTTGTTTTTGTCAGATTTTTCAAAGATCAGATGGTTGTAGATGTGTGGCATTATCTCTGAGGCCTCTGTTCTGTTCCATTGGTCTATATATCTGTTTTGGTACCAGTACCATGCTGTTTTGGTTACTGTAGCCTTGTAGTATACTTTGAAGTCAGGTAGTGTGATGCCTCCAGCTTTATTCTTTTGCTTAGCATTGTCATGGCTATGCAGGCTCTTTTTTGGTTCCATATGAAATTTAAAGCAGTTTTTTTTCCAATTCTGTGAAGAAAGTCAATGGTAGCTTGATGTGGATAGCACTGAAACTATAAATTACTTAGGGCAGTATGGCCATTTTCATGATATTGATTCTTCCTATCCATGAGCATGAAATGATTTTCCATTTGTTTTTGTCCTCTCTTATTTCCTTGAGCAGTGGTTTGTAGTTCTTCTTGAAGAGGTTTATTTTTAAAGTTTACATTTTTAGTGAAGTAGTGAATTATACTATCCATAATTTTCTACAAACATTATTCAAAAATGACACACAATTTGTGAATTTAAAAATCTACTTGATAATCATATCCTCTTGTCTATTCAATTTTCATTGGAAAACCAGTCTTTGTAATAGCATGTTTTATTTCTTAATTAAATGTATGTGTTTAAATGCACATACATGATACATATGTGTGATATATATATATATACTATATATATATATTACATTTTTTAACGGAGATAGCCAATACTTCTCTAATGAAACTTGTTTTGCTCAGTGAATTTTTTTTTCAGTGCACTGTGAAGTCCATATACTAATTCTGAGTCGAAGAAATGGGGAGTGAAAAGGGATTCTTAATAATTACTTACAGTTTTGAAACGTTGGACATTTCTGATTTCTATTTGACCCTGTCATAAGCAAAAAGACCTAGAACAAGTTAACTGAAAAGCAAATCTGTCTATATTGCTAGGTCAGTCTATTATTAACATGTTATTGGGAAATTTTATTTTAGAGTGTGTGGCAGCTAGATTTCTAAGATGATTCATCACCTTGCTGCATAATCCTTTGTCAAATGTAAGCAGGACCTGGGAATGTAATAGATATCAGTCTTATGATTAGATTACATTACATGTAAAAAGGTATTTTATAGATGTAATAGAGTTCTCTAGTTGGTTGGCTTTGTATTATTAATCAAAAGAGAGATTTTCCTGAGAAGAACTGACCTAATCTGGTGGTGAGTCTTTAAAAGGGACTCAAGGTAGGAGACAAACTCAAAGTAAAAGACATACTCCTCCTATCCTCCAACAAACAAACAAGTATGTTGTGACCTGCCTCTGGAGGAGGCCATGTGACAAGAAGCTAAGGGTGCCCCCTAGGTGCTTGATAACAGTCCCTGGACAACACCCAGCAAGAAAATGGTACTTCTTTTCTACAGAGGCACAAAACTGAATTCTGATAACCGTTAAGTTTGGGAGAAGACTCTGCACCTCAGATGAGATGATAGCTGTCACTGACATCTTGATATCAGCATAGTGAGAACCTGAGCAGGGGACTCAGTTAACATGTACCCAGATTCCAGATCCACAGAATTGGTGAGATAATAGATTTATGTTGTTTAAATTTGTAGTAATTTGTTATATAGCAATAGAAAATTAATATAGGATATAAAGAGAAGGAATATAGGGATTTAGAGAAATATTAGGGAGACTGGTAAAACAAAAAAAAGCAAGGAAAAAACAGAAAAAAGTTGAAGCATAAGGTATCTGTATTCATTTTTCTACCATTTGTGCTTTGTTTCCAAGCCATAAGTCCTATGTTTAGTCATTGTCCACTAACTACATGTATTACGAAGTTTTTAAGTCAAAGATTAATATTGTATATTTATATTGGTATCATATCTATTTGGGCTGTAAGATTATTTTTATATGCACTAACACGTCTTTGTTGTTTTCCATCTATATCTTTATTTTATGTATATGCCTAATACAGAAAGAATGAGCTAAATTTGGAATATTATTCATGATATAAATGGATTTGAATTTTTTGTTATTATATGGCCATAAGTGCAATTATATAATAATATCTATATATTGGTCAAAATATGACAGATTAAAATTTTAAGCATCTATCAGCTTCAAGATCTTAAAATTTGTAAGTACTACTGAAATATGCCTGTCAAATAGAAACCATGAATATATAAAGTAAACTGTTTAAGATTTCAGGGTACACCCAGTGTTGAGTTCATTGACAGTTGAGTTATGCATTTATATTTTCATCATTCAAGTATTAAGGGAATCATAACTTTATAGAAAGAGGAAATAACCTGTAAAGGTCAGTTTTACTTGTCAACTTGTTATTGTATACTTCCCCTGTTATTCAATCAAACACTAAGGTAGACACAGCTGTGAAGGTATTTTGTAGATGTGATTAAAGTTCATAATTAGTTGACTTTTAGTAAAGAAGCTTATCCTCAATGATCTGAGGGGCCTGATCAAGTTATAAAGCTTTATTAAGAGGAGAACTGCTAGAGCAATTCTCCTTGTGTACTGCAGCTTCAGTTCTTGCCTAAGGGTTCCGGGCTACCCTTTCTGATGGTCTGCCCTATACATTTCAGATTTGCTTAGCTAGGCCTCACAATTTTATAAGCCACAACCTTATGATAAATCTTTTGATGTGTGTGTGTGTGTGTGTGTGTATTACTGATACATATTTATCACTCAGTTTTTCTGGTGGAACTCCGATACCTCTTTTCTTTGCAAATTTATAGTAATCACAAAGGAAACTTTCATGGATATAAAATCATTAGGTAAATACTTTTTATGTTGTAAACATCATCAAAGTCATGACATTTAAAAAACCAACCAAAGAAAAAATCCTAGCAGACAAACACATCTACCATAGAGCAATGGAAAATTAGCAACCCCAGCATTTTATTCTGGATTTTCTGAAGAAATAAATTAAGATGATATCCACATGTTTTCATAAAAAAATATTTCCAAGTAAGTTGTACTTACTACTCTATGTGTATATGATTATTGTTGAATTGATATTCGTTTGGATTATGCATATATCTAATGCACATGTATGGCATTATGCAAAAAAAATGTTAAATGCTAAGAGGAATATGAGGGGTTTCTGAGATAGCAGGTACTTTCTTATGAGGGCAAGCTTTAAATGGCATTGAGGTCATTATCACTAGGGATTCTATCATTTCCAACAATCCGTTCAATAGGGAGGATTATGGGCTGACATCTCATTACTGAAGTAGTGAAACATGAATAATTTGTCCTACATTGATAGTCAGGAGATACTGAAACCCATATAGTTATGAGGTCATAGCTGTAAAGAATAAACTAAAATTATTACAAAAGAATAATAATGGGAAAGAAATACTAATGAAAACTCTGATTGTATATACAGCCCATGTAATTTACATATACTCATTGTCTTTTGTTAAATGAAGATGGTTATCAGACATTTATCTTGTTTAAATAAGATTGTGTTTTTAAAAAAATTCTACTGCTGAAATTTTCAAATTTCCGATGAAATTAAGTGGCAGAGAAGTAATATAAATGAGAGGAAAAAGCTCAAGATTTAAGAGTTAGTGGAGTAATCATTCTTGGGACTGAAAACAGGTACATTCTTCTCTCTTTGACTTTTTAAAATATAATATAATATGAAACAGTAAAAATGCAGAGTAATTGTATGTTCAGTGAACAGAGTAAATTTGAACACAGTATCAGAAGTATGGCAAAGTGAGAATGTTCTGCTTATTTTGTAAATAATATTTATAAAGGAAATATGGCTTTCCAGGCATATATGAAATTATTCATATTTAAAACAAAAACAACATAAAATCAGCTTAATAATGATTTTAGAGCAGTTGTTACAAAGAACCAGTGTTAAAATTTTATAACAAGTTTACTAGTAGACTATGTAAACATCTCTGTCCACATTTTTAAAGAGAGCAGAATAAAAATGAAAAAAGATTAGTGTAAGCAACTGAAGGTATTCAGTGTTGCAGTGAAAATTAGCCTGCCACATAGAGCTGATTTTGATATTTCAACCAAACTATATCACTGCCAGCAATATTGAAAATCTCATTTGTCCAAGAATTAAGGATAAATACTCTCTAATTCCATTAATAAACTTTGAGTCATGGAAAATATGTTTTATTATTAAAAGAAAGCATTGGAAAATTACAGGCTCTTCCTTTAATCTATCTTTTAAGAAAAAATACAATAATAAAGACTAACATGAAACAGAGAGACACTCACATGTTATGTAAAACCTCTAGGCCCGTTTATCCAGCATTTGTAAATCTCTTACTGACAGTGAAGGGCAAAAACTATATTTAGTTGGTTTCCTTATAGATGGATGTTGACTTAGAGCAAAAATAGAACTTTAAAAAAATAGATCTTAAAAGGCGTTACATGTTTTTTACTGATAAAATAGAAGTACAGAAATATCACGTTTCTCTCAATGCTTTTGTAGGAAGTTTATATAATATTTTGCAATATTCTCTTAGAATTAAAATGATAATAGCAAATGGGTAACATAAAAATTGAGAAAATAGAGCTAAAGTTAAGAATTTTTGGTATAGAACTTGTGAGAAATTTACATGCTATAAATATATATGTATTTATATGCTATAAATGCAAATATTTATATGCTATAACTCTACATATGTATTTATACACACACAAAATTAAGAGTATTATAATTTCAAAAAGTGCTAATGAATTACCCTAGTTTTCACTTCCTCCAAATATTTTTAGTTTTCTACTTTATATGTCCTTTTATACAGTGTTTTATCTTGAAAACTTACCTGAAAATAAATAATTTTTCAAAAGATCACAATAAAGTCATATGGTTATTGAGTTCATGATTTTAAAATGCATTTATTTATTTTTATAGAAACCAAGGTTGTCGTCGTCCATGGTCTTTGGTGAACTTTCCGTGCTCTATCAGCCTGGATATACAGCATAAGCAAGAACGAAACTATTGTTTTAAGACGTAAGGTGGTTGGTGAAGGGCAAGGTCGTGTTTAAAGATGCATCAGAATTCAGACAAAGGAATAGCCCCTAATGTCATACTCAGATACCTTTTCAGTCATCTGAAGTACATGTGTCCTCATCCTCCTCAGAACTGTACTGTTCTTGGCATCTTTCACAGTCGCTGCTCCACTCACACTGGTGTATACACTTCCCGTGGTGGCTCCATCAGAAGCCAGTGAAGAGGTGATTCTATTGTATTTCTCAGAGTATTACGTGAAGCCCTACGCCAATTTGGGCCATTCCTTGTGGGCCTCTTTCTGAGCACTGTCATGCACCAAAAGCACCAAGAAAACATTCTCAGAATCAAGGTGCAGGCCCTGTTGGGTGGAGATGCTCCCTGGTCAGCCTATTTGCTGTGACCCCTCTGGCATATGCGGTGGACGATACCTCTGCTTCCTCTCTAGTGGCCGCAGCTCTCTACCAAGCCCTCCACCAGATCTGCAGCTCTCTACCAAGTCCTCTGCTGGACCCCCTCAATTTCCAGCAATGAGGCCTAGGGTTGAGGATAGACTTGAGACACTGGGATCCAAGTTCTCAGGTGTGTGTTTTTTTCTAGGTGTATAACTTCATATTGACCATCTACAACTTGTGAATGTCTCCCATCACTTATAATAAAGCTCATTGTTTGCTTAATTAAAAAAAGGTCCTTTTTGTGTGCCACGGAGGCTATGGAGGTCTGGTGAACTTCGTGATTTCTTGGGACATCTGGAGTTTTCTGGTCAGCATCAGTTATGCTTGCTACTTGGTGCATCTGACTCTGATCATCCTCTACAACAAGCTTTGGGAAACACTTGCTCACTGCACTGATAAGATATTCTATCTTTTCTCTGGACACAGTCTGCTGACCTTCATTATTGGGCTGGCCCTGATGCTGTTCACCCTGAGAACTGAAGCAGTTCCTGGTGGGCCATGAATGTTCTGGTTAAAAGCCGGAAGAATGGATGGGTTGTTGTTGGTGGCGACAAGCAAAGACCACGTGGCCTTGTTTAGGTAATGAATGCTTGTGTTCCTGAGAAAGGATGTAAATCTGATTTTGTGAAAGTCTGATATATACAAGTTCTTTGTATGTGATATTTAAAAGAGTTCTGAGTGCCTATGATACAAAGGAATTCTATGATAATTTTTTAGCAGCACATGAATCAGCTTCTGTTGGAACTTTTTAGCAAAATTTAAAAAAACCTAGATTTCTTTTTGGCTTGATCTGTATTTGATTTTTATATCAATGATCATAGGAAATGATCAAATGTAGTGAATTTAATGTGATTTGGGTTCTGAAGCTCACTTGGGTTATGACATTTGCATTTCTCTGTAAAATCACAGTAGGCAGTGTGCAGTTTCCTACAACATAATTGTTCATATGTTGTTATGGTATCTTTGTTGACTAACAACTTTATCCTAGAACCTCAGGGTGATAGGACCCACTACCACACACCATTCATGGGCTTGTCCCTATAGGCCTTTCAAATATCACCTTTTCTTCAAGATGGTCCTTGTTTTGGACCAAGTTGTATTTCTGCCCCCAAAAAACCTATGTTAAAGTCCTAACCCCCAGTGCATCAGAATGTAGCTTATTTGGAGATGGGGTCTTTAGAAAGGTAATTCAGTCAAATGACGTCACTGGGGATGGAGACTGTAATCTAGTATGGCTGGTGTCCTTATAAAAAGAGGAAATTTGGACACAGAGACAGGCAAGCACACAAGGAAGATGATGTGAAGACACACGGGGAAAAGACGGTTGTCTGCAAACCAAGGAATACCAAAGATTGCTGGCAAAGGCCAGAAACTGAGGGAAACAAGGAAGGAGTCTCCCCTACAGCCATCCAAGAGAGCATGGCTCTTTAGGACATCTGGATTTTGGACTTCTGGCCTCCAGAACTGTGAGACAATACATTTCTGTTATTTCAGGCCACCCAGTTTGCGGTGCTTTGTAACAGTGTCCCTAAAATGACAAAGAAGGAAGAAACCTCAGTGAGGGACTTTTAGCCCAATCCCTCAATTTCCAGCGATGTGGCCTAGGAGTGAGGATAGGCTTGCAAGGCCAAATAGAGATGCTGGGATTCATGTTCAGAGGTGTCTGTTTTTTTCTAGATGTATAACTTCACATTAACCGTCTACACTTAAGGATGTCTCCCATCACTGAAAATAAAACTCCTTGTTGGAGAAAGTAAGAAAGAAAGAGAGAGAGAGGAAGGGAGGGAGGGAGAGAGGGAGGGAGGGAGGGAAAGAAAGAGAGAGAGAAAGAAAGAAAGAAAGAAAGAAAGAAAGAAAGAAAGAAAGAAAGAAAGAAAGAAAGAAACAGAGAGAGAAAGAAAGAAAGAGAGAGAAAGAGAGAGAAAGAAAGAAAGAAAGAAAGAAAGAAAGAAAGAAAGAAAGAAAGAAAGAAAGAAAGAAAAGAAAAGAAAAGAAAGGAAGGAAGAGAGAGAAAGAAAGGAAAGAGGAAGGAAGGAAGAGAAAGAAAGAAAAAGAAAGAAAGAAAGAGAAAGAAAGAAAGAGAAAGAAAGAAAGGAAGAGAAAGAAAGAAAGAAAGAAAAGAAAGAAAGAGAGAAAGGAAGGAAGGAAGAAAAGAAAGAAAAGAAACCGAAAGAAAATCTCCACTCATGCCTAAAAATACAAATGATTTATTGATTTACTTGCCCTTATTTCTTCCCACTTGATATTAAATCACAAATAAAAGCATGGTAATGTTGTTGCGGACCTATGTAAGGACATAATGTTTTAAATACTGACTGGAATTAATATATATTTTGACATCGATACCAGAGAAATGTTAGTATTTTGATTTTCAATAATTCAGATGTTAGGCTTTTAGAACTTTTAGATATACATTTCTTGGGTATATTCAAAATTAATAAGGTCATATGGTTGCCATAAGAAAATCATAGCAAAAGTGATTTAAAATGTAGGAGCCACAATTGATTTAATTACACACCAAGAAATGAAGAACAAAAATGATATTCTCAATGTCTTAAACAAAAGTATAAATGCTTCTGATAGGAAAAGAAAACTGTTTTTATAGAGTTAAACGATCAACGAATTAAACAAGTGCATAACCTATCTTGGTTTGGACCTTCGGAGACTGGACTGATGCCCTGAAGGTGATCTGAATTGATGGGGCAGAGATATTCTATACACATAGATAATTGGCCTCTCGTCTTCCAAAGTTCTCCAGTGCATAGTCAGAGCTAGTGACCTTACAGAGTAGGGTGACTAAGAGTGTGACCTTACAGAGTAGGGTGACTTCTCATTGCGATGGGTCATTTTAAAGCTGACATCAATCTTCAACCCCTATGCAATTCTGTATTTAAAAAGAAAACAGCCCTGGTTACAGCACATTTAATAGTGATAATTCCACAGTACATTAATTATTATCTGATGTCTCTAAAATAAATCACTGTAAGGGGCTCTAGCTTTGTTCTTATGATATTAAATGAATCAGAGAAGAAGATGTTATCATGATGGTTCAGAGACACTCCAAGTCCAGAAAGAGAGAAGTACTGAAGGGTTTTAAGGATTTAACAAATTGGTTGCTCAAAATCTTTGGAGGTAGAAAGGTTGTGCAGGAATCTAAGGGCAGGGAGAGACTGCAACTAATGAAAGAAGTGAACCATAAAAGTAAGTTTTTTCCTCCTAGGGTAATTCTCGAAAATGCAATTTTCTTAGCCCCATACCTTAGGGTAATTTTGAGACTGATGGTCTGAAACCACATTTTGAGAGACGTTCCTTTAAGAACTCTTTTTATTGTCTTTCAATCCAGCTTCCTCAAGGTATGGTGGTCATGTATTTAAATTGGTGCTTAAGAATATATTCAGTTTTAGATTCATAGCTCTCCCAGCTGATTTTAAGATTTGATTTTTCCTTTTCATCTGGAAGGGCTTTTTTTTTTTCCACTGTAGTATACTTACTGCGGATGTCTTTTGATTTTTTTCAGTACTCAATTGCAGTATAATTGATGAATGGAACTTGGAAACATATGCTTACACCCATGAAACTACTAAACACAGTATGACCCTTGAATAGAGACATCACCATCCAAAGATTCTCTGGCCCCTTCGTAGTCCCTACCACCTGCCCCACATGTGCCCAGACAGTTTCCAATCTTGTTATTGTTAGTTTTATTTTTTAGAATTTCATATTAATGAAATCATACAAAATATACTTTTTATCTAACTTCTTTGGCTCAGTTTATTCTTTTATATTGCTGGGTAATATTGATTGTCACTTCACTTATTGATGGACATTTGAATTGTTCCCAGTTTGGGATATTATAAATAAACCTTCAATGAATATGTGTGTACAGGTCTTTGGACAGACATGATTTCATATCAATTAGTCAAACATCTCAGGCAGAAAAAAATGGATCATTTGGCAGATGTATGTTTAACTTAGAAAAAACAAAAACAAAAAGTCCTGCCCAATGATATTACATTTCTAGCAGCAATGCATGAGAGTTCCAATTCCTCTAGATCCTCACCAACACACGGTCAGTTTTTAAATGTAACACATTCTAATAGGTGAATAGTAGTAGCTCATTATTGCTTGCCTTTGTACTCATCAAATGAATAATGATATTGAGCATCTTTTTATGTACCTAATTGCCATCTGTATGTACTTTTTGGTAAAGTTTCTCTTTAAATTGTTTTGTGGAAAGTTAACAGTTATTTTTATTTTTAAAATAGACTCCATGGTTCTTTCCTTTTAGCTTTTCATTTTTCTCATTTTATTCTGCAGGGGTATGGACACATCTCCTGGATATGGAGCAGGAACCTTACATTAGAGGATTAAATCTGATTGCATGGAAAGCAAGTCAGGAACTAAATGGAAATTTTGTTTGTTTGTTTTGAGACAGAGTTTCACTTCTGTTGCCTAGGCTGGAGTGCAATGGCAGGTTCTCAGCTCACTGCAACCTCCGCCTCTCAGATTCAAGCGATTTTCCTGCCTTGGCCTCGCGAGTAGCTGGGGTTACAGCGGCATCCCAAAGAGCTGGGATTACAGGCATGAGCCACCACGCCCAGCAGGAAGCTAGGCCTTTAATGGTATTATTGAGTTACCTAACTTTCCTGTGTAACTTCTAGGAGGAGAAAATACTTATAAACCGCTATTATAGAATTGTATGTTGCCTAGAGAGGAATGGGTGAGAAAAAAAAAAAAAAAAAGCCAAATGAAAAATATTCCTTATATGCCTGTGCTATAATTATACATGGAGGGGCGGTCTTGTTCTCTAGAGTTCAGTGGCCCAATCACAGCTCACTGAAGCCTCAAACTCCTGGGCTCAAGACATCCTTCTGCTCCAGTCACTCTAGCAGCTGGGACTACAGGAGCATGCTACTATGACTAATTTTTTTATTTTTTGTAGAGGCGGAGTCTCGCTCTCTGTTTCCCAGGCTGGTCTTGAACTCCTGGGCTCAGGCGATCCTCTTGCCTCGGCCTCCCAAAATGCTGAGATTACAGTCATAAGCCACTGTGCCTGGCCATGTGCTATAATTACTGTTTGATTTTAATGAAACATTTAATTCTCTTTTTGTTACTGAGCTATTTTCAGTAATTTCCTGGAGTAGGAAGTTAGTTAGCCGAAAAAAATTGCTCAGCTCTAGAGAATTATTGCTTCTCTGAGATCTACGTGAAAATGATAAGGATGGTCCTTTAATAGCCATATCTGTACCACATGTCATTAAGAGCCCAATTATAGTTGATTGACATAAGGTACAAACTTCCCCAGAGTTAGAAAATCTGTGCTTCAAGGTCTTTCTAGCCCCTATGAAACAATTATCAATTTATCACATTTCAATGACCCCCAAACTCTGTTTCAATGTTCAATGTCCCAAAGTCTTGAGATAGAATACAATTATTTCTCTATGAAGATTGATGTCATCATCTAAATTGAAGTCTAGATGGTTAAAAAAAAAAAAAGGAGAATGTCACAGTTTGCAAAATTTTTGCTACTCAGTGTGTGGACTATGACTTGCAGGGAGTAAATATTATCTGGGAGCTTGTGGGAAACATGGATTCCCAGGTTCCAGAAAGACCCACAGATATAGAAGATGGTATTTCACCAGAATTCCCTGTGAATTGTATACACATTAAAATAAAATTAATTAAATAAAATCGACATTTAAAAGCAGCACTCTAAAGCACTTCAGTCCTTGATTTTAGTCTATATCTGAGTTTTAGACCTATACCTGCCATTGCATTCCATGAACCAACTCTATAATTTTATACTAGACATTCCTTACAAAATTAACAAATAGCTTATACATGCCTCCCCACCCTGACTTTTCTTTTTTTTCTTTTCTTTTTTTTTGCTTGTTAGCTACTATGGATGTGTATTACTTACAAATCAAGGGCCCTTAATAATTCAGCTTCTCAGACAAAATTTCCTTTAGCACAGTGGCACAAATCTTGAAATCTGGAAGCAATTATTGCACATATCAGTGATAATGACAGATGTTGTACGTTGGGGTTGGCTTACAATCATCTGCAGGTTAATTGTATTATTTTGATTCATACTTGGGAAATTCATATTAATGAAGATTATCTCAAAAGAGCTTAGTTTCATTTTCCTCAAGAATTCAGATAAAATTGATGTAAAATTTTTTTGAAATGGCATTTTAGAAGACCAGGTAGCCATAATTACATACCTTCTTATGCTTATAATCAGTAGGTTTAAAGGCTACTGTTAGAAGAGAAAAGTAACACTAAATATTGAGATAAAAGAGTAACTTGCAATATATGATTCTGGTAGCTACTTAAATAGGATTAGGACACATCTGTGCACTCAAATAAAATGAATAACATATTTTTAAGTGAATTAAATTACTTTTCAATAATTCAAGTAGGAAAAATGTAACACGCAAGGCAAAATCTGCAGAAATGTAAGCATAATACTTTTGCATAGCAAATTCTTAAAGCGCTTCATGTGATACTAACAAAAAGGCAGATATGCTATTTAAGGTACTTAATGAATAAAAAAATGAAATTAACCAAATTACATAATTCCATATAATAAATCTAAAAATTTATGAGAATATTTTAATATGATTTGCACCATTTTATTTATTAGTTTAATCTTTTTAAAGGAGGTAACAAAGAGACATTGGCCACGTTCTTTCCATTATGATAGTGATTTTTAGTTTAAAGCAAGTTTTATACTTTATTCTAGAAAAACATCACAAGGATGAAGAAAAACCAATTTGCTTTCTGTTGTTGCTCTTCTAAAATTGAAGGATACTAGCAAAATTAGAAAAGAAAGAATTAGTCAATTTATGAACAATCACTGTTACATATACATATGTGTGTATACATATGTGTGTGGTGTGCATCAGCCAAGAATAACGTATGACTACTTGATTGATGTCTAGAAATATTTCAAAGTTACATTCTATAAATCATTGATTTTTAATGTTTGAACAATTAGTTAGTGTTCAGTAACATAATTCTGGGAAGAATGATATTGAAATGCTACTTCTCAAAACTCAACTTGTGAAATGAGAAAAAAAAATCAATATAATAGAACAGTCTACAATGATATTATCCTGAACATGTCTGATCTTGTCTGATCTCAGAAGCTAAGTGGAATTGGGCTTGGTTAGTACTTCTATGAGACAGTGTCTAAAAATAGCACTTGAAGTCTTGAAGCAATTACTGTAAATATCAGTGAATGAAAGAATGAAAAGACAAGCCACTGACTGAGCGGAAATATTTGCAAGGATATCTGAGAAATAACTATTATCCAAACTTTACAAAAACTATTTAAATTGAACATTAAAAAAAACATGCAGCCAATAAGCATAGGAAAAAAATGCTCAACATCACTAATCGTTACAAAAGTGCAAATCAAAACCACAATGAGGTATTATCTCATACCCATCAGAATGACTATTATTAAAAAGTCAAAAAATAACAGATGCTGGTGAGTTGCAGAGTAAAGGGAACACTTTTATACATTGCTCATGGAAACGTAAGTTAGTTCAACTATTGTGAAAAGCAGTGTGGCAATTTCTCAAAGAACATAAAACACAAGTACCATTCGATCCAGCAATCCCATTATTGGGTATATAACCAAAGGACTATAAATTGTTCTACCATGAAGGCATACTCATGTGTATGTTCATGGCAGCACTACTCACAAGAGCAAAGACATGGAATCAACATAAATGCTCATCCACAGTGGACTGGATTTTAAAAATGTGGTACGTCTACAGCATAGTGTACTACATAGCCATGAAAAAGAATGAGATCATGTCCTTTGCGGCAACATGGATGCAGCTGGAGGTCATTATCTTAAGTGAACTAACACAGTAAGAGAAAAGCAAATACTACATGTTCTCACTTACAAGTGGGAGCTAGTATTGAGTACACACAGACACAAAGAACTGAACAATAAAAACCTCAAGCAGGGTAGGAAGAGGGAGAGGATTGGAAAACCACCTATTGGGTACTATGTTTATTATCTGGGTGATAAAATAATCTGTACACCAAAACCCTATGACATGCAATTTACCTCTGTAACAAACGTGCACATATACCCCTAAACCTAATATAAAAGTAAGGAAAAAAACCTTCAATGTTTATGTGTCCCCAAAATTAATATGCTAAAGCCTCCAATGTAATGATATTTAGAGGTGCAGTCTTCAGGAGTTAATCAGGTCATAATTTGGAGCCCTCTTTACTAGGTTTAGTGCTTTTTTAAAAGAGGTCTCACTGAGGCAGGAGAATCACTTGAACCAGGGAGGTGGAGCTTGCAGTGAGCCAAGATCGCGCCACTGCACTCCGGCCCAGCGACACAGTGAGACTGCATCTCAGAGAAAAAAAAAAAAAAAATGCCTGAGGGAGCTTGTTTGCTCCTTCTTCCGCGTGCGGACGCAATAAGATGGAACCATCTATAAACCGGACAGCAAGCCCCCATCAAACACCCAATCTGCTGGTTCTAGGATCTTGGACTTTCCAGTCTCCAGAGCTGAGAGAAATAAATGTTGTTTAAGCCACTCAGTCTATGGCATTTGTGTTATAGCAGCCCAAACTAACCAACACAAAAATTAATATTAAAATGTATAAACACATGCTCTTCTATCTTCTCTTACCTTCTTTAAAAAAGTCTTTTACAATGCTTATTTAAAAGACATAACTTTTATAAAGTTGTAAAAATTATAATGTATTGTTTAGTTTGTAATATGTAGGCTTAACATGCATAACAATCATATTTCAAGAAATGGAGGAAAGGAATATAACTATATAGAAGAAAATATTTATAAAACTGGAATTAAGTTATAAATGAGGTTAATTTTGATAAGTTAAGATGTGTATAGTAAAGAATAAGGCAAAAACTGACAAAATTCAAAGAATATAACTTGAAAAACTCTTAAAGGAATTAAAATATTACAGTAGAAACACCCACTTAATAAAAAATAATCCACTACAGGAAGAACAGAAAAAGAAAGATATAGCACATAATAAAAAAGCACGCTAACCAATGTTATTCTGACCATATTAATAATAATATTAAAAGTGAATGGATTGAATAATCTAAAAAAGATAGAGAGAGATTATCTATCCGAAAATTTGCAGCCAAATCTATGCTATTTATAGGTGAAACAAATTGAAAGAAAAAGAATGGAAAAAGCATACCATGCACATTGCAACCATAAAAGAAATGCAATTGCTATATTAACATCACACAAGATAGACTTTAAAGCAAACAACATGTTATTAAAGGTAAAAAGGACATCTTATAATAAATGGGTCACTCTACCATCAAAATTTAACAATTATAAAGGTATAGGCACTTTAAAGTAGAGCACCAAATTACATAAAGCAAAAATGTTACAAGTGTTGTAACAAATATGTGGCCAAATTAGCACCCTTGTGAATTACTGCTAAGAATACCAAATAATGCAGCCACTGTGGAAAACTACGTGGCAATTCCTCAAAAAATTAAACATAAAATCACCATATAATCTAGTAATTCCACTTCTAGGAGATACCCAGAAGATTTGAAAACAGGAACTGGAACAGATATTTGTACACTAATGTTCACAGTGGCATTATTCACATTAGCCCAGAGTTGGAACAACACAAATGTCCATTGCCAAGTCCATAAAAAAAAATTCTGTGTTATATATTTACAATGGAAATATTACTCAGCCTTAAAAAGGAATGGGAACTTCAGATCTTTACTACAACATAGATGAACCATGAAAACACAGTTCACCCTTGAACAACACTGGTTTGAACTGCACAGATCTACTTACATGTGGCTTTTCTTGCACCTCTGCCACCCACAAGACAGTAAGACCAATTCCTCCGTTTTTATCCTCCTAAGCCTACTTGACATGCAGACAGCAAAGATAAAGATCTTTATGATGATCCATTTCCACTTAATGAACAGTAAATATATTTTCTCTTTCTTACAATTTTCTTTTCTCTAGCTTACTTTAAGAATACAGTATATAAAACATATGTAACACAAAATCTGTGTTAATTGACTGTTGATGTTATTGGCAAGGCTTCCAATCCAAAGTAGGCTATTTGTAGTTAAGTTTTTGGGAAGTCAAAAGTGAGACATCAATTTTGGACTGTGCAGGGAGTCAGTGTCCCTAAAACCCATTTTGTTCAAGGGTCAGTTGTATTTATGCTAAGCAAAAACCAAGCACAAAACAGCAAATATTGCATAATTCCATTTCATAGAAACAGAAAGTATATTAGCGGCTGTCAAAGGACCCGAGGTGGAGAGAATGGGGGATCATTTCTTAATGGGTACAGGATTTCAGTTTGGGACGATAAGAAAGTTCTGGAGATGGATAGTAGTAAAAGCTGCAAAACATTATGACAGGCCTTACTGTACTTAATGCCATTGAACTACACACTTAAAATATATGCATACCCCCATTTAATTCTTTACTTTACTGTGCTTCATGTACGTTGTATTTTTCACAAATTGAAGGTTTGTGACCACCCGGTTTTGAGCAAGTCTACCAAGTGCCAATTTTTTTCAACAACATGTGTTCACCTCACGTTTCTGTGTCACATCTGAGAATACTCACAATATTTAAAACTTTTTCATTATGATTATTTCTGTTGTGGAGAAATCAGTGATTTTGACATTGCTATTATGATTGTTTTGGATTGCCCTGAATAGCACACATATAAGACAGTCTCAGATTATCATTATCATATGTAATCAATAAAGTATTTTTAAATTAAGATATGCACATTTTTTTCTTTAAACATAATACTATTGCACTCTTAATAGACTACAGTAAACATAACTTTAACATAACCAAAAAAGAATCTAGTAACTTTCCTTACTGTGATATGTGCTTCATTACAGTGGTCTGGAATGGAATCCACAATACTGATGGCCGCAGTGGCCTGCCTGAGGAGCCCCGCCCACTTCCGATTTTGTGGGGCAGGAGCCCTGTGCTCTCTGGAATAGCTGCAACTGTCCAACCACGAACCTGGGTATACCTGTGCTCTGGGGGCGGTGGGGGCGACAGGGGGCAGTGTTGCGCATAGGAGGGATCTTCCTGGTAAATGCCTCTTCCCGATATCTGGCCTTCCCAGCTCCCAGCACCCACTCTGATTTTGGAACAAAGTGTGGCCGAGCCTGGGGGCTGGGTGCAGCTCTGATATTCCAGCCCACTACTGCCTCAAATCCCTCCGGACTTTGGGTACTGACCAGCGTGGGAGAGAGGACAAGGGGGTGCTGAGGGTGGCTGGCCTGCAGGCGCCCCTCTGCATGAACAGCCTGAGCACCATGAAAAGCGGCAGGAGGCAGACACATTCCTGGGTGGAAAGGGTGGGTCCTCCATGAGAATCCACTTTCAAGCCAGGGGCAGCTTGAAGCCTGGCGGCCGGGCTCCCAATTCCGAGGACTGCAGTGAGAACTGACGATACTTTTCCCGGCCTGCTCATGGTCACCCATGGACCAATCATCATCCACTTCCTCCCCTCTGAAGCCCGTATAAACCCCGGACTCCCAAACTCAGGCGGACATTGGGACGACCTGCTAGCAGGTAGGAAATGCCTGCTCCACTCCAGGTCTCCTCACCGCTAAGGGCAGAGAGCAGCACAGACCCCTGGATGACCTGCCTGTGGAAAGGAGTTCCCCACATTGGGTCTCCTGAGAGCGTACTGCCACTCAATTAAGCACCTCTTTGCCTTGCTCATTCTCTATTTGTCCACTTACGTCATCCTTCTTGGACATGGGACAAGAACTAGGGACCAGCCATTTGCGGGACTGAAAGAGCTGCAACACAAACAGGGCCGAAACACGCTCCGCCCTCCGTCCCTGCTGCTCCCCATGTTGCGAGCACGAGAAAGAGAGGAGTTATGGAGAGAATAGCTGCAACCCTTCAAGGAGCCCATACCTGGAAGTTCCCTGAGCCAGGGCTGTAAGTCACCACCTCTTCTCCCAGTGCCTGCAGTGGAAACCACTTACTGTATGCCTGGTCCAGCCACAAGCTTGCAGGGAGCCAGAGCCCGTGCCAGCACCTGGGACTACCCGCCCCGCAGGAGTCAGCCTGCCTGGCTGTGCATAGTGACCAGAGGCTGTGCTCGCTCGCTCATGCACCTCTCTCCGATTTTGCCTGGCTCACCTTGGCAGGTGTGGGATGTGAGCCAGTAGGAAGAGCCTAGTGCGGCCTGCCAGGCTAAGTTGGTGAAACCAGCCCAGTGGGCCCAAGCAAAATTTGGGCAAAGGCACCACCAGCCACACAGGTTTCCAGCTGGTGAAGTGACACCCCAAGGATCCTGTGACAATATCTTCAAGGTATCCTTACAGTTTAAATAGTAAATTTTGACCAAGCATGGTGGCTCATACCTGTAATCCTAGCACTTTGGGAGACCAATGCAGGTAGATCGCTTGAGCCCATGAGTTCGAGACCAGCCTGGGCAATATGGCGAAACCCCGTCTCTACTAAAAATACAAAAATTAGCTGTGCGTGGTGGTACGTGCCTGTATTCCCAGCTACGCTGGAGGCTGAGACACAATAATTGCTTGAACGTGGAAGGCAGGAGTTGCAGTGAACTGAGATTGTGCCACTGCAAACCAATTTAGGAGACAGAGCAAGACTTAGTCTCAAAAAAAAAGGTAAATTTTAAGTTATGTATATTTCACTGGGATAAAAATGTTAATTACAGGCATATAGACAACTCTAATCTGAAACAAAGTAAAACAAACAAAAACCCTTTAATAGCCCTATGAAAATCCCTATGTTTTTAATTGTTGGATTATAGTAGAGACTAATTTCCCAGAGTTATTGCTTCTTTTTCATGAAGGCCTAAATACAAGTTTTTGTTTGTTTGTTTGTTTGTTTGTATATATAAGAATCAGGAAAAACTTTTTTCTTTTGATTTGCTATGGTATTGTTTAATTTTAGCGATAAAGTCTAACTGATCATATTAGCTATTTTGCTTTGAGGATCAGGAACAGGTCAATCATGCATGAGTTTTAAAACATTTCTATGATATGTTACATGTATTTCTTGATACTAAAATTTCTTTTGTTTTTATTTTCCTATTCAGCTATGACTTTTTGTCATGTAGTCTTTCTGTAACATATTTTCTTTCCTATTTACAGTTTATGAAAAGTATACATGTTCTGTTTGGTCGACTCCCACTCCCTGACTCAATTCATTTCAAAATAGAGTGCAGAATAAATTGCACATTATTTTTTCCATTTATTCTTAGACTCCCTAAAGTGCTTTGCACATAGGATGTAGAAAGCACTCAAATATATATTGAATTGATTATTTGTGAAGATTACAATGAAGAGGCAGATTGGTCCAAGACATATAATAAAACCCAGAGGCTATATTTTCTTGACATCAATGTTTACTATACCAAATAGAGGTATAAAAATGATCACAGTGGCCTTTCAACTATTTTTTTTGGGGGGCCCTAAGCACTTCAAAGTTTCACACTTTTAAAGAAAAAATGTTTGATTGTTTTTTAAATAGTAAGGTTAATATTAATGCTTTGATTATTGTTTATATTGTTCACACATTTCTTATGCAGAGATATTATCACTATAATACATCTGCAATAATAAGGATTCAAACAATTTAAAACATAAGATGACTGAAATTTCAGACAAAATCAAAATAGAGTGAAACCTAGTGAGGCCTCTTGTGTGACTTCTTTATTTAAAAAATGTAAAACATATAAGGAATATAATCACTTCTCAGTTCTTTAGAACTTAGTATAAGATTTTCTTAATGCCAAGAGAGTTAATGAATTTTTGGACAGATAGATTAAAGAAATAGCATGACCCACCAAAATTGCCCTTTTAATGATAAATTCCTTCAGCTTTGAATTATACGTTGTGTTCCATAATTCTGATGATCTTAAGGAGACATTCATTTTAAACTTAATTATTTGATAAGATTAGAAATAAAATATTAATATGCATCTCAAAGATACTTCTTTTTTATTATCTATTAAAAATGTTCTCTGTTACTATATGCTTACAGGGGAAAATATTGAAAGTGGTCTTTAGAACACAGTCCATTAAAGCTCAGTAACTTAAAACTGGAGTGGCTTTTTGCATTTCCCAATTAGTATTTAATATTTTTCCAGAATTAGAAATGTCTTTATTAAAGGTCTTTGCCTAGGAAAACACATACTTTATCTTTCTCTATTCCCTCTGATAGTATCTTCCTAAATCATATTTCCTCAAATCTTAGACATATCTTAACTAATGATATTGTGAAAAGTGTGAAAATACCTGTCACTAGTCATTAGAATCATTAATTTTCCGATGATCTCACAGTAGCATCATCATCATTAGTTTTTGGAGGGTGGGAGAGAGAGAGTCTCACTCTGTCACCCAGGCTGGAATGCAGTAGCATGATCTTGGTTCACTGCAACCTCCACCTCCTGGACTCAAGTGATTGTCCCACCTCAGCCTACTCTGGAGGATCACGGATTAGGTGACAGTGTGCGCCAGCATGCCAGGTTTATTTTTGTATTTTTTTAGAGACAGGTCTTGCCCTGTTTCCCAGGCTGGTCTCATCATTATTTTTATATAATAATGTCATTGCAATTTTAGTTTTTAACCATAAACTTTGAAAATGCAGTAGACAAATGATATAAATTTATGTTTTTATATGATAAAATCCTATAACATAATCTTAATAATAAATCCAAATTTAAATCCTCATTTAAGTTGTGGAGAAAGAGCTTAATTTACACAGTGGGCATATTTAATGATTTTTAATTCTTATCTTTTAAACTCTGAATCAACATATCTATCCTGTTTGTGATCTCACTTCAAATAGAACATCTAAATTAAAATTAGGAGTGAAAACAACCTGAACAGAGATAAATGCATAGTTGAAATACTGGGATAATAGCCAACATTGTAGCTTTTTTAGGAAGAGGGTAAACTACTAGAATGTTGTTAAAATACACATCTGCCTTTCCAAAAGGAGAAATTTAAAATAATAGAAATATTTCATTTGTTGTTACTGTCTAGCCAAGATATTACATGGCCAATGGAAGAAATTTCAACGTGAGTAACAAGCTCTTGCCTTAAGTAGCTTATGATGTATTAAGAAAAATTGCTGTTGTTGTTGCTATTACATAGGAAAATATAAATCATGCATGTGGTGGCCATGTGGCATGGGGAAAACCTTTTGAGCTTCGAAGCAACGTAGAACTGATTTTAAGACCTGGTGCCACACTTCGTCAGTTGGACAGACCGTGACTCATCATGTTTACTCTCCGTGTCTCAAATTCTATTCTGGTGGATGGAGGTGATTATACCTTCAGAGGGTTTCTGTGACGATTAGAAATGGTTTGATATTCCTGGGACTCACACAAGTTAGCTTGTGGAAATGTTAATAAGTTGCACCATGGCAGGTGGTAGGTTTGTGAGAAATTAAGAAAACTTTTGTGGAGGGATGTGTTTTTTAGAAGAGGCTTGACAGACAGTTTTTGTTAGAGAAGCAGATGAACATTTATTGTGCAGAGCACACTAAAGAAGCGATGATGCGTGATAGTGGAGGCGGGTGCAGTTTGGGGCGTAAATGAGGAAAATGGAAAACGATCTGAGAGTGTGGATGGCACCAGAGAAGGGGGGAGTTAAAATGATTTATCATAAAAGGCAAGCCAGGGGTGATTTAAAAAGATGTAGATTTCATAATACGATATATTTTGCCAAAACATGGCACTGAATTTTAGTTTTAGAACATTGTTGACAAACATCCAGGGTAATGAGGAAGGAGAAATTGGCCTAGAGAGTCCTCCATGGGGAGTGCTTGAAAGGAGTATAAACAGAGCAAGTGCTAATACCTGGGGGATCCCGTCCTTTCTATCTACCTTTTCTGCTTCCACCCATCTCACATGCAATTTTGTACAGACATTTCTCTGTTCTTGTTTCCACCTGTCTGCCTCCTGAAGATGAATTTTCACCCCAGAAGAGAGAATGATTCTATTAAATCTACATCAGATCAGCCCACTCTGCTGTCCACAATGCTCTAGCAGCTTCCCATAATATTCAGAGTAAAAGCCAAAATCCTGACAATTAACTAAAGCTTCAAAATATGTGGCACCTTGTTATTTATCTGACATTATTTCTACTTCCTCCATTGCCCCAGCCTCTCACTGGTCTCATCAATTTTTCTTAAACTTGTGAAGCAAGCTTCCTTCACAGGGACTCTGCTGTGGTCATTCCGTCTGCCTGGAATGTTCTCTCAGTAGACACATGGCTCACTCCCTTGATTTAAGTTGTAATTTAAACGATAATGAAGGTTTTTATTATTTTCTCTCAGAACTATTTAAGATTCTCTCTTCAACACTTATTTTTTCAAAATTTATTTTTGCTTTTAGTATTTATCTCAGTCTAACTGCCTCTTCATTTTTATATTATTAATATTTCTGTCATTTATTGTCTGTCTTTCCTACAAAATAGGTGTATAAATGCAGGGAGCTTTGTCTGTTTTGTTCACTGTTACATTTAAAATGTCTGGCATATTTTGGCACTTAAAGAATAAATACTCTTCAAGTGACTACATGAATGAACCAGGGAATGGAAGGTTCAAGAGGAAGAGGAAGTAAGTTTTAAAACATGACAAAGCCAAGCATGGTAGCTCAGGCTTGAATCTCAGTACTTTAGGAGGCTGAGGTGGGTGGATCGTTTGAGGTCAGGAGTTTGAGGCCAGCCTGGCCAACATGGTGAGACCCCATCTCTACTAAAAATACAAAAATTAACTGAGCATGGTGGCGCATGCCTGTAATCCCAGCTACTCAAGAGGCTGTGACTGGAGAATTACTTGAACCTAGGAGATGGAGGCTGCAGTGAGTCAAGAACGTGCTACTACACTTCAGCCTGGGTGACAAAGTAAGACTCCGTCTCTAAATAAATAAATAAATAAAATGTGACAAATCTACATATTCTCTGTAAAAATAAATGATCACATGAATGAATTTGCAACCCCCATAAATAAATCAATTCTTATAAAAATATTTAAATTTATTTAAAAATTATTATTTGATTACTAAATGTGTGATACTGTTACACATCAGAAAATCAAAGTCCTTCCCTTTCCATCAGTTAATTTATTTAAAAAAGATAAATGTACTTGTTTAGGTAAATTTTAAATCTAGAGATACAGAACTTTAAGCAAAATATAATTATTGGCTGAATAATATTTTGAATTACTTTATGACAGTGAGATAATGAGTGTTAAAATAATGTGACCTAATTTGCCAAATAAGAATAAACTTTTATATATTATCTGTCTATCTATCATCTGTTTATTCATGGCATTTGAAAATATGAAGGAATCTTTCATATAAAAACAAAATTATATCTGTTTTAATGAACAAGATCCCTAGTTATTGATCAACTAATGTAATCTAAAATCCGTGTAAATATTTTAAGTTATTTGGAATGAAATTCTTTTTAAAAAATCCTTTAATTAAAAGAGATGAACAGGATTGGAAATGAATGGTATTCTAATTTACATCAAAAATGCAGAGAGGTATTTATTATAATCATACTCAGGTTCATACATACAAATTTAAGTTATACATAGTACATGGCAAATTAGATAAACACATTTACTTGTGTTTAAAATAGCGTAATGCCACCACCAAGCAAGCCAGTACAAAAGTATCCCAGGAATATACTAAAGGAAATGAAGGGCCTCTTTTCCACTTAAACTTAAGTGCTGACAATGGAGTAGGGAGAAGAATCAGTAGAAGAGATGGGCAAGCATCACTATAGAGCTGGCTCAGTGACATGTGCTTTGTCATACTAGAAACATTGATTTTATTTTTTACTTCACAAATTAGGAAAATAGTTTTTTTTCACATTAAAGAAAAAGATACATAAAGGAGTAGATATGAAAATCTACTTACGTTTTTGAAATAGACTCAGAGTGTTGATGAGATTTTTCCAAATGGAATAGGGCTAAATAGGGTGCAAGGAATATTGGTTTAACCTCTCTTTCTGTTAAAGGATCTTCACTGGAAATATTTGAGAGGCACTTGTTTAAGAGACCGAAATACTAGTGTTTTACATTTTAAAATATATATACTTAAAATTAATTAATGATATGGTTTGACTCTGTGTCCCTACCCAAATCTCATATCAAATTGTAATTCCCAATGTTAGAAGAGGGACCATGTGCGAGGTTATTGGATCATGGGATTGGATTTCTCCTCTTGCTGTTCCCATGATAGTGAGTGAGCTCTCACAAGTTCTCGTTGTTTAAAGGTGTGTAGCATTTCTCCTTTCGCTCACTCTCCTGCTGCCATGTGAAGACATGCTGGCTTCCCCTTCCCCTTATGCCAATGATTGTAAATTTCCTGAGGCCTCCCAGCCATACCTTCTGTACAGCCTGTAGAATCCTGAGCCAATTAAATCTCTTTTCTTTACAAGTTACACAGTATCAGTTAGGTCTTTATAGCAGTGTGAGAATGAACTAATACAATTACTAATTAAACAATGATTGATCAACTAATTTATGTCACTAATATTGTAGGCAGTCACTGTACAAGAAAAAGAGAAATGAATAAAATATATACAGTTTCACCCATATGGAGTTTGTGCATATATTGCTGTGCTTCTGAGAGTTTTTATTAAGAAACAAAGATATTCTAACACAATTATAATACAGCACAATATTTACAAAGAGTTTAAAATTTTTCAAATTCAGTAATTCATTAGTAACCTATTTTACCAAAAATATCAAAAAAATGTTTAAAGATAAATAGGCATCTCAGGGTATTCACAGATTTAAGTGGGTTATGATTTTTTAAAAGATTGGGAGTTATACCTGATGTAAATGACTGGTTGATGGGTGCTGACGAGTTGATGGGTGCAGCACACCAACATGGCACAAGTATACGTATGTAACAAACCTGCACGTTATGCACAGGTACCCTAGAACTTAAAGTATAATAATAAAAAAATATATATATAAAACAAAATTTAACATACACTTAGTATAGACTTAGCACTCACAATACTACGCATTTATCACAGAGAAATAGGAGCTGTCCACAAGAAAGCATGCCCATGGATATTCATAACAGACATTTTTTATAATAATCAAAAGTTAAAAACAATCCAAATGTCTTTTACTGGCTGAATGGTTAAATAAACAGTGTTATATCCATACTACTCAGCAATGAATTGAAAAAAACTAGAACTATCAATACATGTTACACAACACCTTGGATGGATATCAAAGGCACTGCACTGAGTGAAAAAGCCAACTTCTAAAGGTTATATTCTATATGATTTCACTTATATAATATTCTCTAAATGGAAAAATTATGAAGATGAAGAACAGATTAGTGGTTGCCAAGGGCCCACAAAAATGGAGAGGAAATGGAGAAAAGGGAGCCAGGAGGGATGCGTAAGAATATAAATGGCTAGCATGAGGAATCTTTGGGATAATAGGAAAGTTCTGCATCTTGATTATGGTGGTGCTTGCATGAATCTGCAAATGTGACAAATTCCACAGGACTATATATACATGTACACTGAAATGAATCCATATAAAACTGGTGAAATCTGAATAAGGTCTGTGGATTGTACCAACATCACATCCCTGCTTTTGATACAGTTCTAAAATTACACAAGATGTTATCACTGGGGAAAACTGGGTGATGGAAACACAGGACCTCTTGGCATTATTGCAACTATGACTCTATTTCAAAATAAAAAGCTTAAAAATAAAAGACAGACAATATTCCAAGTGTTGTCAAGAATCTGAAGGAACTCAAACTCTTATTTGTTATTGGTGAGACTGTCACACGATCACTTTGTAAAACATTTTGGCAGTTTTAAAAATAAAGTTATTATGTACTTAAAAAAAAGAAAACATTTTAAATACATAAAAAAGAGTAAAAAAAAGAAGTAAAAGAAAAAACAGTGTGATTAAGACAATGTTTATAGAAGACAATATAAGTAAGAAACACGGGGGAAAAAGGAAGAATTAAGAACAAAGTCTTGGAGAAAAAGTCCTGGCATCATAACTCACTGCATCCTGACTGTTAGTTACTATTTTATTCTGCGTATAATTATATCTACAAGATAAGAGTAGGTAAGAGAATGACAAATTCTCCTAGAAAAAAGGAACATTGAAACAAAATACATTTTCGAAAAATTATGAGACCTCAAAAACCTAGAGAAATTGAAACAAAAAGTCCTAGGGAAATGCAGTTTTTCAAAACTGATTGCATTGGAGATAGAAAGCAAGATGGCATCATAGAGGAATATATCAAACCTCAAATGCCAGACAGTCTTAATGCACCATAAATTGTTTTTTAGGATAGACCTGATTCCCAAACCTGATAAAGACAGTACAAAGAAAAAATAATTTAGACCAATAAGATTTACAAACACTGTGGCAAAAATTTCCTCTGTAATGTTAATTAATAAAATCTGATACTACATTAAGACAACGACATAAGTGGATCAAGTAAAAATTACTCCATGAATTCAAGGTTGCTTCAGTATGATGATATCTATTTATATTAAGCACTGTCTATTAATAGTACACACTACAGCCTTGCAAGATTGGAGTCACAGCCCTGTGGCTCCAGCTGGACCTGTCCTTTGAAACATATGGAGAAAGTCATGCACTCCAGGCCTGTGCACTCAGCCTGTGATGGCAGTGACAGCCCTGAAAATCTCTCAATTGCCTTTAGTGTCATTCTTCTATTGTTCTGAAAAATAGCTCCTAGCTTCTATACTATTCCCTTTATCAAATAGTCACCTGGTTATAACCTTAGTGTTCTAATTTTCTACAATGTGAATAGGCTGAGACTTTTCCAACTCTTTATGTTCCTCTTTCTTTTTGCTTATCGATTCTGTCTTTAAATCATTTCTCTCATCTCACATTTTAACATAAGCAGTCAGAAGGAGCCAAATCAGGCCTTCAACATTTTGCTTAGAAATCTTTTCAGCTAAATATTGCATCATTCAATCACTCACAAATTTCACCTTCCATGAACACAATTCAGCCAAGTTCATTGTCACTTTATTACAAGGATGGTCTTTTCTCCAATGTTCAATAATGTTCCTTTTTATTGAGACCTCAACCAAATGGCTTCTACCATTCAAATTTCTACAAACATTCTGTTTGTGGTTATTTAAGTATTCTTAAGAAAATGACAGCTTTCTCTACAGCTTTCTGATTTCTTTCTGTGCCCTAAGCAGAATCACCTTTAAAGGTGTATTCACGGCAATGTAAGTTTTTTAGGCTGTACCTCAATATTCCTTCAACCTCTTCCTATTACCCAGTTACAAAGTTGAATACACAATTTTAGGTATCTGTTACAGCAACATACCACTCCTGTTATCAACTTTCTGCCTTAATCCATTCCGGCTGCTATAACAATAATATCACAGACTGGATAGGTTAAATAACAAATATTTATATTTTACCGTTGTGGAGGCTGAGAAGTCCAAGATGAAGATGCAAGTCAATTTCATGTCAGATGGGAGCCTGCTTCCTAGTTTATAGATAGCTTTCTTCTCACTGTGTTCTCACATAGTAAAAGGCATGAAATAATACCCCATAGTCTCTTATAAGGATGCTAATCCCATTCATAAGGGTTCTGCTCTCTTACCTAGCTTCTTCCCAAAGGTTGCAACTCCTAATACCATCACATTGGGTTAGAATGTCAATATATGAATTTGAGAGACAAAGATTTACTCTACAACAGGAGTGTTAAAAAAATATTGGTAACATGTCAAAAGAACACAGAAGTTGATTAAATGTGTTTTTATTGATCAGATATTACACAATTAAACATGAGTCCATACTACTATAAATACATATATTATACATACATGAATGAAAAGGGTAGAAGGTAAAGGTTGTTCTTATAGTGGAAAGCCATCTAATATATGCAGAAAATATAATAGAAAATAACCGTGTACCAGTCATCACAATAATAGATTCAACAAGAAACACCAATAAATTATAAACTAGTGGGTAGACATTTAATGAGTAACAAGATATTTACTTTACTCAGCATATCTTCTCACAATAATAATTGACTAGAAAAGGGTAAAATGGTAAATAACTGAAGAAATCTGGTAGGCATTGTCTTAATCAAGTGATCAAAGTTATTAGGATAATCAATAATGTGACTGATCAGTAGCATACTCTGCAGTAGTAGAACACTGAGAAGGATTCAGCATCAATTTTGTGATATTTCTGTCAAAAGTCCATAACCTGAATTAATCATGAAGCAGTACTATAAAAATTGAGACATGTTCTATAAAACAACTGGCCAGTCCTCTTAAAATTTTTTCAAGTAATAAACAACAAAAGTTACTCAGCAATTTTTTTAGATTAAAGAATATCTTAGTCCATTTGTGTTACTGTGAAAGAATAACAGAGACTGGGTAATGTATACAGGAAAGAGTTTTATTTAGCTCATGGTTTCGCCGTATGTATAAAAAGCATGGTGTTGGCTTCTGTTCCACTTCTATGAGGGCTTTTGTGCTGTGCCAAAATGTGGCAGAGAAGGGTACAGGGTAAGCATGTGCAAAAAGAAGAAAGCCTGAGGGATGTCCTGAGTTTATAATCAGCCACTATCATAGGAACAAATCCAGTTTTATAGGTACTCACTGACAAATGTGAGAATACCTACACGTCATTCATGAGGGATTTTTCCCCCATAACCTAAACACCTTCCAACTGACCTCACCTTCCAATACTCCGACATTGAGGATCACATTTGACATAAGATTTCACAGGGACAAATGAACTATATCCAAAGCATAGCAAAGAGACATATGAGACATCATAAATAAATGTAATCCATGATGTGAAATTTTATTTTGCTATAAAAATATTGTTCCATTAGTTGATGAAGTTGAAATAAAATCAGTAGATTACACAATAGTAGTATATCAATATATATTTCCTGATTTTGATAACTTTACTATGGAACTGTTAGAAAATTTCTTTTTTAAGAAAATATCCATTGTACCCACTGATATATTTACAAATAAAAGGGTCTTACCAACTGGTAATTAAGAACCATGTGTGTGTGTATGTATATATATATATATATATATATAAACACAGACACATAGGAGAAACATAATAAAATAACTGTGGTAATATACTGAAATTTGTGGAATCTGTGTGAAGGGCATCTAGAAGTTCTTTGTGTTGCTCTTACAATTTGCTGGTAAGTTTGAAACAGTGACAAAATTAACACTTAAAAAACAAACAAACTTTATAATACAGATGTTACCCATTGTTTAAAAAATAATAAATCTAAGATTAGATAGTACAAATGCCCAATAATGCAAAGACAGTACTGATTATTATGCAGTAAATAAAAGCATCCACTGTACCTAAAAATAGTTTTAATAATATTAACCCTAACAACCTTATGTTGCCCAGCACATCTCCTCAACCAACAGTCCTAACTCTACAATGAGTAGGAAATGCAAGGAAATAAAGTAGTATACTCCACTCCTTTTAGAATCTTCAACCTAGAAAATTAATTTAAAAAATTAATGTGGCAGTAACACCAGGCTAGCATGTGTATATGCATGGCTGGAGAAGAGAGGGCATAATACTGGGTTTGGTTTAGCATATTTATTGTTAGAAATTGAAAGAAAGAAAATAGGTTTCCTTTTCTCTCTTAGGTTCTCAAGTTGAGCCTGAAAAGTAAAATTACAAAGACAGAATAACAGGAAAAAAACAAACAAGTTTATTTGATGTTAATATTTTTACATGTTCAATGAGACCTTCATATAAAATAGGCGAAGTCCCCCAAAAGCAGATAGGCTTTAAAGATTATATACCAGTTTAACAGAGGGGACTTGAAGTGGAGCGAGATGGCAGAATAGAAGGGAAGATTCCAACAATTGTCTCCTGAGCAAGGACACCAATTTATCCACTGTCTACACACAAAAAACACCTTAATGAAAACCAAAGATGAAGTGAGCACTCATAGTACCTGGTTTAGCTTTATATTGCTGAAAGATCCACTGAATAGGTAGAAAGAACAATCTTGAATTTTCAGTGCAACCCAACCCTTACCCTGACAGTGGTGGCATGGTATGGATAGCGTTGCTGTGTGTAGATGAAAGGAGAGCACAACAATTGTGAGGCACTGAACTCAGTGCTGTCCTGTTACAGCAGAAAAGAAAACCAGACCAATCTCAGCTGAAGAGTAAACCAGGAAGAAATCCAAAACTTGAAGAGACCAATGACAAGTAACAGGACCGAAGCTGTAACAAAAAGTCTCCCAGTGAAGAAAAGCCTGGGAGGCCTTTTTTCAAGCTTGATGGCTTTACTGTTAAATTCTACCAAACATTTAAGAAGAACTAATACCAATCCTACTGAAGCTTCCGAAAAATTAAGAAGGAGAGAATACTCCCAAACTCATTCTACGAGACTAGTGTTACACTGATACTAAAACCAGATGAAGAGACACCAAAAAAGGAAAATTACAGGAAAATATCTCCGATGAATATGAATGCAAAAGTCCTCTGCAAAATACTAGCAAACGAAGTTCAACAATACATTAGAAAGATCACTCTTTATGACCAAGTAGGATTTATCCCTTGGATACAAGGATGGTTAAACATATGCAAATAAATCATTGTTACGTCATATGAACAGAATGAAAGATAAAAATGATGTGATTGTTTCAATTGATCCTACAAAAGCATTTGATATAATTCAACATCCCTTCATGATAAAAGTCCTCAAAAACGTGGAGAGAAGGAACATACCTCAACATAATAAAAGCCATATTCAACAGACCCACTGCTAGTATCATAGTGAATGAGAAAAAACTGAAAGCCTTTCCTCTAAAATCTGAAACATGATCAGGATGTCTGCTGTCATCACTGTTATTTCACATAGTACTGGAAGTCCGAGCTAGAACAACCAGACAAGAGGATAAATAAAGGGCAATCAAATTGGAAAGGAAGAAGTCAAACTATGCTTGTTTGCAAATAATATTATCTTACATTTGGAAACACTGAAAAGTCCACCAAAAAACTATTAGAACTGACAAACCAAATCTGTAAAGTTGCAGAACCAAAATTAACATACAAATATTAGTAGCATTTCTATATGCCAACAGTAAACAATCTGAAAAACATTTTGAAATAAATCCCATTTATAATAGATACACATAAACACCTAGGAATTAAATTATCCAAAGAAGTGAAAGTTCCCTATCATGAAAGCTATGAAACACTGATGAAAGAAATTGAGATGAAAGAAGTTGAAGAGGACATCAAAAAATTGAACGATATTCCATGTTCATGATTGGAAGAATCAATGTTGTTAAAATGTCCATGCTACCCAAAGCAATCTACAGATTTAATGCAATTCCTATCTAAATACCAATGGCATTCTTCACAGAAATTTTAAAAAGTCCTAAAATTTATATGGAACTACAAAAGACCCAGAATAGCCAAAGCAATCCTAAGCAAAAGGAACAAAACTGATGAATTTTATTACCTGAATTCAAATTATACTACGGAGGTATAGTATAGTAAGCAAAACAACACAGTATTGACATAAAACAGACACATAGAGGAGAGTCCATAAACCAATTCACACACTCACAGTGAACTCATTTTTGACCAAGTTGTAAGGAACATACATTGGGGAAAAGACTGTTTCTTCAATAAATGATGCTAGGAAAACTGGATATCCACATGCAAAAGAAGGAAAAGAGACCTCTGTCTCTCGCCATATAGAAAAATCACATCAAAATGGATTAAGGACTTAAATCTAAAATCTCAAACTACAAAACTATTATAAGAAAACATTACAGAAAATCTCCAGGACATTGGTCTGGGTAAAAATTTCTTGAGCAATGCCCCATAAGCATAGTCAACCAAAGTAAAAATGGACAAATGAGATCACATCAAGTTAAAAAGCTTCTGCACAGCAAAATGGGGGAAAGTGCTTGCAAACTTTCCATTTTACAAGGGATTGATAGCCAGAATATATAAGGAGTTTAAATCACTCTAGAGGAAAAAAGAATCAAATAATCTGATCAAAACATGGGTCCAAGATTTCAATAGTCATTTCTCAGAAAGGACATACACATGGCAAACAGGCATAGGAAAAGGTGCTGGACATTACTGATCATCAGAGAAAGGCAAATCAAAACTACAATGAGCCATCATCTCATGCCAGTCAATATGGCTTAGATCCAAAAGACAGGTAATAACAAATGCTGGCAAGGATGTGGAGAAAAGGGGACCCTTGTACACTGTTGATGGGACTGTAAATTAGCAGGACCACGATAGAAAACAGTTTTTAGGTTTCACAAAAATCTAAAAATAGAGTTACCATATGATCCAGCAATTCCACTTCTGGGTATATATCCAAAAGAAAGGAAATCGGTGTATCAAAGAGATACCTGCACTCCCATGTTTGTTGGAGCACTCTTCACAATAGCCAAGATTTGGAAGCAACTTAAGTGTCCACACTATTGAGTCAGAGAAAAGAATGGGATCCAGTCATTTGTACCAACATGGACGGAATTGGAAGTCATTAGGTTAAGTGAAATAAGCCAGGCACAGAAAGACAAAACTTGTATGTTCTCACTTGTTCGTGGAACCTAAAAATCAAAACAATTGAACTCCTGAAAGTAGTAGAAGGATGGTTACCAGAAGCTGGGAAGTGTGGTTGAGGTTAGGGGAAGGTGGGGATGGTTAATGCGTACAAAAAATTATTAGAAATAATAAATAAGGCCTACTATTTGATAGTACCATAGGTTACAATAGTCTAAAATAATTGTACATTTTAAAATGACTAAAACAGTGTAACTGAATTGTTTATAACACAAAGAATAAATGTTTGAGGAAATGGCTACTCCATCTTTATGATGTGATTATTCACCTGTGATTTGCATGCCTGTGTATACACCTACTATTTACTCACATAATTTAGAAATTAAAAAAAATTAAAAAGCAAGGTTTGATGAATTGTGAAGATGTGACAAGACAAAAAAATGGGAGTGGGACTTGGGGTGGGTAAATGTGAGAAAGTGACTAATGGAAGATAGGGTTGTTTTAGTAGGCCTGTTTTTGTAAATTCATCTTGGTGTCTCCTCTCTGACTCCAGTAATAAGAATGTTTTCTGCTTGGTGATGGGGAAGGGAGACCTTTCTCATGGGAAATGTGATGCCCTTCTTTTAGGTGGAAAGGAAGAGTTCAGAGAGACCTTCCTACATCTGCGTTTTCTCAACTGCTTTCAGCTCTAAGACATCAATATGCCAAGGTGGCATATTCTGAGCTTGCGTGTTTTCAACTCCTTCAAAACACAGAAGCAAATATGTCAACCACCTCCAGTTAGTATAGAAACTTTTTCCTCTAATTTGGACTTGTTCCATCTTTTGCTTTTTTGTTTGCTTATTCCAATCTTAGTGTTCCTCTCTGTATTTATTCCTTATGTTATTTTTAATGTATTTTATTTTCACTCTATATTCCCATAATTTGTGAAGAAAAATTAATACAAAATCTACACAATTCAGACAATAGTCGTGTCTGCAGTTGTTCTCAGTTCAGGCAGAAAGTTTTTGGTAACCAACTATTTATTTATGCTAAAAGTCAGCTGTACCTGCCCAAATAATGATGGAATCATTTGGAAAATTTAAAGAACAAACATTACATATTCAGGTTTTTGGTTTGTAAATTAAGGAGTATTATAAACCTTCCCAGTAGTTAATAAAAGGAGAAGTAAATACATTTGCTTAATCTTATTTTCAAATGATTAAACCAGTAAAGCTTATTTTCCTTAAGATATTTACGAATATTTAAGAATATATATATACACACATATATAAAACTATATAAAATATAAAATATATAGTTTGTGTGATGAAGACAGTTACATTTTATTCCTGTAACTATTCATCATAGAATGCCAGGGGGCATAGTACTATAATTAAGTTAAAATGTAATGCTGTGTGTAAACATAATGGACACATAATGGCACAACTAAGCAAATCAATATCATGGATATTTCTCTGAGAACAAGAAAAATCTATTTAGAATTAAGGATAGTTGTTACAAAGACATGTACCACAATTCAAAATAATCACATTAATTAAAAGTGTCGACTGGGTGCAGTGGCACACGCCTGTAATGTCAGATGTTTGGGAGGCTAAGGAAGGAGGATTGCTGGAGCCCAGGAGTTTGAGACTAACCTAGGCAATGTTGTGATACCTTCTTTCTACAAAAGCTGAGCACAGTGGTGAGTGCCTGTAGTGTCAGCTACTTGGAGGACTGAGGTAGGAGGATGGCTTGAGCTCAGGAGTTCAAGGCGGCAATGAGCTATGATCACATCACTGTATTCCAGCTTGGGTGACAGAGCAAGATCCTGTCTTTAAAAAATAAATAAATAAATAAATAAATAAATAAATAAATAAATAAATAAATAAATAAAATGTTTAAAGTGCAACTAAAATTTACAGTAGAAAAATATTTAATAGCTGAGTAAATTATGCTCATACATGCAAAAATCATGAATGCATACCTCTGCATTATATACTTTTTGTCAATCAAGCAGCAAGAATGTTTATCGCTGATATGTCACATCACTGAATGGTCATCAGCAGGAGATAAAGTCTGGATTTTTTTTCCCAGAAATGATTTATCAATGATGTTTATGCCAGTTGCCTTTTTGTATTATCCCCCTAAACACATACAAATGATACTTTCTCTTCAATGTTGTATATGAAATGTCCCACATGTATATTCTTCAGTTTATCTTTTCACATGGAAAACATATTCAAAAGTTTACGTTTGAAGGCGGGTATGGTGGTGCACACTTGTAGTCCCAGCTTCTTGGGAGGCTGAGGCAGGAGGATCTCTTGAGTCCGGGAGTTTGAGGCTGCAGTGAGCTATGACTGTGACACTGCACTCTAGCCTGGGTGCCAGACTCAGACCCTGTCTCTAAAGTTATTAAATAAAGAAAAAAGATTTTTTAAAAAAGAAAAACGTGAAGGTTTACCTGTGAAGCTAAACATTTTAACTACAAATGAACGGATTTTCTTTGCTTGAAGATCTTTACAGTTTTGAGTAATTGCAGAAGTATACTGTGCTATGGTCCTCACTCTTCTCAAACAAATCTAATAACCTCTACCTCCTGTCACCCATCTTATAGTAAGATAAGCATATAATTTCTCATCTACACCTGGACACTTTTAATAACATCAACATTAATTAAACCATGGCAGCATAAGCCAGGAATCTCACAGGCAAATCCAGAAAATGGTCAAATCTACATATTCCAACAAATATATACAATTTAACTAAGGATGAAAAAAAAAGTGATAGTGCAGAAGTATTGAGCGGGCACTAAGGAAGTGGCAGAGAGGGTAATACGGCCTTGGAATATAGACAGTTTATACTTTTTCACGGGCACTCTGTATATAAGCATCAAATTGTAAATGGTGTTATTCAACCAACTGAAAATAAAAGTAGACATAATCTGGGGTAAATGAATAAAGAGCAACTTTGCAAAAACTTCAGAGTAAGCTTGAGAGAAATATGCAGCAATTTTGCAGAAAGATAGGATTACACCTTTCTCATCAATTATTAGTACCAGCTGGCATTATTAAACTTAATTGCAAACCCATGCCACACCAATTTTTGCCTATTTAATTTTACTAGGTTCTCTCTCATGGGCCTCCTTTAGTAGCCTGCATTTACCACATCTAAGCAATTCTAGCAGGTTCTCTGTGACTTGTAGTTGCATCATTTCAGGCTAAGTAAAATGCAATATTGAAGGCATTGATTTCTTAACTATCTATGAAATGAAAGTCTATGGGAAGGAAAAATAGATTTGAGTTTATTAGAGTCAGGATGGCACTTTTCTCTACCTTGACAAGTGCATCACATAATTTGGCTAAAACAATAGAAGCTCCAAAAAAAAAAAAAAAAAAAAAAAAAGCATTCACTTGAAGGATTTCAATTAGATTGCAGTATTTATGAAATAGCAAAACACAAGATCAAATCTGAGATAGAGTTAAGGCAAATTTAGGTATCTTAACAAGATGAAAAATCAAAACCTTCTTACTAAAATTTGTCATGAGTTGATTCAAGTCAAAGTAACTTTTTAGATTTATATATTCCTGGAATCTAGAATTTTATTGACCTAATATGGATCATGTGTTCACTGATTTGAACTTCTTTTGCATAATATTATGACTGTTGTCCTCATGACAATCATATTCATTGTAGTACTATTAATTTCCAAAGTATGGGCTTATAAATGAAGGATAAAAGCACTCTGGGAAGATAAGGTATAATATAGTTATTCTATCCTGTGAAACTTAATTCTGTACATTGATAACCTGAAAATTTATGAAGACCTCAAACAATCATAGTTGGGTACAACATGGATACCTAACATAAGAAAATCTCTTATACTGTTATTCATGGATTCTTTTCTATAACTCAAATCCATTATCTCACCAACAATACGTACAATTAAAATAACACACCCAATGCCACAGATGCTAAAGGAATGTCTGCTTATAAAGTTATCTTTGTATACAGTCCATACCTGATTTCATATTTTTGCTAAAGTAAATATATTTTTGGTAAAGTCAGGTTTATGAATCACTTGTGAAAATTATCAAAGGTCAAACTGATGATTTCATATTTAAAAAGAAAATATTTTGAATTTTGTGTTATTTTATGCTAATTTAGAATTGTTTCTTGACATTTATTTTCAACTTTAATAAAAATCTCTTTTTCTGATGCTTTAAATATACATTTATTTAAACAAATTTTAAAATATTCTAAAAATAAATTAAATAATGTATGACCAGCTTTCCAGACAAGAGTAACTCTTTTGCATTCTAGTTGGGTGTCTTCACGATGTGGATCAGACATTTTGTGGTTTATTTTTCTAGGAATTTTTTTTATGTCACCCCTGATTATATGAAAACATGGAATAATTGTAGCTCTTTCATCTTTAACATTATTTTTAAAGTGCTTTATGCTTCCTTCTGTCATTCTTGGTTATATTTGAAAAGAAGATAAGAATTTTTTGGTAAGAATAAATAAGTAAAATAAATGAATTCCATGTTGCTTACCTGAATGAGACCTTCTGAAATATCTCTTGATCATATGAGCTTGAAAACACATATTGGAAAATAATTTATATAATACATCAGATGAGTTTTGCTGCTACTGTTCCCGTTGTTGATAAAACAGAGTTAGTCAATCATATTCCTCCCTGTTTTCTCTGTATCTATGATTTCTTAAAATGATGAAATATATAAAACATTAAAGAAACAAAAATAACACATCAGTGACCCTGGGAAACAATTAGAATTCAGGTCAAGTAAAAGATAAGGATTTCCTTCTATAGGCAGCTTTATAAATACAAATTTATGAATGCTAATATTTTTATTTTTTAGATAAGTGACTTGGTATGAAGATTGAAAAAGCTCAGATTTATTTTGTTTGTAGTAACTTTTTAGAGTGTTGGCCATTTCAGAGGCAAACACATAGGCAATTGTCAAATTTCTTGTATTTTTGTCTTCAGAAAATATTATCTTGACTATTCTTTTAACAATATGAGAAATAAATGACAAATTCTATACATAGATGTCACGTTTTAAATCTGACAAAAATCTACCATTTAATTTCCCATGTTACTAAGATATTAGAAAAGAATATAAACTACGGATTATTAGATAATTCTGTGAAATGAACTATCATAGCTAAATGGAGCATATTGATTATCTTTAAGTTTAATAATATCATAGAACAATTCATTATGCAGAAATATTAGATGACTGTGTTATCATCCAAGGTAAATCAGGTTTGTTTAATCATGTTCTATTAAAGGAATACCGTTGATATAATTAAAAGTATCCACTAAGCAGCACAAGGAAATTACTTATGCAATTAACTTTTGGAGAGAAGAAAGTGAGATATAATAGTATGATAGCAGTTTTCAATAAAAAGAATAATATTGATAAATGTGATTTGAAAATACATTTGCATATCAATCTGTTATTCACATTTTAAATATATAACTTTGCTCTTTACATAGGGTTTTGTTAATTTAAAATCAAAATAAATTCTAATAATGCTAATTTCCTGAAATAATATTTTTAATAAAACAGATTCTCAAATGTAAGTTTATAGATATCTTAAGTCATTTTAGTCAGTCATGATACGTATCATCATCACATGAAATTTTTTTTTTTTTTTTTTTTTTTGAGACGGAGTCTCGCTCTGTCACCCAGGCTGGAGTGCAGTGGCCAGATCTCAGCTCACTGCAAGCTCCGCCTCCCGGGTTCAGGCCATTCTCCTGCCTCAGCCTCCCGAGTAGCTGGGACTACAGGCGCCGCCACGTCGCCCAGCTAGTTTTTTGTATTTTTTTTTTTTTATTATTATACTTTAAGTTCTAGGGTACATATGCATAACGTGCAGGTTTGTTACATATGTATACCTGTGCCATGTTGGTGTGCTGCACCCATCAACTCGTCAGCACCCATCAATTCATCATTTATATCAGGTATAACTCCTCAATGCAATCCCTCTCCCCTCCCCCCTCCCCATGATAGGTCCCAGTGTGTGATGTTCCCCTTCCCGAGTCCAAGTGAACTCATTGTTCAGTTCCCACCTATGAGTGAGAGCATGCGGTGTTTGGTTTTCTCTTCTTGTGATAGTTTGCTAAGAATGATGGTTTCCAGCTGCATCCATGTCCCTACAAAGGACGCAAACATCCTTTTTTATGGTTGCATAGTATTCCATGGTGTATATGTGCCACATTTTCTTAATCCAGTCTGTCACCGATGGACATTTGGGTTGATTCCAAGTCTTTGCTATTGTGAATAGTGCCGCAATAAACATACGTGTGCATGTGTCTTTGTAGTAGAATAATTTATAATCCTTTGGGTATATACCCAGTAGTGGGATGGCTGGGTCATATGGTACATCTAGTTCTAGATCCTTGAGGAATTGCCATACTCTTTTCCATAATGGTTGAACTAGTTTACAATCCCACCAACAGTGTAAAAGTGTTCCTATTTCTCCACATCCTCTCCAACACCTGTTGTTTCCTGATTTTTTAATGATTGCCATTCTAACTGGTGTGAGATGGTATCTCATTGTGGTTTTGATTTGCATTTCTCTGATGGTGAGTGATGATGAGCATTTTTTCATGTGTCTGTTGGCTGTATGAATGTCTTCTTTTGAGAAATGTCTGTTCATATCCTTTGCCCACTTTTTGATGGGGTTGTTTGTTTTTTTCTTGTATATTTGTTTGAGTTCTTTGTAGATTCTGGATATTAGCCCTTTGTGAGATGAGTAGATTGCAAAAATTTTCTCCCAGTCTGTAGGTTGCCTGTTCACTCTGATGGTAGTTTCTTTTGCTGTGCAGAAGCTCTTTAGTTTAATTAGATCCCATTTGTCAATTTTGGCTTTTGTTGCCGTTGCTTTTGGTGTTTTAGACATGAAGTCCTTGCCCATGCCTATGTCCTGAATGGTACTACCTAGATTTTCTTCTAGGGTTTTTTATGGTATTAGGTCTAACATTTAAGTCTCTAATCCATCTTGAATCAACCTTCGTATAAGGAGTAAGGAAAGGATCCAGTTTCAGCTTTCTACTTATGGCTAGCCAATTTTCCCAGCACCATTTATTAAATAGGGAATCCTTTCCCCATTTCCTGTTTCTCTCAGGTTTGTCAAAGATCAGATGGTTGTAGATGTGTGGTATTATTTATGAGGACTCTGTTCTGTTCCATTGGTCTATATCTCTGTTTTGGTACCAGTACCATGCTGTTTTGGTTACTGTAGCCTTGTAGTATAGTTTGAAGTCAGGTAGCGTGACGCCTCCAGCTTTGTCCTTTTGACTTAGGATTGTCTTGGCAATGCGGGCTCTTTTTTGGTTCCATATGAACTTTAAAGCAGTTTTTTTCCAATTCGGTGAAGAAACTCATTGGTAGCTTGATGGGGATGGCATTGAATCTATAAATAACCTTGGGCAGTATGGCCATTTTCATGATATTGATTCTTCCTATCCATGAGCATGGTATGTTCTTCCATTTGTTTGTGTCCTCTTTGATTTCACTGAGCAGTGGTTTGTAGTTCTCCTTGAAGAGGTCCTTTACATCCCTTGTAAGTTGGATTCCTAGGTATTTGATTCTCTTTGAAGCAATTGTGAATGGAAGTTCATTCCTGATTTGGCTCTCTGCTTGTCTGTTACTGGTGTATAAGAATGCTTGTGATTTTTGCACATTAATTTTGTATCCTGAGACTTTGCTGAAGTTGCTTACCAGCTTAAGAAGGTTTTGGGCTGAGACGATGGGGTTTTCTAAGTATACAATCATGTCATCTGCAAACAGGGACAATTTGACTTCTTCTTTTCCTAACTGAATACCCTTGATTTCTTTCTCTTGCCTGATTGCCCTAGCCAGAACTTCCAACACTATGTTGAATAGGAGTGGTGAGAGAGGGCATCCCTGTCTTGTGCCAGTTTTCAAAGGGAATTTTTCCAGTTTTTGCCCATTCAGTATGATATTAGCTGTGGGTTTGTCATAAATAGCTCTTATTATTTTGAGATACGTTCCATCAATACCGAATTTATTGAGCGTTTTTAGCATGAAGGGCTGTTGAATTTTGTCAAAAGCCTTTTCTGCATCTATTGAGATAATCATGTGGTTCTTGTCTTTGGTTCTGTTTATATGCTGGATTACGTTTATTGATTTGAACATCGATGCAAAAATCCTCAATAAAATACTGGCAAACCGGATTCAGCAGCACATCAAAAAGCTTATCCACCATGATCAAGTGGGCTTCATCCCTGGGATGCAAGGCTGGTTCAACATTCGCAAATCAATAAACGTAATCCAGCATATAAACAGTTTTTTGTATTTTTTAGTAGAGATGGGATTTCACCGTGTTAGCCAGGATGGTCTCGATCTCCTGACCTCGTGATCCGCCTGTCTCGGCCTCCCAAAGTGCTGGGATTACAGGCTTGAGCCACCGCGCCCGGCCTGAAATAATTTTAAAGGTAGCGCAGACACAAAAGTGGTTAATAGTGAATTGATCAGCAAAATACATCTTGAATAATTTCTGACTCTACCATTTACCAAATCTGTTATATTAAGCAGGTTATGTGACTCGGATTTTTGGTCTGCAGTTTTTTTTGTTTTTGCTATAAAATGATAAAATGGAATTATAATCCACAATGAATGTGGTTGTTCTGAGAATTAAGTGTAACACTACACATGGACCCCTAGGCTGAGAGCCTTGCCTGAAGTAATTCCTTAGTATGTGAGAGCTATTGTTATTATTATTAACATGATGATATTTAAATTACATTCTAAAAACCAAGAAAATCTATGTATAAAATGGCAAAAGCAGTAGTTTTTTTTTTTTAATGAGCCAATTTGCTTCTCTTGCTATGTTATATCATTTTCCTATATAAGAGTTTTGCTCTTTTATCTAGACATGTAATTAAAGCTTTCAATTACTCCTAAAATGTTTCCTATGGATAGAACACCTTTATTTTTAATCATCCTGGTGATGTCTCTTTGTATGAAATGAAATTCCCAGCATTACATATGGAAATGTGAGAATCTCTGATTTATATACTCAATATCAAGATAAAATTACCTCCCCAAACTGCATTTACTTCATAGCATTATTACTAGGATTCGATGAAGCAATGTCAGCACGTGGACTGGCCCTCAGTTTCAAGGATTATAAAACAGATAACCTATTAGGAAGAATACACACATAGCAACTTACATGCCTTACCACATAAGAATTAGTTTTTTAAAACCCACGTATTCAATCTGTGGCCCAGTCTCCGATTAAGAATGTGATAGAAGAGCCAAGACTGACAAAAGAACAGTGCATTCGCCGGTTATGAGAAGAACAGTGTATTGTTTCTGTATTACAGGGCGGTACTTTTCAGAAAAGGCTTGAAGTAATTTGAAGGGGAAAAGTTTGAGAAAGTCCTACTTTTATCTTCCTTGGGGGGTGATTTTATTCTTGAGTATTTTGACAGATCATGCTAGGACTCAGATAGGAAAGAAAGAGAGAGAATGAGCTAAGAGTGAATCTTCAGTTTTCATAATAAGTTATTTTTCTCTATCCTCTGTAAGTGCAGAGATGGGAAGGAATTCACATCAGAAATCTTTACTGGGAATTAAGTGAATGGGATTGACTGGAGTAACCCATGCTTTTAATATCTTCAGAAACTGTTGGGTGACTGTGACAAGGACACGAGAATCCTATGCAGTTGAGTAACAGACAAATAGTGTCTGTAAGTCAATTATTCGAGGTGAATATACTGTAAATAAATGAAATGCATATGATTAAACTTTAAGTAATTTGCTTATTAATCAATAGCAGTACACTGAATTCAGTCACAGTCAAATAATTGGATAATAGGAATGGTTGAAATGACCAAAACGACTATGCCCCACTGCTTACTAGTTCTGTGAATATAGCCATGGTTTAAGTTCTGAGAAAGAATCGAACAAAGTCTCTTGGCAAATATGTTAAGGTTAATTGTTTTTCTAGCTGTGCAATCTTGGGTAGATTGTTTTGGTACTGTTTGCCTCACTTTGGAGTAAAATAAAGAACAACTTCCACACAATGTTGATGTGAATATGGAATAAGAAAAATATTTACAGAGACATATTGGGTTTTCAATATGTGATTTTGTTTTCCCTGTTTATTTTTCTTTCTTCTCTAAGCAGAAATGGAATATCTCATAAGGCAGAATTTTTTTTTTGATGTGGCTATAAATATTTATATTTTTCTTCATTACCATTTCATTAGAAAAATATTATTGAGCAACTTTCAGACAAACACTTGGGGATGCAGCAGTGAAGAAAACCTGCAAATGTCTGTCATCAGGGAGACTACATAGAAAACACTCTGCAAACATTTTGTTTTATGCTTTTATCTTTATATTGATCTTATTTGGATTTTTTTTTTTTTTTTTTTTTTTTTTTGCCTTTGAATACAAGCTCACTATTATTCCCAGGCAGGACATACATCATACAACTAAACTCAGATGCGGGTTTGCACATTTTGGTCTTGTAAGCTATTTGTGAATTAATATTCTTCATTTTTATTAATAATATCAAATACAGACATAGAACGTATAAATATTATAGGCCTAAAAGCTAAATTTTGATCTCTAATTTAAAGTGAAAGATATATTAAACATAAAGGAGTGAAGTAAAATGTTTTGGAATATAGTCTCTTAGAGATTAGAAAGCTTTGTTAATGCATCTGAGGTTAATTGCATATTGAACCTAGTAAATTATCTTAATATCTCATTTTCATATAGAACCCTTGATAAATTTGATTACCTAAAGATGTTTGATGCTGGTTAAATACTTCGAGGCAAATAAATAACTAAAACAATACTGTTTTTCTTTGTAATTCCATTCGAAAGGTAAAATCGAGTGTAATTAAACCTGATACGGTCTACTTGGTTTATATTTATTCACATAGGTGGGGATTTTCGTGCTTACGTTTGTTAGCCTTGGAATGCCTAGCATGGAACATAACTTGCAGAGTTACACGCCAGCAGTCAACAAACAATGGATCTCCTAAAATTGTTCTTGCATCTACAGTAGCATTTCTTAATTATATATTTGGCATGGGGAACAAATGAATTGCCCTTAGAAACTAAGTGGATTATAAATCGTTAAATCTACATTTCAGGCAGCAATGTCCGTAACATGATGTGAAAACTATCAATGCTAAAGTCCTTTGATAATAATAAAGAAATCAATCTAAGTTTTCAGTATCATCGTGCATATTTTATTGTCATGAATTCCAGTGATTTGTGAAGCAGAGCCTGTGGCTGCGTATAGACACCACTCCTGTCTGTGGCTGCTGGGGATTCTAAACTGTCTGGCTAGTCCACTCTCAGCTTTTAGCAATAAGCGGAAAACTTGCATGACATTCTTTGTACCGTCTGATATACCTCCCAGGCTCTCTTCCTTGTGTGAGCTGCCAGGGAAAGGTCGCTGTTCTTATCCCATCACTTTGAAGTGACTCACCTTGTAAATGTTATGGTATTTCATTGTCTTATGTAGGACTTCCATTTTCTGATGTATTCAAGAAAAGATTTCTGGTTTTTGTTTTAGTTTATTCAGCTTTAGCTTCTTGTTAGGTTGGATCTTTACAAGTTTTCTACATCTTATGTATAAGCAAAACATTCTCTGCTACTTTTAGTTGTCTTTTTTGCAGGTCAACTTTATATTTAACTGCCTGAGATTTAATTCAAAAACGTATCATGACTAAACTAAAAGAGAAGCAAACATCCCCTCCGGAAGGACAGTTTCAAATATCCCCTTGAAAACGAGGAGTAAAATACTGCATTTGAGTGAAAATTTTTCATTATTTTGCTGTGAACACATTATTTTTTGTCACGATGAGTAGAAGGATGTGTTTGGGCACTGAATAACCCGAAGAGCTGTCTATGGTATATCAGGTTCCTTGGCAACCCATCTCCATCTTCACTCTTTCCTGTGTCCATGTGTGAATGGCAGAGATTGCACAGGTACAAATGAACATGTTGAGAGTCGTTTACAGCTGAGATTCTGCAAGTGAATTATTTCCATTGGAAATACTTAATGTAATAGCAGAAGCATTTTCTAACCTTCGGAGAGATGGAAGCTTAGAAGACGGCCAGTCTCATTATTACGTGCTGAACCATCAGCTTTTTAGACAAGAAGTGGTTGCAATAATAGCGAGGATAAGAAAATATTTGTCATTTCTTTATATGAAGATATCTTTTAGAACCAAGTAATCTAGCTGTGGCTGCCTGACTCCAAATCATTCAGAAAGGTGATTACAAAATTCAGCAATTTGTAATCACCTAATTTTCTGGATTAAATGCCTCTCTGATTGAATATATAGAATGAGTTCTGTTTTCTTTTTTATTTTGATACAGAGTCTTACTCCATAGCCCAGACTGGAGGGCAGTGGCATGATCTCAGCTCACTGCTACCTCTGCCTCCCGGGTTCAAGTGGTTCTCCTGCTCCAGCCTCCTGAGTAGTTGGGATTACAGGTGCACACCACCACGATTGGTTAATTTTTGTATTTTTAGTTGAGACGGAGTTTCACCATATTGGCCAGGCTGGTCTTGAACTCCTGAGCTTGTGATCTGCCCACCTCGGTCTCCCAAAGTGCTGGGATTACAGGTGTGAGTCACCGCTCCCATCTGAATTTATTTTCTTTAAAACATCGTAACTTAAAGGAAATAGAAGCCAGGTCTGAGAAAAGCTGAGCTATCTGTGGAGAATAGTTTTTCTAAATGTAAGAATGAAAGATTATTTGAATGTGAAACCTAAAGAGCACAGGAAAATTAAGATGTCACTTGACTAGCTTGAATACGTTAATGTCCTACAAAGGGTATATTGGATATAAGACTACAGAGAAATTTTGCAGATAAAGGAATATTTTTGTGATTCTTCTCTAATCATGAAAGAGATCTGCTGCTTGCTATAGTAAAACATAGAAGACTATTTTTCTTTTCATTCCTACTAATTTTTCAGTGAATATGTTTCCTCATAATTGTTTCAAATTTTGTTTAAATTTAACCAATACTTTGTCTTACTTTTAAATAGAATGCTTTTACTTTTAGATATTGCTTTTAGATGTCTTGTGTGTGTTTTTTTTTTAATATTTCATTTCACTGTCGGTAAACAATTGAGAGCTTTAAGACTGATACAAGTAAAGAAGAAACAATATTTTATTTCTTAAATTTTTTAAATAAATAGATTAGGTTAGAAATCTGTTACTCAGGGTTAAATGCTTTGCTTAAAGTCCCTCAACTAGTAAAGTATGGGGTTAGGATTTATTTGCCTTTACTGCCCACGGTCTTTTCACGTATATGCCCATGGCAACAGTATTTATTGTTAAAGAAGTGATCATCTTTTTAAGCCAAATTATCTTGGAACTAAGCACATTTTGATTTTTTTTCACTGTTTTCTTTTCCAAATAAATGAGAATTATATTTTTATTGCTGTATCTTCTGGCCTTCATGTACAGATTATTCTTCCTTCCTTCCTTCCTTCCTTCCTTCCTTCCTTCCTTCCTTCCTTCCTTCCTTCCTTCCTTCCTTCTTTCCTTTCTCTCTCTCTCTCTCTCTCTCTTTCTTTCCCTAAATAGATTTTCAGAGCACTATGACCGGGAGTTATTCCAAGGCTAGTCTAATGGAAAGTAAACAATCTGTATCAAGCTGGGATATACACTGCAGAAATGGAATTTAACAGTAATTCAGTGAAATAATAAGCTATCTAAGAGAAAATAAGGGATTTTGGTAATGGAATATTGTCATTGAGACTATTATTGGTAGATTTGATCAGGTCTGTCTCTGCAGTTAAAAGGAAAGAAAAAAAAACTGGATGTGACCATATAACTGTGAACTACAAACTGAAAGATCCACGTGTCGCCTTACCCTTCCAATTCTTTTGCGATGATCACTGAGTGTCGGTTTTATCCCCTTAAGAACAAGGATTTCACAAAACCACTCAACAGCTATTCAAGCCACAAGTAAAACAATAAAGATAAATCATGCTTTATTCAATTTGACTTGAGCGCCCAGTAAGCAAATATTCACGTAAGCTTTTCGTATGTTTTCAAAAATCAACTTTATTAAGATATAATTGACATACAATCCACTGCACATATTTAAACTTACAACCCCATATGTTTTAACATATCTATACACTAAAACATGATCACCACAATCAAGAGAATGATCATATTCATTATCCTCAGTTCTCATTATCTCTTTGGTAATTCCACTCTATATGCAATAACTGATCCACTTTCTGTTACTAAAGACGAATTTGAAAATTATAAAGTTATCTATATATGGAATTATATGGCAAATACTCTTTTGTACAGCTTCTGTCACAAAGCATAATTATTTTGACATATGATATTAGTGCATAATTTATTAGAAAATAATAAATTAGCATCACAATTAAAATATTCTGTTCTGCAAAAGTTATGGTTAGGAAAAAGAAAAGACTAGCCAGAGACTGAAAGTATTTATAAATGATGTATCTTACAAAAGATTTGTGTCCAAATATATATTTTAAAACTCCCCAAATTCCACAATAATAAAACAAACAAACTGATTTTTAAAATGGGCAAAATACTTGAACAGAACAAAAGCAAAAAAATAATAATAATAATGAATGCTCAACATCATGAATTACTGGCGAAATACAAATTACAACCCCAATGATACATCACTGCACATTTATTAGAATGACTAATGTTAAAGATGGAATCTACCAAATATTAGTAAGAATGTGGAAAAACTAGAACTCTCATACACTCCTCATTAGAGTGTATGATGTATTCCCATTTTGCAAATCAATTTTGCAGTTTGTTTTTAAAAGTTAAACATTTCCCTACCATGTAATCCAGCTCTTTCATTCCTCAGTACTTACCCAGGAGAAATACAAGCATATGCTTATATAAAAATTTGTGCACATATGTTCATATAAGCTTTATTTATAACTGGAAATGACTCAAATTTTCCTTAACTGGTGAATAAATAAATAATAGGGTATAGCCATACAGTGGAATACTATTCAGCAATAAGTATAATGAACCATTGCAAGGCAACAACATAGAGAGGTGTTTTTATAGTAAACAAAACTATTATTTGGTAAAAACACAAAGCACATGTAAGTCCGAATGAGGCAGAAATATTTCATTAAAATGTTCATGTTTGGCACTTCAAAAACGTCCATCATAACACAGTTTCAATGTGTATGTGAATGTAAACATGTTTCTGTATTAAAAAAAAATCACAGAAACTAAAGCTGAAATTTTCTACTTAGTGCGTCATTATTGGCTCTGAACTAATGTATGAACGTGTTACAGTCCAAACTCCAAATAGCCATTTAAACTGATGTTTTATATTTGTCCTTGTCTCTCCTATAATGTTCTGTTTAATCGTTAAACAAAAACAAAAACAATTGTACCTTAATTCTTTGCTCTCTAGTAAGAGATGTAGTAACTAGGCAATGTCACTTAGGCTCCATACATAACCATTTATACTGAAACCAGCACATAAAACGTAAGTGAATAATTAGGATTATTTAACTTTGTAGTATGTTTTGCAATTGGAGATGGTGTTGATATTTAGTTGATTACAGTAAGGATAATATTAGCCAGAGACTCAACTTAGCTGAAATAAATAAAAAGAGAATACATTGGCATACATACTTGGTAAAGGTATATGTAGAGCTGATTTGAGACATGACTGGAATCAAGTGTTCCAGCAGGCAATGCCTCTCTGTTGTGCTTTCTTTATATTACAGACACTCCACAGTGTATTAGAAGAAGAAAGAAGAAGAAGAAGAAGAAGAAGAAGAAGAAGAAGAAGAAGAAGAA
>NC_045436.1:11278679-11317958 GCF_002776525.5 Piliocolobus tephrosceles | reverse complement strand
AAGAAGAAGAAGAAGAAGAAGAAGAAGAAGAAGAAGAAGAAGAAGAAGAAGAAGAAGAAGAAGAAGAAGAAGAAGAAGAAGCAGCAGCAGCGGAAAAAGACTGCCAGCAACCTCAGTTTCACAATTGCAGAGGAAAAAAAAATACTCCTGGTCAAAAAAGTCAGGAGATGTTTAGTGGCTCTGATTGGCCTGGTGTGACCCCACACCTAAATTAATCATTTTGATCACAGTGGTATAGTAAGTAGCTCATTGAAGAGACCTGGTTAACCTGACATACATGTTCATGAAATGGACACATTCCATATTGAATCAAAGGAAAATCAAGATCCTGTTATAAAGACAAAAGGTCATGGATGATGGGCAATGAAAACAATTTCCCACTAACAAAGTGATTAGATTCTCTAAAGGGAAATCGCCATGCCCTATTTTGTAATTCTATCAGGAATAGTGAAACAGTGGTGTGAGCAGGAGGGTTACTAGTCACTTGACAGGTAAAACTATAGTAGATTTCTGTTATTGGAATATTGATTGGAGGAGTATAGATTAATGATTAATCCTCAGAGGTCTTCAGATTTTACTTGAAAGTTTGATTTATTTTTATCTAATTGTGTGTGTGTGTGTGTATATTTGAGGTGAGAGATGATGAAAAAAATAAGTATAGCTATCTGGGGGAAAATTTCCATGTAATATTGGTTTTACTTGTCTTATTTGCTTTAAAAAATTTTTTTCTTCTACCACCTATCTGTAGGTCTTAATCTTAATCTAAACCAACATGGTGAAACCCTGTCTCTACAAAAATACAAATATTAGCCAGACATGATGGCGGGCCCCTATACTCCTAGCTACTGGGGAGGCTGAGGCAGGAGAATCGCTTGAACCCGGCAGGTAGAGATTGCAGTGAGTGGAGATCGCACCATTGCACTCCAGCCTGGGCAATAGAGTGAGACTCCGTCTCAAAATAAATAAATGAATGAATGAATAAATAAATAAATAAATAAACCATAGGTATATTTTCTTTAAAATATCAAATGAATTGCATTGGTCACAGAAACCCAGCTGGAAAGTAGTTTTGATTTATTTGACTCATTTTCTTAAATACGCATGTAATAATTAGTTCCCCATTTTGCGGAGTAGAAATTAGGAAGAAGTAAAAGGAAAAAGAGCCAAGTTGCCACTTCTGATGTATGTCACACTGGAGGAAAAGAAATAGGAAAGGGAGTTGCTTCCAGAATGCACAATGAAAGATGGGTAACTAAGGTAAATAGATCTGTTTTCGGTTTTTCATCTCATGGTCACTTTTTTTTTTTTTGACTGCTCCTTGTGAAGTAGGGCTAACCCCATGGACCAGAGTGTGCTCAGAGCAGCCTGCAGACGATTCTTAACAAAACTGTTGGTTCTGCAGTTTGTTAAAGCTGATACTCTAGTTGATTATAGCAAAAAAAAAAAAAAAAAGGACAATTTTTATGTGAAAATAAAACATGTTGATACACATTTGTGATATGAAAAAGTGTATTTTTAAAAAGCAGACTAACTTCACTAGGCAGCTATAAAACTCCTAAAATGCCTACTGGTCACCGTCCATTTTGAGAAAAATGGCTGCTTTGCCTCCACGCATAATTCTGTATTCTCCAAACTGCGTGGTCCATTCCCTTATGATTTGGTCGGTAAACACATGGTGATTGTGTGTATGAAACCACTCCAACCACTTTTCTCAGGAAAGGGCAGTCATAGCAGATACTTTAAATCATCCTGGTCCATTGAGCTAAACCAGAACACAAAGAGCTAATAAGGATTTACAGATTAGCACGAATTTCACTGCAACACGATTCTAGGTTGTTTTTCTCTTTCGTTAATCTGTAACAAAGAAAGACAGCAAAGGCTCCATTCGATAAGGGTATTAATGGGAGTAGCTGTAGTTCCTCCATATCTTAGTCTCTTACAGAGGTGCACTGGGGTTGAGAGCATCGGTAGTAGAATACTTGAGCCATGACCTGTATCCTTTTATGACTGTGGGATTTTGGTGGCCTGCATCAGCACTCAGACTTGAAATATCCTCTGAGCTGATTCTTTGCTGAGCCACAAAGCGCCTCTGTATTCCATTTCTTTGCTCTAGCTTATATCAAATCCTTCATTGCAACTACAGAAGGACCACAGGAGGCTGTGCCCTACTGTAACAATCTAGTAGGATCAGGAACTCCTGTGACCCGTGGATTTTTGTTGCATGCTGAATAGTGATTAGGTTTCGTGGGATCTGAAATTGTGGAAGCTGAAATGATTTTATTGTGCCTCTCTCTCTCAGTTGTTACCTGCTATAATCTTGCCTGTATTCTAACCTGTATTCTTTGTTAAATAACGTTTGCCTTTTTCCCCACAAATAAATGACTGGAAAATAGAGATAATATGGAACTTGTTTTTACTGAATGAAATATAGTAAATCAGTTTTCTGTAGGCATTTTGCATGCATCTCTCCATAAAATTGAAACATCATGGAGTTTCTTTATGAAGCCATTAATCTGGAGATTCACTTTTCATATAACCCTTGTGCTTTCTGTAACAGAACACTACCAATAAAAATGTCTGTATAATAGAACATGGGAAGCCTGATCTTAGAAAAGACTAAAAGAAAATCAAATACAATGGTAAAATTGACATTTATTAGGAGTTTTACACAGTTTCTGGCCAAGCCAAACAAGACAAATGTGTACATTTAGTCATTTCAAAACACTATATGAATTTCTAGCCCTCTATTTTTTATTCTTAGACATAGACCTCACTTCCTTGGAAGAACATAAAATGCAACATGTATGTGTCCGGTCGTAAATATCTGTCGCTATACGCACCCAGTCACTTTCTTCTAAATAGTCATTGTGGATTACCAAATGTGGCATGTTCTCATTTATAAGTGAGAGCTAAACGTTGGGTACTCATGGACTTAAAGATGGCAACAATAGACACTGGGAACTACTAGAAGTGGGAGGGAAGGAGTGAGGGAGGAGAGCAAGGGTTGAAAAACCAGCTATTAGAGACTATGCTCGCTACCTGGGTGACGAGATCAATTATGTCCCAAATCTCACCATCAGGCAATAAACCCAGGTAACAAACCTTCACATGCACTTCCTGAATGTAAAATAAATGTTGGAAGAGAAACCCAGACATTAAAGAGATTTGTCATAAAAAATATAAATATATGTAATTATATTGGCTTAAATCTTCCTACTTACAGGAGTTTCACAAAATTTCTTTCTCAAGTTTAAAACTTATTTTCTTTAGAAAGTAAACCATTTAATGGTTGCTCAACTTTTTGAAGATAGAAAGTCAAAATAGGCAGAAGAAACAGGTAGGAATAAGTGGAAGCTGATTTGTTTTTCTAAGACCACCAGAGTGGGCACAAAAGAACCAGTGAGTAGGCAAGGCTAAAAGCAAAACTGCAAATTTATTCTTTGGTCATCTAGCTTCAGGGACCGGAGCTGGGTTGGGGGGAGTTTCTAATACAGTCCCGACAAGAGTGGGGGCTGAGAAAGCCCACCCCCGGCGCATCTGCTGGGAGGACTTTTCTAGGAGTGGAAGGGCAATAGGCGGGGCACGGGCACGTCAGGGAAGGGGGGCCGCTCCGCAGGTGCCACCAGGTAAATCTTGGTCTCCTCGGATTGACATCACCTGGTGCATGCCTGATTAATCTGCACTTCCCGGGCGTCAGCTGCATTCTCGCACACATGGGAAGAGTTGGTGGTGAAGAAGAACCCGGAAGTGCACCATCCTGCCTCCGTTCGTCCAAACAGAAGCATGAGGTCCTGCCACTGGATCTATGCTAATTTCTCAAGCAGAATGACTTTTTACATTCTGAATGGGCACAGTGTTGGAGTTGGACTTTGAATTCTAGAAAGATTTTATTTTTGAATACTTCGTCACAATCACACTTGCTACAACATTAATTCTGTCTAATACAGGTCTGCCCACAGCAAGGCTATAGTTCAGTTATTTTTGTTTTTATTGTAAACAGTTTCCTGAATGAATTAAATTTGTTCATTTATTTATTCTCAACATAGTAGTAATTTTTTCCACATTTCTTGTTTTATATGAACGATATTTTAAGTTTGAAAATTATACACAAAAGATTTTTAATTGATTGAACACAAAAATAAAAAAGAAAGACATACGTACATGCACATAAATATTTCAATAATGTAATTATTCAGCTTGAAGGAAAATACGAAAGAGCAGATTGGCAAATTGGCTATTACCATACTTTCACTGAAACATGAGAACATTTCCCACAAGAAATTGACGTATTTACTTAAAATGATTCTAAACATTCCATATCAAATATTTTAGGCATTATTGAAAATGGTTGTCGCTGGAAATATAAAAGGCCTGTTCATGATTCTGTGTTGCCTTATTGTCTGAATATGTGACTCTCCACATTGACACCAAATTGCTCTCCTGTCAACATGTAAAAGGATGGATCATTTTATCTGCTGAGTGATGAAGTTTCAAATCCACAAAGCACAGGCTGTCAGTCCTTTGAGGTGATTATGATGCCTCAAACCTGACAGCTTGCCCTGACAGCTTTCACATATTCCTGAAATCAAATTGTTCCTGCTTCTATTAGAAGAAGGCAGGTGAAAACTAGAGGAAGAAGAAGGTAAATAGAAAAGGAAATGAACTTCATGTTCAGAGTAATTATAAAAAATTGTTTCCAGGGAAAAGCGTAGATTTTACCTCTCTTCCTGATGTACACAGATGAGACAAAAAAACCCATATGGGTTCAAGGTTTGCCAGGAAAGAAATATCAGGATAAGCAGATGGCAGTGCCATTGCCATATGGCTGCCTCGGAATGGACCTATGTGATGGCATTCTGCCATAAGACAAAGCTAGAAATATTTTCCTGCTACTATTTTAAATAGCACATAAAAAAAGGATATGTGTCTGTTGACATGAAAAATCATTAGAAAATTATGACAGAAATACTCTATTATATTCAATTCCACAAACTGGCTCTCAGACTTAAAAACAAAAATGGATGAGTGTTTTTTATAACTTGAATACAGAATTACATGGATAATAAGAACTTCTTTCACTGTGATTAGTCAGAATATTTTTGAAGGCATATATATATATATATATATATATATATATATATATAACTATGGCTTAGAGCCAATGTTGCAATATTTACAAAACAAAATAATAAGATAAATATCACTGTGGAAGTTATCAATTCTCATGTTATGCTGATGTAAATGAAAATTCCAAGTGAAGAAAGGGGTGTAGTTAGATTTAGAAGCTGAAGAGAAAGACCCATAGCCCAAGTCAGGTATAAGTCATGACAACATCAGGAATCAGCGAATCCCTCTAAACTGCAATTTCTTTTACTGTAAAATACGGTGTTTTTGGGAAAAGCCATGCTATGAAGAACAAAGAGTACATCTGAAGTTCACATAGAACTCAATCCAAATTCATCTCCTCTTGTTACCAGCTTTACCTTAAAAAAAAAAACAAAAAAAACAAAAAACTAATAAAACTTTAAACTCTATGTCCCTATCTGAAGGAGGAGGAGAATAATATCTAAATGATAGGGCTGCTGTGAGAAGAGAGGTAATTCCAGATATTCTGAGTAATTAGACTAAAGAAACCTAGCAAAGAGAATTTGAGGACAGCTAGTTTATCTTAGGCATATGTATTAGGAGTGATTGAAAAGCAGAGAGTGGGTCAAGTACTCCAACCCTGGAAGCATCTCACCTGACTGAAAATGCTTAGTCTGTTCTAGGTGTATTGTCTTTTAAGTGACTTTCCTGTGTAGGGGTCAAGAGAAAACTTTCCCTTCACTCACTGAAAATTCGCTGAAAAATCAACTGACAAAAGACAGATTAAGGCCGGGCGCGGTGGCTCAAGCCTGTAATCCCAGCACTTTAAGAGGCCGAGGTGGGCAGATCACGAAGTCAGGAGATCAAGACCATCCTCACTAACACGGTGAAACCCCATCTCTACTAAAAATACAAAAAAATTAGCTGGGCGAGGTGGCGGCCGCCTGTAGTCCCAGCTACTAGGGAGGCTGAGGCAGGAGAATGGCGGGAACTCGGGAGGCGGAGCTTGCAGTGAGCCGAGATAGCGCCACCGCACTCCAGCCTGGGCGACAGAGCGAGACTCCGTCTCAAAAAAAATAAATAAATAAAAAAAGACAACAGACAGATTAATAGAAGAAATGGCAAACAAATGTATTAATGTATATGGGGGAGAACCACAGAGTAATAACTTCAGTGGGGTACAGAAGCTTATATCGCCTTTTTGCAGCTGGGTGGGGGCAATGAGAAATACAGGTAGTCCTGTGGAGACACAATCAATGATTAGGGGGGACAGAGTTCGACTTGTAAATGGTTCTCTTTGGAAACTGAATAAGCCTAGGGTCTGTTCATGTGTGGTTGCATTCTTTCATTCTTTTATTACTTTTTTTTTGGTAAAATGTGGCAATAGGGAGGGAAGGAAAAACAACTGTTACCCTTGGAGGATCCTGCAGGTCTTTCCATAGATAGCAGAAATATCTCTTCCAGCATTTGTTGATCCTTAAGGGTCTTTAATTCAAAATACCCATTATACCATGTAGCAATATAAGAGTTCGGTTACCTTTACATGGCACAGAGGGATATCCCTGGCTACAAGTGTGTACTTTGGAGCCATTTATCTCACATTGACAGTTTTCCAGCTGTGGCTTCCCTGGAGAGTTTGGTGCAGCCTATCTTTTGTAGATCCTCACAAGGTTCCTAATGTTCTATTAAAAAGAGCAGGTCAGATCCCATTTGCCCTAGAGTGTAAGGCATGGCCAGTTCAGGCAAGTATTCACAGCCACAAACTGAGCAAACAACGCTTTTGAGGTCGGAAGCACAGGATTCTACCCATCCATTCTCCTCCAATATGACTTCCCTAATCCGGTCTCCCAGGTATATCATTATTTTTATTGTTTCTCCTCCCTTTTAATGATTCTGAAAATTTAAGTGAAAACGTTTCTTTGCATATCTGAAAACTATTCAACAATAATGATACATTTGATCATTGTGCTCTTTATAAAATCTCTTTCCCATATGTTTCTCCTTTAATCTTTTGATCGGGCCTGTGAGGTTGGTGGTATTATACCATCTCCCCCTAAACATATTCACCAAGACACAGGATACAGATAAATATTTTAAGTACTTGTAAGACACGATCAGTAACAAATAATCAGTAGGCAATACAACTGGGAAGAATAACAAGCCATATGATCAAAATATACATGTCTTTTCACAATACTGATAGGGCTGGTGTTAACTTGCTTAGTTTTATAGATGTTTTTATGAAATAAGGAGGTATAGCTGGGTGTGGTGGCTCACACCCATAATCCAGCACTTTGGGAGGCCAGGGTGGGTGGATCACTTGAGGTCAGGAGTTCCAGACCAGCCTGGTCAACATGGTAAAACCCAGTTTCCACTAAAAATACAAAAATCAGCCAGGTGCGGTGGCTCACACCTGTAATCCCAACTACTCGGGAAGCTGAGGCAGAAGAATAGTTTAAACCTGGGAGGTGGAGGTTGCAGTGAGCTGAGATTGTGCCACTGCACTCCAACCTGGGCAACAGAGTAAGACTCCATCTCAATAAAATTTTAAAAAGTAGATATAGAAATTTTTTTTACTTTATTCACTCAGATTTTCTCCAAAGATTACTGATACACAATTACACAAACCATATTGAAGTTTAACCTTCTCTCCTTTCATATTTTTTCCAAGTACCTGATAATACAGACACCATATTTTATTTAATAAGCTTTGTATGTGGAAATGAACATACTTCAAACAGAAAAGACAGCTTTGAATGGTGTTAACAAAAGAAGACCATGAGAGCTACAGAGGCAAAAAAACAAAGTTTTATTTTCTGAAAAGAAACAATTTATGGGTTGGGGAGCCACAGTCTTCTGAGTATAATGAAAATGTGCTCCAAGGAAGGGTTGGAGAGTTATAGATGATACAATGAAAACACAGATGATACACAGAAGAGGGGAGGCATGGTCAGGGGAATGAGGAAAAGAGTCTTGATTGGATGGCCCCAAAGTACCAGTCTCTCGTAAATTAGCTGGTTCCAAGTATTGGTCAGTTGATGCCAGGTGGTCTCTTGGTGGTCAGTTGGGAAATTTCCAGCTGCGTTGTTTCTGACATTGTTTTTGGGAACTGTCCTTCAACTTATTTGCAGAGTGACTGCAAGCTCCGACCCCCAGCTTCACACCATTCTCCTGTCTCAGCCTCCCGAGTAGCTGGAACTACAGGCGCCCGCCACCATGCCCGGCTAATTTTTTGTATTTGCAGTAGAAACGGGGTTTCTTCTTGCTAGCCAGGATGGTCTCGATCTCTTGACCTCGTGATCCGCTCGCCTCGGCCACCCAAAGTGTTGGGATTACAGGCGCGAGTCACCACGCCTGGCTTCTGGTTCTGCTTTTTAAACTTTTGAGCCACAGAGAGTGCACCTTGTTTGTCAACTGGAGGCATAAATTGACAGGGGTCTGAAAACCAAGAACAACTCCTCACAGAAAAATGAGTGAACAGATTGAATGAATGAATGAATGAGATGGAACCTGGAAGCAATTAACCAATCAACATTTTTTAAAATTGGGGCCTATAATGTATGAGAAAATATGATAGGTGGTAAAGAATGCATGAGATTATAGTATACTTTCCCAGACCTCAAGAATAAAATTAAGAAAGAAAAAACACAGCCAGGGCAGGAGGATTCCCTGAGCCAAGGATTTTGAGGTTGCAGTAAGCACTGATCGCACCACTGCACTCCAGCCTGGAGAACAGGGCAAGACCCCAGCTGTAAAACAAAACAAAAAAGAAGAAGAAGAAGAAAATAAGAGCAACAACTCCACAGCAGAGATTTGTGATTTGTTGCACTAAATTAAAAATTGATAGCACGTTGGTGAGTTGAAAAGTGCTCTAAAGTAGGAATCTGAAGACCAGAGTCAGCCACACATCAGATGGATGACCTAAGACTCAACAACTCCCAGGCTTTTGTTTATTAGTGAACTGGGACTAATAGTAACTACCCTGCCTCCAACACAGGTCTTTATATGCATATCAAATAAAATATTGTACACCAATTTTTTCTTCAAAATTTCAACGTAGAAATGTTGAAATTTATTTAGACATACTGATTGTAGCCATCTCCTCGGTGACTCATGGGGAATATAAGAAACTGACATGAGTTAATTGGGGTTATCATTTTCAAAGCAGGGAAAAATAGAACTTCTTTGGGACCAAAAACACAGTTTACAGGAGTGTTGCTCCAGGATAAATATATTGATGTAGGCAGCTAGAAGAATCGGCTAGTAGAAGTTTGATCCCAGGTCAGACTAGCAAGGAAGATAGCAGTATTTTGTAGTTTGAGAAATGTATATGCATTTTAAGTATACAGGGAACTGAAATGCATACAAGTAAAATCTTTGTTAGAAGGACACTGTCTGGCATTTGGGAATTATGCATTTTTATTAAGTTGTTCTATAAAAGTAACACATTCAATTTGGGATTTAATGGAAAGTTACTGTTAGTTAAAATGATACTACAATGGTTGCTGTAATAAGGAAATCCTTAAATCTTAGTGAATTACCATAGAAAAAGTCTCTTTATTGCTCAGGTAAAATCCAATCCAGAGTGTGTTGGCGTGTCCGAAGTTCGTAGCTTCCAGTGGGTGCATGGTCTCTCTGACTTGGAGAATGAAGCCATGGACCTTCCCGGTGAATGTCACAGCTCTTCAAGGTGGTGCGGACCCAAAGAGTGAGTATCAGCAAGATTTATTACAGAGAGCAAAAGAACAAAGTGCCCACAGAGTGCAAGGGGACCCCAGCGGATTGCCACTGCTGGCTGGGGTTGCCAGCTTTTATTCCCTTATTTGTCCCTGCTCATGTCCTGCTGATTGATCCATTTTACAGAGTGCTGATTGGTCCATTTTACAGAGTGCTGATTGGTGCATTTTACAAACCTGTAGCTAACTACAGAGTGCTCATTGGTGCATTTTTACAGGGCACTGATTGGTACATTTTACAAACCTCTAGCTAGCTACAGAAAAGGTCTCCAAGTCCCCACTCGACCCAGGATGTCCAGTTGGCTTTCTCTCTCATTGGGGCAGGAGGTTAGTTGGGAATTTTGGAGGAGGCAGCTTCTATCAAATGTCTGCTCAGAACGAGAGCTGACGGAACCGCCATCATCTGCACTTGGTTTCCAAGGTGATTCTGGGTGTCAGCACCCATCAAGTGACCACGAACAAAATAATGGATGAAAGACTGTGGAAGATTTTGTTTTATTTTATTTAAAAATTAAGTTACATTTTATTCTCTCTGTGGGTGTAGGAGATGTTTGAAATAAAAGTGGTTAACACCATTTATACCGATAATCCATTGCCTAAAATTTAGTCACATAGACACATGAAAAAGAGGATGAACAATAGATTTGTGTACCCCAAAAGTAAGGAAATATAAACAACCCAGCATTCTCTGTCACACTCTTGAGAGGTGAAGCTGGCTGGGCTTTAAGGAAATATGAGCAACCCACCATTCTCTGTCACATTCTGTCCTTCTGTTCCTCAAGCAACTTTCATCTTTTCCTCTAGCACAGACCGCACTCACGGGAGATAGTCCCAAATCCCATCCCGTCACAGCTGGTTCTCATCTACATGGGACTCTGAGCTCTGGAGATCTGTAAATTAAAAATACAGTTTATCTTAAACCTGCCCTGAGAAGCAAGTATACAATGGAGAAGGGGCAATGTAACGACAATAAAAATCCTAGTTCATAAAAGGGATGAGAGGGAACGCACCACCATCATTGGTCCATAGGAAATCTTTCTGGGCAGGCAGATGGCAGGCAGGGGGCAGCCCCCGTCCCAATCAAGCACAATGGAAATGCCTTGGCTAGACCGCATATCTGCTCTCTGTATGGAGCTTCTTTGATGGCCGATCTCCTTTGTCCTGGCTCCACCAGCTAAAGGATGTTACGTATATATCGATGTTAACAGAGACGACAGAAGTGGATACTGAAGAGGATGTTTTTCCTGTTACAAAAGTTGTAACTTTTGCAGCCAATTTCATATTAGCAAAATTTTAGGAACAAAATAGTCAAATCAGAAAAGACTCTTTTTGGTTTGAGATTACAGGATTTTTGACAATAAAATTCAAAATGACAATTCCTCAAAACTGGAATCGTCTTCGAATATTTGTTTTCAGTAGGTTCCAGGTGACTTCGAGAGTTATGTCTTCCTTACTTAGCTGCTTCCTTGCTCCAAATTTTCTTGCTCAATTTAATAGAGGTGACCTTGAGACTGCTGCTGGCCTTCGTCTAATTATTGCAAAACTGGGCCAAAAAGAATTCTGATGTTCAAATTATTTTAATATTGTATTTATATTGTTTGGAATCTAGAAGCTAATCTACAGTGGTCTCAAAAATATGCATTTTCTCTATTCCCTTCATTTTTGCTTGCAAATAAGGCAATTGTCACATGATGCCTTCACATTCTTAAAATATATTGCTAAATGCAGCTAATGGCCCCCAACATACATTACTAACTTCTGTTTTCCAATCTCTTCCCCCAGAGCTGGAACCCTAGTGGACATGTCGTCTGCCTGATGAGTTATCACAGATGACATTTTGAACATTTGTTTTCCCACTGCTTAACAGCTATCTCCATTTTTTTGCAATCTTTTTTTATCAGTATCCTGATAGCTCATTGCCTCACCAACAGTGACATAATTTAAAATTTTTTAAGTTAGTATCTTATTTCTGATAACAACTCTTGTAATAATTATTTTAATGCTCGTTGCTGTAACGAGAAAAGTTTGTATCTTGCTCAGGTAAAACTTGACTGGAGAGGAAAGAAGACTAGCTAAACACATTCTAGAATAAGCTGTTGGATTGAAAAAAAAAAAAACACATGAATTTCAAAGTTATCCTGGGATTTTAGATCTAGCTAGTGGATGAAGAAATAAAGAGAATTACAGAGAAAATATTTAGTTGGCTATGACTAGAAGTGTTATGACTTCCAGTCACATAACTGATTGAGATAAATCACATAGCCTCATCTAGTAGCTTTGGCAAATAAATATAGTCTAAGATTAAGTTCAAGAGAAAAGAAAAAATGAGTTTTCTGAAAACCTATACTGTCTGCCAATAACTAAGGTATTGCATTATCAACAAATTCTATTAACTTCAGTATATTCATGGATTCACCCACTTGTTTGTTTAACATTTTGAGTAATCATTACTTTCTAGGTAACTTGATTATTTGAATTTACAGATTGAAGAATATATAATGTAAGATAAATAAAGCTGTAAAAATATTATGTGACATTAACCAGTGAGCCCACTTATTTGCTGTTAGAGGTAGCAGAGTAAGAGACAATCTGGGGGTGAATTTGGGCTACATTTTTAATGAGAGAAAGAACCAGGCAACGGAAGATTACAGGCAAAGGAAATATAATATGCAAAGACCCAAAGCAGTATATATCAAGAAAAAAACCAAAAACTGTAATCCAACAGCCTGGAACATAAGGTGCATGAGGAAATGTATTGAATGATGATGCCAGACAGGAAATAGGATCAGAAAACAAAAAGGGCTGAAATAGTGTGACAATTTAAATACATACTATATTGATTGATTTAAATATATTTATATCCACATAACATAAATAAATATGATTACATATATATGTAAATATATTTATAGATGTAGTCATTGATTTGCTTTTGTGTCTGTTTCAATCAAGATGCCTCTTTCAGAAAAAATTATCTACTTGGCTTTATTAGAGTCACACTCTAAAACAAAGGCCACCAGGCTGATGAAAAACTAAGGGTGTATCTTATGGGTGCATATTTATCTCTAGAAGTTCTCAGTTCTAAGGAAGAAGATTTTGTGACATTTTAAGAATATCTCAGAGACTTATGGTTTTACTGGCATTTATAATGACTCACCCTTCTGTGTGTTGAATAATTAGGCAGTTCCTGCTGACTTAGGGTTCCTTCATTACCATTAATATCCAGCAACCTGAAATTTTCAACAAATGCAATCTCTGGTCATACAGAAAGAGAGAGTTTAAAAATGTGACTTTTGCCCATAATGTAGAAGAATTTTTCTTTTCAGAGACCTCATAATATCCTCTTTTAACTATTCATATGCTCTGCCCTGCAGCATATCACTTTGTGAAAACATCAAGTAGAATATGAAACTCAGAGATATGGGTGGCAAATACTACTCAGAACTCCAAATACACGTTCGGCATAAAAATGAAATAAAAACAAAACATTACTTACTTATTTACAAACAAATATAGGACAATCAGTATATTATTATCATTCAAAGTAAACCCAAGTTTTGATAGGAAAATTTAAAACTACTGTAAGACTAAAGGTAACATGGGATGACAATGCTTTCCTTCATACAGATTCTTTAAATCCGTGTGTTATACCTGTTTTCTTTTTTTTTCCCCAAAATCAAAGACATAATCTTCAGCCCATAACTGATTTCCTCAGCAAGTGCAAGCACACCATTTTCTTCCTGTGATCCAGAAACAGCTGAAGATCTGAACATCATTGGTGGGAGATATACTGAAATTTATTTAGGGTTCTATTCAACTATGTGGTGCTCAATCATCTCTCTGTTCAAATATTGTCTCACTTACTTCCTCCAGGTTTTTTAATATGCAGCCTACATTCTTTGTTGATTATGCGGAACATTTTCTATCTTCTCAGCTCTTGCTCTCAAACTTGTGCTCACAAACTGATCAAATTCTCCAGAACAGTATGAGAACCTCTGGTTAAGCAGAGCCAGAGTGGTGAAATGACAACTGGTTTATAATCAATGAAATTTTTCATCTTCATATCATTCATATCATATCACTCAGAAAGATATATATATATATATACACACACATACACACACTTATACATATCAGCAGGCAGCAGAAAACTGAGAGATAATTGTAAAGAATCTCCAGAGGCTCTTTGCATTTGGTTTACCATCAGGTGAATCTTCCTGACAATGTAAAATACTCTAAAGATTTTGTTTCAACCACTTTAAATGCTCTGGATCAAATGGATTCCTTTTTATTTTTCCAAGCCATCACCTAATTGTCCCTTAAAACAGTGATTCTTCCCTGGAAAGGCAGGAAAGAGAAAAAGATCAATATTTTAATCTTCACCCATGTATATGGGCATGACTTTAAGAGATCAAACTATTTAAGATACTGAGTAATTATTTTCGTATTTACTGTAATAGTATTGTGGTTATGTTTTTTAAAGGATTTCATTAGTAATACATACCGACATCATTAAGGATAGAATGATATGATATCTGGTATTGTCCTCAAAATAACCCTGGGAAAGGAGAAAATTGGGTAGAGACATGGATGAAGCGAAGTTGGCCATTTGCTGATCATTGTTAAAGCTTGTTCATGTGGTTGATGTGTGCATGGGAATTCATTGTTTTAACATCTTTTGTTATATGTTTTAATATTTCCATAATAAAAATTAAAAATAAGGTTTACTCAGAGTCAAGATACAAAACCACCTGAACATTCTAAATATTAGTTTTTCTCTTACTCCTCTGAGGACTACATACTACCATGTGCTAAATAAAATAACAGTCAATTCACACTCCCATCTAAGTCAATGTCATCAACAACTGTGTGTTTCCTTGCTGGTTACAATAATAACAGTAACAATGAAAGTAGAACCAAGCAGCGATGTTGTCTTAGTTCTCACTGGACAACTGTCCAGTATCTCCAGTAGGAGTATCAAGGTCTGAAACCACCTTGCACTAGTAATTTTTACTTTATTCATACTTGGCCGCATTGTCCACTGAGTGGAATCAACAGGAATTGCTACACAGCAGAACTCAATGACCTATCAAGTTCCTCGCCTTTCTTATGCCATTCATGGCCCAAAGCCCAGCTTTTACACTAGTGTAGCTGTCCTTAAATTGCAGGCAAGCAAGAGAGGAATCACCAGGAAACTTGTTGTAAGTATAAATTCTCAGGCCCTGCTTCAGACATACTGAACAAGAAACTCTGGGAGTAAGGCTGAGTGTATTAGATTGCTATTGCTGTGTAACAAATTGCCAAAAATGTAATACAACAACATTCGTTTATCAGCTCATAGATGATGGGCCAAAACCCATCATAGCATGATTAGGTTTTCTACTCAGCTTATAACAAGGTTATAATAAAGGTGTAGGCTGAGCTGAGTTCTTGTCAGGAAGCTCAAGAGAAAAACCTCCTTCCCAGCTCACTCTGGATATTGGATACATCCATTTCCCGCCAAATAGGGCTGAGATCCCGTGTCTTGCTGGCTGTCAGCCAAGGGCTGGCCTTAGCTCCAAGAGGCTGCCCCTGTTCTTTACTGTGTTGCCCCTTCCTTTGTTAAGTCAGAATGGTGCACCATGTCCTTCTAATGTTTCTAATTTCTCACTTCCTCCATTACTGAGCCTCTAACTCAGAGTTAAAGGCCTCATGGATTAGATCAGGCATGATGATCTCCAGGCATGATGATGTCCCTCTCATAAAGTCAACTGACTTGGGACCTTAATTACCTCTTCGATAATCTCTTCACAGCAGCAACTAAATTCATGTTCGGTTGAATACGTGTGAGAAGGTGTACATACAACTGGGGCCAGAAATCTTGAGGGTCATCTTAGAATTCTGCCTACTACAAGTTAGCAATCTGTGTTTTGACGAGTTCTCCAGACAGTTCTGAAGCATGCTAAATGTTCGGAACCAAAACTCTCACATTTAGTCCTCCATTTAATATGAGCTACTCTTCCTGGTTTCCTAGGGCTTTCTCAGTTTCAGCACGGAAAGTCTGGTGTCCAGGAAAACCCACTAGCATGGGGCAAACCCATATGGGTTACTGACTCTAGGTCTATGCTTTCCGTCCCTTGTCCATCCTAATAGAAGCCCTCATCTCATCATTATTATCATTTTTTTTACAATATGATAAAGGACTTTTTATCAGTGGCTGAAAAATGTACCTGTACATATTTTCTAACCTGGAGATATTTCATATAATTTGTTATGGAATTCTCTTAAGTTAGCATATGAATGCAAATAATGTGAGATAGAATTGAAACTGAAACATACTATCCTTGAAATACAAATTTAACTTCTATTGTTTCTTAATTTTAGAACCTTCCTCAAAATGTAACTAACATGTTACTTCTAAAATAAATGAGTAAGTGAATGAGTGAAGTATATGTGCAACTGCAATTGCTTAATTGCTGAAGAAATCATTATAACCTACTAAATGTCAGTCTCTTCTGTCTACCCTAAAATATTGCAGAAATTATGATACTTGCTTTGTCAGAGAGTCAAACTGGGAAAAGCACTACCATTTGAAATTTTGAGAGAAAAGGAAAAGCATTACCAACTAATGTTTTTAGTTAGAGGTGACCACGTTATTTTGTTCACTTGTTATTGATCAAAGGAAGGTGCATAGCAGTGCCTAACTTCAAGCGGCAAGAGAGGTATCATTCCAGATGCCTACGGAATATCACTTCCATTGTGTGTGTCTGTGCATTTGTGTGTCTGTGTGAGAGAAAAGAGAGGGCGAGAGAGAGAGAGAGAGAGAGAGAGAGAGAGAGAGAGAAAAGAGTAGTAATAAAGTCTGTATGATGCCTGTATGTGAGAGAGAGGCCGTCTCTCTTTTCTGTGTCAGAAAAACTAAAATTCTCATGACAGCCTATTATATTAGAATGTCAGAAGAATTATAAAAGAAAGTTTGTGATTCTAGCAACTAACTTGGGGATGGATCATAATCAATAACTTAAACTCAGAAATTTAGATAGTTTAGTGATGGCTGTCAAATTTTGTAGAAACAAGCCATCAAAAGGAATATTGTTATATTATTTTTTGTTAAGTAGTAACTAAAATTGTAGTACTAATATGATTAAATTTTAATTAAAATACCAAAAACTGTTTTAATCTAGATGAAATATGGAAGTCTATTTGTGTTTATAATTTGGGGGCAAAGTGTACAGATATGGAAACTCTTGGAAACAATTGAGCCTGTTTTCATCTCCCTGACATAATCAAAATTCATGATTCCATTGGCTGAGAAATTACAAGCTCTGTCAGATACTCAGGCCAAATCTTACGACATTCTTGGTTTTTCCCAACTGTAGGTCAGAATCTACTGCAAGACTCTGAAAATGGTTAAACAAAGGAGGAAGTGGAATTTGAAATCAACAGAAGTGCCCAGGGTAGATTAGAGCTATCATAGGTCTATAATCCTTTTGTTATAGAAAAAAAGAAAAAGAAAAACGAAAAAAAAGAAAGGGAGACTAGTGTGGGTCGTATTGAAGAGAATGTTTTTCATGGTAAAAGGGAGAGATGGAGTCTAGATACTTCTATTAAATAGGCATAAAGCCTGGAAAAATAAATTTAATCAAACCCTGCAAATATTGGAGTAGGTATCTGGTTTGATTTAGGAAAGAGTTCAAAGCCAAGTCATTCTTTAAGTGAGAATAAAATTTCCTATTTCTATAGAATTCTTGGAAAACCTTTAAGTTTATTATTATCATATTAATATCTACATCACCTATAGGTAGTACACCGTGTTATTTTCAACAGGGCCATTGAAGCAGAAGCACTTTGCAGAATGAGAAATAGGCGGGCCTTGCCTTTATTATAGATGATGATGATTTTCTTTATAAGTACACACTAAAACTGAGATGGAAGGAAAACACTAATTCCTAAATTTTATGCATGCTCTAAAATTTTACATCCTGCAGGAGAGTATTTGAGAGTACAAACATGTTGGGGTCAATGTGTATATGCAAAACTGTTTACCTTTTCATTTATACTTACCTATCTATCTGTCTCTCTGTCTATTATCTATCTATCTATCTATCTATCTATCTATCTATCTATCTATCTATCATCTATCTATTCAAATCTTTCCAAATCATTGGATTTTTGTTGTTGATATTGTTTGTTGGTTTCCTTAAGGACAAGTGTTGGGCTGATAGGCATTTTAAATATTTTGGTATGTTGACTGAACTGCACATCGAGCCTGTGGCTTACAAAAAAACTCGACCTATTTTTGTGTCTGTTGGATACATGTCACCGAATATCATAGGAACCCTCATCCAGTTTGAAAAAATAGCATGGTTGATTGTGGAATTAGGAACATCCATGGCATCAAGAAGGATACCTGAATTTTCAGTCATCCCCCATATGACAGAACTATCTTTGAAATCTGTTGCTCTTTGATGGGATTTGTGAAACAAAGAGAAGAGAAATTTTAAAAGATTCATTTGGAAGAAGTAAGAATGGAGTTTGAAAGGATTTTCTGTGAGGAAGGTAGAGATAAAAAATGAGGCTTTCCCAAGAGCAGCATCTACAGGGGGAAGGTATACATCAATGACTGCCAAGAGCCTCCCTGGAGGCCGTTGAGGAACAGATCAAACGCAAACAAGCCAGACGGGAATGTGGAAAAGAAGTTACTGTATCATTCACCTCTTCTTTCAAAGCAAATAAAGGGAAGTAAGCCAGGTAAGCTATGTGAGTCCGCTTATGTGGGATTTTAATGACTTGGAGCTTATAAGTAGATTCAGATTCATTCATTCCCCTTTACCTTGACCGGGTTCTGGATTTTGCTTGGGTTGCCAGGTAGCTGCATTTTCTTTCCCAATCTGTGCGTAATAACAGAAGAAGTATACATGCTGTGGGTGCTGTATTAAAAGGAATTTAATGTGAACAACAAAAGGGTAAGGCCGTTTTCTTCCCAAAGTCATTTTTTTCCTTTTCTCTGCCCTTAAAAAATACTGCAGCAGAAATTCATCACATTTGAATTGATACAACATTGTCAGAATTAGGCACTACATACTAAAACCTTTTTATAATTCTCTCAGCAGTTCTAGAACTTCATAATTTCTTTTAAATGAAGAGACTAGATTTCCAAAATGATGACCACTCCTGAATTATATTAAATGTTAAATCATTTAAATATGATTTTCAAATGGTTTGAAAGTGGCTGTGTGTTTAATGTCACATCTACGCTTACACAAACTATTCATTATTTATAATTAATTTTATGGTAAAGTTTTATTCTCATGATTATTCATAAAGTATTCTCAATAGAAGATCCTGAGGGTAAAGACTCTTTAAAATGAAATTATTCTATAAATAAACACCAAAATTCTTATTTTATAATATTTTAACAAAACACATTTGTATTATTTTGTAATTCAGATGTCTTTTTCCTTTTTTAGATATATCTATAGCATTTTACAGATATAACCTGTTTAACTTCTATATAGATATCTTATTTTGAGAAAGACACTAATTATCATACCAGTAAGATACTGGTTTACTATTAAAAATCATATTACTAAATTTTAATAATGTTTATGTTTCTTCCAGCTTGATGCAATGTAAGCATCATTTCTTGAATGCCTTTAGACACAGTCAGTGTATAAATCATGCATGCCTAGTGAAATGCATTATAGGTGTCGAGTGTCTTGTCTCTCAAGTCCATTACTGTACTTAGGGCACACGATTATCACTGACAGTCAGAGAAAAAAATATGAAGGTCTAAAAATATTTATATTTTATCCATTTTCCCTTCTTAATAGATGAAAAGTACTTGTGAAATACTGGCCTTTAGCTTTCCCTAACAATCTCAGAACCTAGGATGTTTATACACGGAGAGAGGTGAATAAGTGAGGTGAAGGGGTGAAAAATAGCATGACATGTTCAGCAATTTATTTCCTCAGAAGAGGGGTGGAAAGCCAAGTAGGATGGCTATATATTGTTTTAATTTATTTTGCTCAATGGCTATCAGTGCCCATGTGGTCATTGTATGATTATTATTGAAATTTACGGAAACAGATAAGAAATTGTTAGGACAACCTGAATTCTTGTTCACATTTTATTCGTATGAAGATTATCCCAACATAAATCTAGTCTCCTGTCATTATCCTTGCTTTTTCATATTTTTTTAATTAACAAAAAATCATTTTCTCCTTTAGTTGACCATTGGGCTTGCTTATATACACACCTTTCTAAAACCAGAAGTTACATATTATTTTGCTACAATTCTATAATTTTAATTAATAATAAATTAATAAATTCTAATTAATAAATGTGCATAAAAATTAACAAATGTATATAAATCTTGTATAAAGCTTAATGTTGGTTTCATGATGTCTTATATTTTAAATTATTTAGCTGATACTTAGAAGTTGCCTAAAAATTAATTGAATGCAGGAGGAATAATAGAACAAGCTATAGCTTTTGGGGGTCTGTATCAGACAGAGTTTGCCAGAGAAACAGAATCCATAGCATGTGTGTGTGTGTGTGTGTGTGTGTGTGTCTGTGTGTATGCATAAACACAGACACACACACACACATATGGAGAAAGAGAGAGAGGGATTTATTTTAAGATATTGGCTCATGCAATTGTGGAGGCTTGATGAGCTACAAAATCTGAATGCAGAGGCTGTTAAGACTCAGGAAAGTTGTACGTCTAATCCAAAGGTAGTCGGCTGTGGAACCAGGAAGATCCAGTGGTGCAGATGAAGTCTGAAGGTAATTCGCTGGAGAATTTTCTCTTGCTAGAGGTGTGGGGTGGTCATGAGGGAAGGACAGGACTACTTTTCCTTTTGTTCAGCCTTTCAGTTGATTGGGTGAGTCCCACACACATTGTGGATGGCAAGCTGCTTTCCTGATAATCTACCTGTTTGAATGTCAATCTCAACCAAAAACGCCCTCCCAGAAACATCCAAATAATGCTTTACCAAATACCTGGGCACTGTGGCTTAGACAAGTTGACACATAAAATTAATCATCACAGGACCAAAGATTCCATTCTGATATTTCAAGTGTAGCCAGTAATCCCAACACTTTGGGAGGCCGAGGCAGGTGGATTACCTGTGGTCAGGAATTCGAGAACAACCTGGTCAACATGGTGAAACTCATCTCTACTAAAAATACAAAAATTAGCCTGGTGTGGTGATGGGTCCATGTAATCCCAGCTACTTGGGAGGCTGAAGCGGGAGAATCACTTGAACCCAAGAAACAGAGATTGCAGTGAGCTTACGTCGCACTATTGCACTCCAGCCTGGGTGACAGAGCGAGACTCCATCTCAAAAAAAAAAAAAAAAAAAAAAAAAAAAAAAGACATTATGATATTACAGTCTCTGAATTATAAAGATTATCTAAGAAAATAGGAGAAGTTTGAGTGAAAAACTGTACTGGAAAATTTCCATCTCACTCTTTAATGAAAAAAGTTAAGTAGGATATGACTCATCTAGATACAAAAGGTGGTCCCTGATAATCCCTTTCTTTATGATTTCCATGTTTCAGACCATGAAAAAAAATAATTATTCCTGTTGAACTAAGAAGCTAGTAAGAAAGTCAGTTTTATCATCCTATGATTCAAGGAGTCACACATCAGAAAAATGCAACACGATGCCACCAGCTCAGAGAACATAAAACATGTTCCCAAATACAGTGGGGTAATCAGAGTCTGAACCCAGTAAATTTGAACGAATCACATTATGGGCCAATATGAGACATTTTGAAGCAACTCAGTGTCTGATGCCAGCCCAGAACCATCTTATTCAGATATGTGATGCATCTCTGTTTCACCTAATTCCTACCACTGGCATGTGTCCAATTCCGTAAATAGATTCTTACGGGGCTCTCTTGGTTGGGCAATGCTTCTTTCCAGGACAATAATGACAAGAACAGCAAGGGATACCTAAGACGAAATTTCTGAAATGACTTATCATTAATTTGTATATCCTGAGCAGATCACTTCATCGAAAGTCTGAACATGTCTAGATTAAATTCTCTGCCATGAATCAGATTCAAAGTCAAAAATTAAATTGATTTCCAGAAATACAGTTTCAAGAAGGCATATCTGAATCGTGTTGACTCTAGAATGCTTGGAATATAATCATTACACTAAGAAAAATATCCCAGTTTTAGCTCCAGTCATAATTTTTTATTTTTTATTTGGTAAGTAAAATATTAGCATCATTTAAAAAACAGAAATTAAGTACAGCCAGATCACATCGAGATTTAATCTGAAAGACAAGGATCAAGTTTATGTTATCTCCATTAGAGCCATAGTTTTTCACAAGAGCATTTTGTTAAGTTTTTTATTTATTTTCCTGTCTCAGTAACAAAAAGGCATTCTATTTGGCTTCTGTTGGATAACTGACTAAATCTTCAGTGTGCTCCTCCAAATACTTTGCCCCAGCTTGGGTCAGTTGTCTACCATGTTCTCAACAGTTGTGATTATATAAATAAAAACATAATGCACAAATATGTATGACTCCCAGTCCCATATCTTCTGAGGGGCTGTGGATGAAGGCAAATTATCTTGGAAAGTGTCAGAAAGTAGTCAATAAGTATGATCTCAAAACAAAGTGCTTAAAAATACTCATTTTATTTTTCTAAAAAACATACAAGCAATTTTCAATAGTTCTTAAATTTTCATGAGAAATTAATATATTTTTGTTTCAATATTATCTTCATGCTAAATTTGTTTTTTTTTTGTTTTTTTGTTTTTTTAAGACGAAGTCTTGCTCTGTCACCCAGGCTGGAGTGTAGTGGCATGTTCTTGGCTCACCACAACCTCTGACTCCTGGGTTCAAGTGATTCTCCTGCCTCAGCCTCCCAAGTAGCTGGGATTACAGGCACATACCAACACGCTCAGCTAATATTTGTATTTTTAGTAGAGACAGCGTCAGCGTTTCACCATGTTGACCAGGATGGTCTCGATCTCCTGACCTTGTGACCCACCTGCCTCAGCCTCCCCAAGTGCTGGGATTACAGGTGTGAGCCATTGCACCGAGCCTAATTTGTCTTCTTTTTAAACAGACCCCACCGTCCCACAAAAAAAAAAAAAAAAAAAAAAAAAAAAAAAAAAAAAAAAAAAAAAACACCCACATTTGCTTAACTTTTATAAAGTCCATGGTTAAGAATTCATGCTTAATGAATGCACAGAATTTGTTTTTACTACAAAATTTTTAAACATAGTTATTGGTTTACAGAATTTGAGGATTAGTCTTTTTCCTAACTCACTAAAAACCACCCACAAATCTTTACTTTCATACATATTGGAAGATTTCCACTAAGTAATTGCATACCAGAATTTGGAAATTGGTATTCATATCATATAGGGACAGTGTTGAACCTTAAATCACATTCTTTCTTTAGGTGACATCTTATAACATTGAATGATGGCATAATTTTCCTATCAGGGTTTCTTCAGTCTTAGGACTCTGACTTTTTTCCTCTTGGTTTAAATGACACAATTACAGCAAGGACAAATTTAGTGATTTGCTCTTTTGGTAACATCTTCTCTAAATAAGAACATCTGTTTTACAGTCACTTCCTGTTTATAGGGTAAGCTATTGTAGTTAAATTTCAAAATGTCAAACTCAATCAAAAATACTGATCTGTTTCAGTGTGCAAGGGAAATGGCTAATGTGTATAACAACTCAATATAATCTAGTGGCAAGAATACTCTGCTGGGAATAGGGAGGGCTGCTTTCTATCCCCAGTTCTCTCATGAATTATTGGTCTTGTCTACAAAAGGATAAAAAGTTATTCCAAGGACAAACAGGCTAATGAACCTAGGGAAGAACCTAGTATATAAATGGGAGATTCTGATTGCTCCAACAAAGTATTTATGTTCTCAATTAAGGTTACACTATTCTCTTATTTTGAACATAACTGGATTTCCCACTATGTCTTTAAGTATTTAAGACATACATGACGTTAACCTAAACATAAACAGGGATTGGCTAAGCAGAATAGAGCAGAAGAAGTGGTGTCTTTGTGGATTTTGGCTGATGGGAGTAGGGGTCAGCTGGAAGGTGGGCTAAGGAATGTGTGGGAGGCAAACAAAATGCAAGAGAATACTGAAAAAAACATTCTAGTACCTAGAAATTTGCTCTGACACTGCAGAATGCCTCTTAAAATTTTTAGCAGTAGAAACTAAAACATGGAGTCTATGCACTTTTCTCTTTATGTTCGTTCATAATGGGTGATTCTAGAACTTCTGTGATAGTTGTGGTAGTGCAGTTTAGTCATCTGTGCCTTATCTATTTGAGAGCATAATTCCAGATGACCAGAAATGTCAGTTGGCCCAAACTGAACAAATTTTACTGCCAGATGTGCGGTCCTAATCACAATGTGTGCATTCTATTCAGCAAGTAGTGATGTTTCTTGCTTGAGCAACAGCTGTGAACTGCCAAAGCACATCAATTTTGAGTGAAATTTGACTCAAATAATTACTTGAAAGTATGACTAAAACCACTGTATTTCTAAGGGTTTTAAGTAGGAAAGATTTAGAGTAGTAAAGTGAAAAAAAGGAACAGAAATAAAAACAAAACAGCAACAAACTAGCAAACAAAAATAGAAACAATGGAAAGCTTTTCTCAGATGCATTTAGGAAACGGCAAATGAATAAATAATCTTTTCTCATCTATTATCTTCCCCTCATTCCCATCCAGTTGTTATTGAGGATAAGCAAGAGATTTAAAGTTGACATTCAAGTTGACAAAAAGAGACATTAAGCCTAAAATTATGGGAAGCACAGCTGAGAGTTAGGAATCATTGTTTCTAGTCTAGTCCCCGATATGTCAATAACTTCAAACCGCAGAAAGACATCATCCCTTCCTTTTTCCTCTACATTCTGTATTTAACTCTTTAGCAGTTTGCCCCAGCTGAAGATCACTTTACTCTATCGTCTGCATAAGGGCTACACCAGCAAAATTACCTTAAATTTACTATGATGACACTCACGTACACATACCTCCCCTCTTACAATCAAGTGCACAGGAAATTTCAGTGATTCTAAGATCACTGAAATTAGTGCTTTTTTGTTTGTTTAGTTTAATTGAACATATACATAAGGTGAGGTCTTTCATTTCTAGTGTGATGAGACATTTCTATGTTCTAGGTATTAAGAATGATTGGCTTACTTTGAAGGGCAAGCACAGGATGAAGGAGGGATTGCTCGTTTAATCAAAGCTCCTTTGTTATTAGGGGCTGCTGCAATTAAGTCTACTTAGAATAATGATACAGGGTTAGAGAGGGAGTAGGAAAGGGAAAATGGGAGAAGAATGGATTTATTCAAATCTACTATTTCAAATTATTCGGTAAAAAATAACAAAAACAAACACAAAAAACCTGTTTAATTGGGGAAGAAAATCTGCGACAGAGAAAGGAAACATGATTCTGGGCTTGGTGTAACCTCTGTGTCCTGCTGTTGCTTGGGAAGTGATATTAATGAGCAGGGCAGGGCTGCTGGTAGAGGCAAGGATCCCTTTGGAAAGGAAGGAGTATATTGTCCAGTCACCATAACTGGGCTTTGATGCAACATTTCTGGTGAGACCCCTCCTGCAGCCCCCATTATTGGCCTTTCTCTTTCCCTACTTCCTTCCCAAGAAATAACGACCTCTAACAGGCCCAAGACAAGAGACAATAACCCGTGTTATAGAACTTCCCTCACCTTCAGAAAACAATGGGCTACAACGACAAACCAAGATGCAGAAGTTTCCCAACCATGAGCTCCATTAGCTTTGCAGATTCTGTGGTACTAATAGATAGAGGGGGCCATGCTTGCTTCTGTTACCGGTAGAGCGAGAAGGGACTTGAGGGTCAGTATACAGGGCATCGGGTAGAATGGTGTTTCTCAAACTTTATACTGCATTCAAACTATCTGGAGATCTTGGTAAAATGTAGATTATGACACAGTAAATCAGGGTGAAGCCTGAGAGTCTACATTTATTTAAAAGCTCCCGAGTAGGAGAGATGCTGCTGGTCCTTTGGGTAGGAGAGGCTATGGTGGAGCCTCTCCTAGTTGGTGGAGATGTTTAGAGTGGTACTCTGGTTACATGATCATTATATGGGAATCTAGTTATTCTTCATTACATGATTTAAAACCACAATCAGTGGGCTTATTGTATTTTAGATCTAATTCTTTAAAGAGTTAAAAAGACAGAACAACAGAAATCTGCATTAGATTGCATATTTCACTCTGTTAAACTCAATACCTCAACCCCACATTTTATGAAAATAATCTTAAATACCCCATTTCCTCTTCAGAAATAAATCTCATACCACATAGTTTTTAAAATATCAATGTTATAACATGATTATAACACAAAGAAAATAAATGGAAAGTAATGAATTATAAAATAATGAGAATTTTGACCAGGTACAGTGGCTAACACTTGTAATCCCAGCACTTTGGGAGGCTGAAGCGGGCTGATCACGAGGTCAGGAGTTTGAGACTAGCCTGACCAACATGGTGAAACCCCGTCTCTATTAAAAATACAAAAATTAGCTGGGCATGGTGTCATGTGCCTGTAATCCCAGCTCCTTAGGAGGCTGAGGCAGGAGAATTGCTTGAACCCAGGAGGAGGAGGTTGCAGTGAGCCAAGATTCTGCCATAGCAGTCCAACCTGGATGACAGAGCAAAACTCCATCTCAAAAGATAATAATAATAATAATGAGAATTTTAATATGTAAATTTCTAGGCACAATTACACAACCAGACATAATGAAGAAGTCAAATGCTTGCTCTTATGTGAGGAATCATATCTTGGCAGCTACCATCCAGACCTACACAATGAGTTTCATTAACAACATAGGCAACAGCATTGCTGTTGGTGATGTAATTTTTCCGAAAGGATACAATCTTCCTCCCATTTGCCAGGCATTTGCATTTCTGGAAAATTCAGTGTGTAAGAACAATGAGAAAATTGTTTGCATTTACATAAAAATAGAGTGAGTCTCTTGGCTTAGATATTTGTAAGTAGGTTTTCACATATAGTTAATGAATGCTGGGACTTGCAATTCAGAGCTAAGTGTTCTGAGAACCAGCAACATGGTTCTCACAGGACAGCTGGTCAGAACTCACAATTTGACAAGATCTTTGGGTGATGTATAAACACAGTAATGTCTGAGCAGCACTGCCTTACAATATTGAGGACATTCACTCAAAAGCCTAGTCAGACGAAAGATGATTCTTGGTTACAAGGATATTGTCATGGCATTGCAAGAAATCTGGCTTCCCTGGTTGCTCACTAGAGGGCCATACCCCATTATCCTAACAACCAAAAACACCCTCAGAACAAAACACCCTTAGAACCAAAAACACCCGCAGAACGCTTCACCAGAGGTCTGATATCCCATTGTCCTTACAACCGAAAACACCCTCAGAACACCTCACCCGAGGCCAGATAGCCCATCGTCCTTATAAACAAAAACACGCCTCTAGGGTGTTACACTTCCTTTTTGAGAACCATATTGAGTCTGTGTGTAGAGAGAATTCTCACAATACTAATTTCTGTTCATGTGTTACTTAAGATTTTGTTTTTCTTTATGGGATACTATAATATTATTTATCCTTTAATGCCATTTAGAACAGAGCATTGGTTATAAAATATAAATGAAATGAAATACAAATCTCAAAAAAATATTTGGGCCAGGCGTAGTGGCTCACGCCTGTAATCCCAGCATGTTGGGAGGCTGGGGCAGGTGGATCACCTGAGGTCAGGAGTTTGAGACCAGCCTGGCCAACATGGTGAAACCCCATCTCTACTGAAACTACAAAAATTAGCCGGGCATGGTGGTAGGTGCCTGTAATCTCAGCTACTCGGGAGGCTGAGGCAGGAGAATCGCTTGAACTTGGGAGGTGGAGTTGGCAGTGAACAGAGATCGTACCACTACACTCCAGCCTGGGAGACAAAGCAAGACTCAATCTCAATAAATAAATCAATAAATCAATAAATATTGTATGAATAGAAATAAAATTATTTACTTAAATAAAATATAGCTATAAAATTATAAAAATAAATAAAATATAGAATATATTATAGTTATTTTTCTCACTATCCTATTTGGAGTTACTGAAAGATTATTACATGATATTGAAATTCCAGAAATTACTAATGTTTCCAATAACTTGTCTTAGCGATTCAAAAAGTCTATAAAATCTCTAAAAAGAAAGCAATGATTGACTGGATGTGATGGCTCATACCTGTAATATCAGCTGTTTGGGGGCCAAAGCAGGAGGATTGCTTAAGGTCAAGAGTTCAAGACCAGAAGAGGTAGCATGGCGAGACCTGCATTTCCATAAAAAGTAAATAGGAAATTAGCCAGAAGTGGTGGCTCACACCTGTAATCCTTGCACTTTGGGAGGCAGAAGTGGGAGGATCACTTGAGCCCAGGTGTTCCAGGTTGCAGTGATCTGTCATCATACCACTGCCCTCCAGCCAGAATGAGACACTGCCTTAAAAAAAAAAAAAATAGTGATGACAACCATTTGGTTGTTGGCATGCAATGTCTACAAGAACTAGGCAGAATTTAAGAGCAAGGGTTTTTGGCCAGTGTTATGCAGAAGCACACTGTGTTAGTGTCAGGGTACAATTTTGAAATTTCAATTATAGAGAGCAGCATTCCTCAGCTCCTTGTATTTTCCATGCTATAATATGGGCCTAGGAATCCCAGATCCATTAAAGTTTTAATGAAAGTGAAAAATCTAAATGTTTATTCAAAAATTTCTGATTGTTATAACATTAGCAACAAATTTATTTTTTTAACCAACCGATATAGTACTTTACCCAAACAAATCAAGTAGAGAGATTCTAAAACTTTTTTATTGGTATTTCATTCTGTACCATTATAGATTTGACAATTAGGTCAACTTAACATAGTGTGTTATTTTCTATACATTTAATTTGAGAAGTATACAGTAAAATAACAAACCAAAACAAAAACATATATTTTTGGTTTGTTTGTTTTAGAGAGATGATCTTTCTCTGTTGCCCAGACTGGAGTACAGTGACCTGATCATAGTTCACTGTAACACTGTTATTAACAACTGGGCTCAAAAAGTCCTCCCTTCCCAGCATCCCAAGTAGCCGGGACTACTACTAGTACACTCCACCATGCCTGGCTAATTGTTTTTGTTTTTTGTAGAGACAAGTTATCCCTATGTTGCCCAGGCTGTTTTTGAATGCCTGGTTTCAAGCAATCCTCCTGCCTTGGCCTCCCAAAATGCTGGGATTACAGGTGTAAGTCATTCTGCCCAGCCAGAGCCTGTATTAATTTGGTGGCTACATATCTATGTTCTTAAGAATATGTAAATATTTTTAAAATAGACTAATAGATTTCTCACTACTGAGAAAGACCCTATTATATAACCACATATAGGAGAATCATATAATAATTCCAGTACTGTTTTAAACAAATCATGCTTTCATATTGAGTAAAATTTTAATCAATGGATGTTGAGAAACCTCCTCCCTCAAGATTCCAGCTTTTTCAGCAGGAAAAAAGTTAATAAAAACTTTATATATTCTCTTTTCTGTTAGTAATTATGAAAAATTTGCAAGAACAAAACGTGTTTTCTTTATGTCTCCATTATGTAAGGCTACATTGAAGTAAATTATTGCTTGACATATTCAATGATTCAGAAGTAAAATAAATGCAGTTCTAGAAGACAGATTGGATTGCATTAAGAAGGGCAGCATGACTTTACTGAAGACAAAGGATGAAGTGCACTAGGGAGATCCACTCATGTACGTTTTCCAAAACCGTATCTTACATGATTCTGCCCACTGTGCTGATGCTTCAAAAGCTGTGCATTGTCCTTAAGGTCCTTAACCTAATGACCATATCTTTCAAATACCAAATTCTAAGGACTTGAAAAATATCCTGGCCTACGTTACTCAGTAAATAATCCTTTAACAAACAAGCACTTTATTTTTTTGACATTTTTATTGGTAACATAGGTTATAGTCAAATAATTCCCAAACTATCTTATTACATTTTAAATTTTCCTCTTAGGTTCTAAGGTATTTTCAACATATTGCTTTATTAACACGTGGAATTTAGAAAAAGACAAGGTTTATTTTATTTACTAATATAATCCAAATTATGAGAAAAACAAATATTTTAATACAAATAAAAATAACACATTTTCAAGTATGTACTAACAAAATGCTTAATTCTTGTGATTATAATTGTAAATGAAATGTATAATTGTAATGAAAATCATAATTGTAATTAAAATTGTAAATAAAATTTAAAATTGTGAATGTCCATATGGAAATCAAAAAGTATAAAAATACTTCAAAATGACTATGAATAACATGCAGAATACTTTTCATAATATCTTTTTTTTTTTTTTTTTTGAGACGGAGTCTCACTCTGTCACCCAGGCTGGAGTACAGTGGGGTGATCTCTGCTCACTGCAAGCTCCGTCTCCCGGGTTCACGTCATTCTCCTGCCTCAGTCTCCCTAGAAGACTCAGTCTCCCTAGAATTTTTTTGTATTTTTAGTAGAAATGGGGTTTCACTGTGTTAGCCAGGATGGTCTCAATCTCCTGACCTCGTGATCCACCCCCCTCGGCCTCCCAAAGTGCTGGGATTACAGGCGTGAGCCACCGTGCCTGGCCTCATAATATCTTATTGGAAATTATCATCACTACTAAGTTTTATAAAAAAAGAACAAATATTAGGGAAATATAAATGCACTAAGATTAAAGATACAGATGAAGAAATCTAATATACTTTAAAAATCCCAAGTTTCAAGAAAATCCATAAAATAAATGTTAAGGTTGATGTTTTCGAGTTTTACAAATTATTTCAACAATTATTTAGTAAGCATCTTCTATGGGTCAGGTACTCTTCCAGTTACTAAAAAGACAGAAATAACATTCAGGGTTTCCACTTAGTGGAGTACAGGGATTTTCCTGAAATCCGTGAAGTAATTCTGTGAAGGTATGGGGAACTGAAGAATGCTGTCTCTTTATTGAAGTGTAGTGTTCATAGGAATGAGGAAAGAAAAAGAAAAAGGACAAGGCCGTATGGAAGATGTCCATTGCAGCCTTATTCACAATAGCCAAGAAATGGAAACAACCTACGTTTCTGTTGTTGATGAATAGATAAAGAAATTAATTATCCACTTCATCCTTGAACAACCAGGGTTTCAACTATACCGATCCACTTATATGTGGATTTTTTTTCAAACAGATGCAGATGAAAAATGCAGTATTCCCAGAATGGGAAACTCACAAGAGCTGAGTTTTCATAGAGATGGGATCTGCAGGGCTGACTGTGGGACTTGAGCATCAAGATTTTGGTACATGCAGGGGTCTAAACCATTCCATTGCAGATACCAAGAAACAATTGTATACAGTGGAATATTATTCATCTTTAGGAGAAGATATCTTGCCATTTGTGACAACATAGATTATGCTAAGTGAAATTCGAGGAAAACATTGCATGTCCTCACTTATATGAGGAATCTTAAACAGTCAAATACATAGTAGCAGAAAGTAGAAGGGTAGTTACCAAGGGTGGAGAGGTAAGGAAAATAGGGATATAGCTAAAGGATGCAAAGTTACAGTTATCTATAATGAATAAGTCTAGAGGTCCCTGTACAGCATTATGACTGTAGCTGACAATAATGTTGGTACATTGGAAATTTGCTAGGAGAGTAGATTTTAAGTGCCCTCATCACACACACAAAAAGGTAACGGTGTGAAAAGATGTTAATTTGTTTGACTATAGTAATGATTTCATTTGTACATGTATATTGAAACATGTTGTATACCTTAAACATATGCAATTCTTATTAAAAAAAAAAAAAAAAAAAAAGCTAGACAAGGTGTAAAAATGAAGTATGCCAAAGTGTGAGACCCTGAGTTGAAGAAGTGGAACTCATCTCTGACTCTTAGACTCAAAGACTGGGACATCAAGGATTGGGCAGAATAGGTATGACCATAAGTATTTTTTACAGATTCTGCAAGTGGTATACCTAGTACATACGCAGCAGACACACAGCTATGCCTGGAAAGACATTTGGGATACTATTAGTTTAGTAATAGTCCTAATATTTGTAAATTAGAAACTCAGTGTGGAAACTTTCTTGATTGTGTCTATGTTTTCTATAAAGAAAAAAAATCTGGCTGTAAAAATAATAGTTTCACAGAATTAGTGTTCTAAAGAGCTGATGTTTTAGATGTATTGACTTATTTATATTTTTACATATAACAGCTTACTTTGGGCCTAGCACATAATAGGTGTTTCATGAATGTCTGGTAAATGAATAAATAAAAAAAAAAAAATAAGTGAATAAGGGCACACATAAAAATTTAGACATTACTTATTCCTTACAATAATTGATATTCATTGTGTATGGTTTATTTAAAACAGCAGTTTTATTGAATCTCTTGTATGTCAAAATTTCAAATTCAACATAACACTTAGATTGTATCACAGGTTAATACAAAACTTGATTGCTTGTTGATATGAGAAAGTGGACAAGAATGGGTCATGTTTAGAAACCTCACATTTTAGAACTAGGAGAACAGAAAATTAGAAAGTTAATTCAGTTGAAAACAATAATGCAATTGCTCTTATAACAGGTATATGGTGACTGGGGAAGCCCCAACCTTGATACACTCCTACTTAAAAGATGCCATAGGACAATTACAAGACAACTTTAAATGCAAATTACTCAAGGTTTTACAAAACTATTTGGATCCATTAAAAACAAAACAGCCTTTTTGTTTCTACCTACCAAGAAAAATCGCCTGAACATTTGGAATGTTCATGTTTCAGCATACATATACAAATGAAATGAATACTACAGCCAAACAAATTAACATCTCTTCACACACATATTTGGAATGAAGTTTCATGTGGGGATGACAGCACAATAGGGTTATTTGTGTAGCATTCATTTTTGAAATTTCCAATTTGTGAGGAGCCTGAGAGATAAAATATTCTTACTCTCTCATGAAACAGGAAAGGAAACTGAAGTTGAAGTAACTTGCAGAAGATCTAATACAAAGTTTTCAAACAAATCCACTGCTAGAAACTAGGTTTCCTGACTTCCAATCTTGTTATTTCCAATGCATTTTTATTTTATAGTTATATACATGTATTAAGACCAAAGAACTGAAGACATTTTCCTGACTCTTTCACCTAGAAACATTCTCGTAATATTTCCTCAAATTAGAAACAGATTATACAACTTATAAGTATTTAGACCTCCTGTCAGGGTACCTGTATAATGCAAAGATGTTAAATTCTCAAAACTAATGTACTCCCCTTTTGGGCAAAGGTATAAGGAGATGAGGATACTGATATGCCTGTTATGAAAAAGTAGTCATATGCAAATTGAGACACGAATTCAGCTCTGATTGAAGCAGTAAGTTGTGCAGAACTATAATCTATCTCACTTTCTCATGAATGACCTTTCCTATTTTTAAAAGACCTTGAAATCATTTCAAAATTAAAATCATCAAAAGCATGCAGTTACAATTGACCACTTCTGATATATCCACTTTTAGGGCAAAATAGAACATCAACTATATCAGTTTTTTCATGAAATCTCTGCATAAAATATGAGTCATGAAGCATTTCATGCCACTTGTGTGGTATTTATAAAATACAAGATCCAATTGGAAGTGATAAATGTCTAATATACTTAGAGAAATTGTATCTTGATGAAAACATGATATGGGTTATAGAGAAAATATTCCATCTGCGGAATGAAGCAGAACATACTCCAAATTTAAACTAGAATAGGTTACAATTGTATGAATATTACATGCATATGTGCTTTAAAGAATTAAGGCATCCGTTACATTTATTGTCTATTTCTTTGTTTTTAGACAGGGCTAGACTTTAGATTAGTATCTTTGCTTGTAGATAAATGATAAAAGTCTTGGCCTCTTCATAGGCACAATTATTGTTACCTGTGTTTAAGCTTGGTACCTAGCAACAGAATCGGAAAACTTCAAGATACACACAAGTGGGCTTCTTGTAAGTAAGAGCATTTGCAGGCTTCATCTCATGTATTTATTCTGCAGTGGTCAAAGGAGCTACTTAAGGGCTTGCGTATTTACTTAGTCATCAGTGTCAGCCACATTTAGAATGGGTAGTAATATCTGCTTTCAGAAAACCTCTTTCTATAACCCAAAGCCAGAATACAATTAAGATGATTTCTGTCAGTTAATATATTAGGGTTTTCCAAAGGAAAACAAAACAAAGCAAAACACTAGGATTTATCCAACCAATAGGATGACTGATATCAGGAAATCTTGGTACTAGGAATGTAAAAGAAATTATTCAAAGTTGCACAGCCAACAAGTGATACCAGTAAGATGCAAATCTCAATAATCTGGCTCCAGAATTTGTACTGTGTATCTCCGAACCATGAATTGACATGGATATTTCAGGGAATAGACACATGGGTACGTGTTCCCACTAAACACTAAAATCACCATCAAAAGCAGACAATGACAGCACCACAGAAGCAGGATTTCTAGGCCTGGATCAGGCCAGAAATAGATTAGTTTGAGAAGCATACTGCTGTATTGATCCAAGACTGCAGGAACAAGAATTGATTGCTCATTTGGAGAGAGGGGCAGCTCACAGAATAAAACCAACGAAGAAAAGCCGACTGTGTTCATTTTGCTTGAGATGTTGATTCAGATTATTTTAAATCTAAAGTTCTTTCTCACAGCTACATAATGACATGCCTTTTTCTTCCTTCATACTCTAACTTTAAACTTCAAGTTGACAAACTCTAACTCTGAAACTAAAACACGTATCCTCTGTTTTAAAAGTCCTGTGGTGACTCTGTTTCAGTGGCAGCTATTTCAGTGTTTTCATATTGAGAGCTTTTATTTTCCTCTTTGGCCAGTTTTACTCGTATCAATGCAAAAGAGGCATCAATGAGCAAAGATAAACCTCTTTTTTAGGGTGATCAATAGATTTAGGCTCATTAGAAATGTTTGGAATGTCCAAAAGATGGCCACTTAACTTCTTTCTAGAAATTTCATCAAAAGTCCATGGCAGCATTTTATATGGCTTCTACTACTACCCTTATTTCTGAGCCTTGCATTTGAGAAGTCACTGTAACAACATATTTTATGACATCAACACAAACTATCTCAGATTAAATCTCCAAATAGTGTAAGGCCTCTATGGGGAAAATTTTAAAAGTTTATGGAAGGACATTAAAACCTAAGTAAGTAGACATACTATGTACATGAAGAGTAAGACTTAATATTTAAAGTTGCTAATTCTCCCCAAATAGATCTATAAATTACATATGTCTCCATTTAACCCCCAGCAATTCCCCATCATGGGAATGGATCGCTTCATTAAAATGCCTGTTTATATCTACATATCTTTAAAATACCAATACCTATATATTTTTCTATCTACATAACAGAAAAGGACCAATAAGAGCCAAGGCCCTTCTAGAGAGGAGAAAAGGTGAGTGTGTGTGTCTCTGTGTGTAGGGGCTGTTGCATGGATACTTGCCTCTCAGTGTAACAAGTTTAAAAAGTGAACAAAGACATCATGGTATTGGTGCAAGGATAAATGGATAGACTAATGGAATGAAAAAGAACCCTGAAACACACATACACATATATGGAAATCCAATATGTGACAGATACGGCATTGGAGATTGATGGGGGAAATGGTGGATTTTTCAATAAATGGTGATGGAATAATAGACAATAAGCATGGCAAAAGTGAAAATGAATTAATACGTGGCATCCTTGGCAGATTGTATTTTCCAAAAATGACTACTGTAACATTTCTTATTACAAATGCACTCCCAGAACCTTTCACTTTATTAAGTTCTAAATGTATTCTAAAAAGTAAGGACACTCATATAATTATATAATAGTAAAATTATCAGAATCAAGAAATTAACATTGATATAATAGCATGATTTTATTGTTCTTTTTCAATTTTTTACAATTGACCTAATAATTTGCTTTACATCATTTTTTCACAATTATTTACTTACAGTATTATTAACTCATGTATAGTTATTTTTAAATACGTTATAATCCCATTTGTCCTAGATTTGGCCAGAGAAACTCTTTCCAGCTGATTTCTATAACCTTTGACATGTTCTCTCATCGTTCTTTGAGAAATTTCTTGTATTTTGGCACAATCATCAGAGCAATACTTGATTCGTGGTCCCCAATCTAGTCATGTTTCATATAATTGTCATGCTTTGTTAGTGTTCTTTCATCTGCAATATTTCCAAAGTCTTGCTTTGTCTTTTATGACATTGTTATTGTTTAAGAGTACAGACCTGTTACTTTATAGAATGCTCCTAAATTTATGTTTGTCTGATGTTTCCTGATGATTAAATTCGTATTTTACGGTTTTGGGGGAATGCCACAGAAGTGGCATAGTAACCTGTTCAATGTATAAAAAGGTCCTTTGATGTTGATATGTTTCATTGCTGGTTAACTTTGATCACTTTGATGTTAACTTTGATCATTTAGTTAATGTGGGACCTGCCATTATTTTTTTCATCTACTGAGCAGTTACTAATATTCCCTTTGTAATCAATAAGTCCTCTGTGGAAGACTTTGAGACGAAATAAACATCATGCTCTCCTCTGACATCGACCCATGAAGTATCCCAGAAAATTATGATTCTTGCTTGAATCAGACATTGCTATAATGATTGCCAAATGGTGACTGTCTAATTCCATTACTTCTTCTGCATCTGTTAGTTGGCATTCTACTATAATGATAAAAATTTCTCTTTTTTCTATTTGTTTATTTATTCAAGTATGCACTTGTATTTTATAAGCTTATGGATAGTTATTTTTAAATACGTTATAATCCCAGTTGTCATAGGTTTGGCCAGGGAGAGCTCCTTCCAGCTGTTTTCTATAACCTTTGACAAGCACTCTCATCATTCTTTAATAAATTTCTTGTATTTTGGCACAATTTTTTAGCTTATTTATGCCTAGCCCCAGTCCTAGACACAGTGATTTCTCCAAGGAACCTGAGTTATTTTAAGTGAAGAATGATATTTGGAAATAAAGATCTGAGTACTCTAGGTATTTTAGCAGTTTTAAAACAATTGATTACAAAAGCTCTGGTGTGTCCTCGTTGTCTTTCAGTTAATAATTAGACTTCTTTTTCTTGCAAGAATTGTTTTTCCTTTTCTGTTGTATGGATCTAAATGAGATGTGTTTTCTTGTATGCGGAGGTGGAAGTTTCTGTGTACACAGTGGGGTGCAAACAGGGTAGCTTCCCTAGCTCCCTGGATTAAGGACAACGTTTGCCCTTGTAATAATGAATATTGGAAATTACGGCCTCTCTGTGTAGCCACCTGCACAATTTTGGGATCTTTTTTCTCTGGATGTCTTTTACCACTGTCAAAGCTGCTTTTGTCTTTACTCCTAGTGCTCTCTTTCTATTCTGCTGATTAGAGATTACCAACAGTTATCTGCCCTCATTCCCACCCCCAGTGGTTTCCTCTCTCCTCCTGAATGATTTTTTTTTTTTTGATATTTCTGAAGTCCCTGAAAACTTAGAGGATAACAGAATATGCTGACCTTTTACAAAACTCTTTGAGGACCCCAGGTTGTGTTTGTTTGTTTATACTAAGTCACAAATTGAAGACAGTGGAGCCTTTTCCATTCTCATCAGTGTTTCCTCAGATCTGCTACTGAAAATGCAATGCATAGTGGGATCCTCTCCTTTTGAGAAAAAATATATATTAATTACTTGGAAACTTTCAAACACCCCTTTCTCTTTTCTGCATTACTTCTACCCAGCACTCAAACTATGTGGGGGTTGTCTAGGACACAGCCCTCATTGGTTCTGATTCGACCCATATTGTCTTTAGGAGTTTTCCTTTGCCTAGTCTGTCTTTTATGCTTGTTTTTGTCTTTTTTTGTTTGTTTGTTTTTTAATATGTGAGGACAGTCAAAAACTATAATACCATCTTGATAGTCTTCTTATTTTTTATATATTTATTTATTTTGGGACAGGGTCTTGCTCTATCACCCAGGTAGGAATGCAGTAGCACAATCTCAGCTCACTGCAATCTCCACCTCCCAGGTTCAAGTGATTCTCCTGCCTCAGCCTCCCAAGTAGCAGGGATTACAGGCAAGTGCCAGCATGCCTGGCTAATTTTCATATTTTTAGTAAGGATGGGGTTTCGTGATGTTGGTCAGGCTGGTCTTGGACTCCTGACCTCAGGTGATTTGCCTGCCTTGGCCTCCCGAAGTGCTGGGATTACTGGTGTGAGGCACCACGCCCTGCTCATGTTGATAGTCTTATATCACAATTTGTGATTGAAATATTTAAACTGCGCTTGCTGCACTTCTTGTAATTTATGTTTATATTTATATTTATAACTGCAAGATGTGCAGTAAGAGTAGTTTAAATATTTTAACATTTAAATTTAAATATTGCATATTTGGTGTAATGGCTTATATATTTCTTTTTCTAGTTTCTTTTGAGAATTTTGTGAAATACAACTATTGCTACAATTTTAGAATATTGTTAATTATATTAAGTGAAAAATAGTATTGATAACCTAAAAATAGGATAAATGATGCTTCCCATTTCACTTCTATAACATTATATCTTTATTAAAATAGGCCATGTTCTAACATGTATAGGTTCAAAACTTGTTTCTTCGGAATACTATAATAGAAGGCTTATTCATTCAGACTAATCAAATATCTGGGCAAGAGATTATAATAAATCACTAGAATATCTAGGCCATCCTGAGAATTCACCATAGCTCCATAATAAATAAAATGTATTTCCCTTTCATTTTTCAATCATTTATTTTCTTTGTACATGTAGAATATCAAAGACATTTGTAAAACTGCTGATGCTTTTGATTTATGAATGAAGCATGCGCAAGGTAAGGCAGTTCCTTCCATTATGTATTTGCTATTTATGCGGAAGTAATATGACCAGGAAATCAACTGGAACCTATGTTCGATCTAATAGAAGAGACACATTATAAGGTAATATTTTCTCCCGTGTCATTTTCTGTAAAATTCAATTCTGACAATAAAAATGAAAGAACCATAAAAATTATTCTATTTATAAAATATAGATGGTATAAATACATGTGATTATGTCTAAGTGATTACTGATAGCAAAGATAGAAAATATTGATTTGGTATTCTGTAACTTCTTTCAGTTTTTTAAATAAGCAGAACTGGTGGAAGTTTTCAGAAATGATAATCGTATGTATGGTGTAGTGTAGCAATTTCATTTAAGCTGAATGGCAGCCATAATGCAGTGAAGATTTTTTAAAACCCCACAGCAACATTATATTTCTATATAACTTCTCTCATTATATTTTCCTTCCCTTCCTTCCTTCCTTCCTTCCTTCCTTTCTTTCTTTCTTTCTTTCTTTCTTTCTTTCTTTCTTTCTTTCTT
>NC_045436.1:11079015-11278669 GCF_002776525.5 Piliocolobus tephrosceles | reverse complement strand
TTTCTTTCTTTCTTTCTTTCTTTCTTTCTTTCTTTCTTTCTTTCTTTTCTTTCTTCTTTTCTTACTTTCTTTCTCTCGAGAGGGAGTTTTGCTCTTGTTGCCCAGGCTGCAGTGCAATGGCACAATCTCAGCTCACTGCAACCTCCACCTCCCAGGTTCAAGCGATTCTCCTGCCTCAATCTCCCAAGTAGCTGGGATTACATGCATGTGCCAACAGGTCCAGCCATTTTTTTTTTTTTTTTTTTTTTTGGTGGAAATAGGGTTTTATCATGTTGGCCAGGCTGGTCTGGAACTCCTGACCTCAGCCGATCCGTCTGCCTTGGCCTCCTAAAGTGTTGGGATTACAGCCATGAGCCACCATGCCTAGCTTCTCATTATATTTTCTATTGTTAAATTCTAGTAAAATGCTGCATAAGAAAATATTTAATGTAAGTTGCTTCATAAATATTATCCACATTATTTAATTAGATTAAATGTTATTTATTTTATGTACATTAAGATGAAAGACAGTGATATAAAACTGCCTTTTGAAAGACTCAGAAAAGGCATCATATGAAAATATACTGCTTTTGTCAGCCTTAAAGATGTGGCCACAACATGGTTTTATGCCTTCAAAGACTTGAAGAAAAACTGGGGGAATGAGGTTGGCAGGGATTGCAAAGAACAGAAAAAAAAACGGAAATGCAGGAAAAGATATGATGCACCTTCCTCAGGTACATTGTCAGAGGCTCATAAATAGGCACAGAATGAATATGGAAGTAAGTGAGGGTATCCTGTTTGGTTGGTTTCTTTTTTTTTTTTCTTCTTTTCTTTTGTTTTTTTAAAACACAACTACTTTAAATTTTTCTCACTAGTCTGTTTGTAGGTAGTTCACCATCTGTAAAATGACTTAAAAGGAGCATGAATATGGAATGTGTGCAGGATGTGAGTGCCCTATTCACAAAACAAATTGGCAGATTGCATTTGGCTTTTTCTGAGAAACCCAAATAAATATGTTCTTTTAGAATTTCATTTATTCTGTTAATAAACTAAAACAAAACATTACTAAAAACATAAAAGATGAAGTTAAACACAAATATCAAATCTGAAAACACGAGGTGACAAGTTTTTTAAGTGAATTTAATTACATGGGTTATAAATATTTTTGTCTTCAAAATTAGGTCACCCTTGGAAACAATTCAGATTAGAAGGACTTGTTCTGTATGTATATTTTTCCAGAAAACTTCATTAATGCCAGTAATTGTTGCTGCTTTTGTTTCAAAATTTACATGTTTTCACTAGAATAATTGGATCAGAAAATTAAATGCTTGGAAGCCAATAAAGGTTTGAATAAATTGTGAAAATGATGATTGTTTTGTTAAAAATAAAGACTTCAAGAATGCATTAAATCTTCATTGTATTTTTCATCTCCACTTAATTTTCCTATGTAGTCAGTCACCTTCGCATTTTAATTATTTGTCTGTATGTTCATATTTAGTTCATCTAAAATTACATATATAGAAGATATGAAGTTGAAATAACATTTAGACTAATGCCATTTATTAAATAAGATGTTCTTTTTAATGGTTGAAAAGTCATTTGTCACCTATTAAATTTATGAATTTAATTATTTTCAGGATTCCCAATTCTTTTCTAATGATTATTTTGTGTACTTTTATTTATTTTGTAATAAATCTATTGCACTGTAGTGAGGGACTATGCATTAAGTCAGGGAATGTTGAGGCAAACATAATATATAAAGAGCCCTTAACTCTAACTAGCACATAATAAAATCTTACCAACTTTTAGCTATCATTATTTTTATGATTATAATTTTTAATAGAATGTAAGGTTTCCAAGGAAAGCCAGGCAGTTGACACACAAAGAAAGACATCATTTTCCGAGGAACTTGTATATATTTTGGACTTGATGGTATTTCCTATAACTTTATTAGGGTGTAATTGCTATTCAACAAATTGATGAAACATCAATTCAAGAAACTGATGTTCAACAAATTCTTATATAATTTATATAATAATGCTATACAAATTATATAATGCCACTATCATGGCAACTGAGATCACAAATACATCCTAAGAGTAAAATGCTTTCTGTCATTTTAGAAAAGCACTTAATTTGCATTTTCTAGAAATCCATATACATGAAATAATGTAGTATGTAAGTACATACTTTCTGTGATTGCTCTTCCAGTTTCTTTTACTCCGTGTAATTATTTTCAGATTCATCTAGGTTGTTGGTATATTAATAGCTTATTTTTTATTGCTAACTAGTATTCCATTGTGTGCAATATCCATTTACCTGATGGATTCCATTTTTTCTTCCAGTATTTGGCTTTTACAATAAAGCTGCTATTAACAGTCACACACAAGTCTTTGGTGTGAACATATGTTTTCATTTCTTTGGTTTCTTTTCTGTCTTTCATGAGTCATTCTCATGCCCTGTCCAATGTCTGAAAATAACAGTTTCAAATATTTTTGTTCAGCTTTTAATTGTTTGAAGTGGAAGGGCAAATTCAATTTCAGCTATTTTACCTTGGCTCAAAGTGGGTCCTTATCCCATATTATTTTCATGACAGACCCTTCATCGATTTTTAGTTGTAGGTTTTCTTCCTATAACAGGTTAAATTCCATGAAGGCAGCAATATTTTTCTCTACTTTTTAAACCATTATTTCAGTTCCATATAAAATGTTTCTACCACTAGTTGAAACTCCATCAATATTGGTTGAATTAAGCAAAATTAAATGAACTCAACTAACAGGGGCTAAAAACACAGGGAAATGTATTCTTTCTGCACACGTCATGAGGTAAAAATGTGATTTGTACACTCAGCAATGCTATAGAAGACCCTGACATTACATCTATTTCACTAGATTTAATATATTGAACTTTTATTACGACACTTAACACTTTGTAAGCACAATATGATGGCTGTAATTCTATACCTCAAGTGCCTATGCTAGTTATCTCATCAAAAGGGAGAATAAAGTAAGGAGAAATAGGAGGCAGCTTGGTTATGGTGCAAACCTTCAATCTAAGAGGAAGTATTTTTCCCAAACCTCCAATCTTACTTCTCCTTACATCTCGTTGGACAGATCTAGTTCACATGGCCACTCCTAGCAGTGTGGTGGCTAGGACATTTGTCACTTTTGTCATATGGAGAGGAGAAGTTAATCAATGGGAAAAATGTGGGACCATCTATTGTGTAGGCATCTAAAAGTGAAAATTTAAAGGAAGATGCTGAATATAATTGACCTGAATATAATGTAATTATTATTTTTCAGTGTTTAGAAAAACATATGGGCAATGAGGAACTTCATAAAAGTCATTTTATCCAAATTTCAGAAATGATAAATGCAGAAAGGAATAATAATAATAATAAATGCAGAAAGGAATCACTTAGTAATACAAATATAAATAATAATAAATGCAGAAAGGACTCCCTTAGTAACACAAAAAAATGCAGAATTAGCCTCAGCTTATAAACTTTTGAGTAAGCTGTAAGAATTACCTGGCTTAGCAATGGACTAAAAATAGAAACATTAAGAAAGGTTTTCTGATGAACACATTAATCTAATTCAATAAATGTCTTAAAAAAGATTTATGATGTAACAGATGAAATGGCAAGTATAGAATAGTATAGAAAAGGAAGTGATTAAATTCATTATTAAGTGACGTTATCAATGCAGTTTTTTCGGAGCAAGTAATACCTAAATATATTTTGAGGATGACAAAGGCACTAGACAGAGAGTGGTATTCCATTAGCCATGTGTATAGAAATGTAAACAAATATTGTAAGCGTATATTTATGTTTCTTGATTAACACTTAGGTCCTTACTGTAACATAAAAGAGCATTTATGAAATAAACTTTGCAAATCTCTCTAGAAGCTTCTATTGCTTGAAAATACAATATATATGTGTTGGTAGACAGGACATGTATTTGAGGGGATTAGGTTTGAAAAGTAACCATTGATTGGTTTACGAAGGGTCTTATATACCCTACTAAATGTCTAGGATGTTAATCAGATTAAAGTAAATTAAGAGATTAGTGGAAAAGGTTTGCCATTTTTGAGACATAACATTAGCAATAATGTAAAATATTTGGGGAATAAGTAAAGGGAAGAAAAGGAAGCTATTGTGAGAAATGATGAGGTTCTGAACCAAAGCTCTCAGACAAGTAGTGTCACTGGGAATAGGAAAGAAGATACTACTGAAAATATTTAACAATGTATTAGATGCAATGGTGAACATTTTAGTTTGGTTATCTACAAATAACCTGAAACAAATGCTTAGTAAGTGTATTTGGTGAGGTTATAGTGGGGCTGTAGGGGGTGTCATCCTGGGAAAAAGGAATAAGGACGAGAAGAGAAAAATGGGGAGAGTGGGTTTATGCTCTGAGTCGGCCTTTCCCGTGGGCACCTGGATGCTTGATTCTTTGCAATCCTTTAAAAAAGCTGCGGGGCGCGGTGGCTCAAGCCTGTAATCCCAGTACTTTGGGACGCCAAGGCGGCAGATGACTAGGTCAGGAGATCGAGACCATCGTGGCCAACACAGTGAAACCCCATCTCTACTAAAAATACAAAAATTAGCCAGGTGTGTGGTGCGCACCCGTAGTTCTAGCTACTCGGGAAGCTGAGGCTGGAGAATCGTTTGAACCTGGGAGGCAGAGATTGTAGTGAGCCGAAATTGCTCCACTGCACTCCAGCCTGGCGACAGAACAAGACTCTGTCAAAAAAAGAAAAAACATGTAATATATCTTAAAATTGTCTTTTGTAGAGGGTAGAGAAAGAGGCAATCATTTCTCTATCAGGTCACATTCCCCAATGCTCAATGTTTATTTAGCCAATCCATGGTTAACTCGCCCCTTTCTGTGGGTTGTGCATGCATGGGCAAAGAGTGGGTTTCTACAACTTCCCACATCAGCTGGATGGCTCAGCAGGGCTGCAGCACTGAAACAAGAAAAGGTGCTAAGGCGGTTTGAACATTCACAATGGCTGAAATCAGAGACAGATGAGAGAGATCAAGAGGATGTGCGTTGATACATCAGAGGCGTCTAATTCAGTAAAGGAGAAAAGTACACACAGAATGAATATGGAATGGGGAAGCCTCAAAGACTATTAAATTAGCATGACAAACTGATGTGTTAAGCTGTTTGTTGTTGTACTCTTAGAAATCATTATTTAGAAAATTGTGTGCTTGTGATATTAGGTGGGGTGACTGCAGCTGAGTTGTAGATGGGAGGTAGACAATGTGACAGAGTTTTCCTACTTTCCAAAGTTGGTGAGCTCTTTTTCTCTTTCACTAAAGTTAGTTAGTTAGGCTTCTAAACAGCCTTTCTAAGAAAAAGGAAAAAAAATGACTTTCAAATCATAAAATGTGCTCATGGAAACCTGTTTTCAGACACTATTTGGAATTCTTTTTACCAAAGAAGGTATTCTTCATAGTAGAACTCCAAGCTTAAAAGTTATTTTGCTTTGAGATTCATCTCTGAATGTTGCTATGCTAAAAGAAACTTTCACAAAACAAGAATAAAGCTTTTAAACTTCACACATAGCCACAGGGATACCTTCCTCATGCATAGCCATGGGGATATCCAGGGCTTTAATGCTAAGGAAAAAAGGCAGCAAATCCCTCTACCCACCATACCATCTGGAGGACATTTACTAGACTGTCACACATACACACACACCTGGATAATAGCCTGTGAACAGTGTCAGCTGAGTAACAGTGTGGACATATTTTTTTTTTCCTTGACAGTATAATTCAAATTATAATTATAATATGCTTTTAAAAACATTGGATTTTTTCTCATATTTTTTAAAATTTTAGGTATTTATTCACTTAATATATTTTTGAAATAAGGAATCACACAAAAAATGAAACTTATAGGAAGTCTTCAGGCTTAATTTTCTAACTGTTTAATCACTAAAAATCAAGGAACTTCAGGCAGTTACCAAGTGAAGTCACATATGTATTTAAATCACCTACTTATTTATCTATCTAAAAATTAGAATATTTACCAGCTTCTCTGTAAATTTGCATCTAGGCAGATAACTGAGTAAAAATATTTTGAGCGGATAAGACAATGTACCCCAACAAAAGAGGAATTTAAATTCAATGTAGCAGCATTATAGTTTGAGGGATTATAGAAAAATTAGACTAGAAAAATAAGCAGAATCCAAATTATGAAAGATCTTTAAGTCATATCATGTTGTTGGCAGTGTCTAAAGTCACTGGGAACCACTAAAATGTTTAATCATGACAATTAATCTGATTGCTTCTAAGCAAGCATGACATGGGAAAACCAGTTGAAGGCATTATGCACCATGGACAGGTGTTGGAACAGAAGCCTTACTGGTGAATCTCGGGGAAGGAGTGATATGTGAGCATGTACAACACTCTTTGAACCAAAATTATATGAAAGGGATCACAGAATTAGGCAAAGGCCCTAAAGGATCTAAGACAGAAGTATTAAAAATGATATTCTTCTTATCTTGCATATGTGCAACTGATTTTAAAAAATTAAATTACCACCCCCATTACTGTTATATTACACACAGTTTTGTAGCTCATATTGACCACATGTTGTGGCCTTTTAGATTTTGAGTCTATTGCACAATTATTAGGGCTCACTATTTTAAAACCTAACTTAGGGTTACTGCAATTCAATTCTGCTACTAACAACTTGAAGTTAATGCAGACTCCACAAGTTAATGAACATAGTCCCTAAGACGACCCTTACTCAGACTCCAATTGCACTATGGGTGTTCCCAAATTCAGGGTTCCAATGATCCTCCCAGGCTTGGTAATTCTTTAGAATCACTCATAGAATTGCAGTTTATTTTAAAGAAAAAACACAGGGCAAAAAATAATTGACAATATCAACTACCAGCAGAAATATAGACAAATTTGGACTTTTACCTGATCATAGGAATACATGTTAGAACAATGACATTAGAAAAAAGTATGGCATTTCTACAGAGTTTAAGATTTCTCTCCCTTATGACTGAGCAATTCCATTCTTAGAAATACACTCAAGAGTGAGAGGGGGCTGAGTGAGATAGTGGAGTATGTCCTTCCAGAAGTTATTCTCCCAGAGAAACAGCAATTTGAACACCTATCTGTGCGAGAAAAACCCTTCACAAGAGCTCAGAAAAACAGGTAAGAGATCACAGTATCTGGTTATAACATAATAATAAGAAAAGATGTATTGAAGAGGGTAGGAATGACATTACTTTCAGTACTCTTTCCTGAACCTCAGGCAGCACAGCATAAATAGAAATGTGGCATAATTGGGAAAAGGAGAGGAAATTAGCATGGGATTTTGTCTTGGAACATAGGACCAGGGCCAACACAGTAAAACCAAGCACTGGGCATAACCCCTTGGCCTCTGACACCAGACTGGTGCCTCCAGATGCAGCTTCTAGACCTGCCCCAGAACCAGACATGATTCAGCCTGCATCAGCACTTACACACTACAGCAGACTTGGCCCTGAATAAACCTTAGTGCCAGGCAGGCTATGGCACCAAGGGCTTTAGGAATGCTCCAGTGCTGTACTGGTCTCAGAGTAAGTGGGCTTCTGCTGTGACCCAGTATTGCATTAGCCTCAGCAACCACAGGATCGCCAATGCCACCTTTAGCTCATCCCCAGGCAGCACAACTGGAGAGAAACACTGTTTTCTTGGGGAAAGAAGATAGATGTAAGCATAAGACTTTACCTCGCTACCCAGTACCAGGCCTGCCTCAGTAAAATCTAACATAAGGCAGAAATTCTCCAACCCTGACACTAAGCCGGTACCCACAGATGGAACCTCCAGACCACCCCAGCACCAGATGGGATTCTGCAATCCCAATGAGACAAATCCACGCTCCAGTTCATATTATGGCCAGCTAACTACACTGACATTTTCCTTAAATAAACTTCAAGGTATATAATCTTCAGGCCTTGGACACAGCCAGCACTGTGCTTGTTTTGGTGACCATGGGCTTTGGGTGTGATCCAGTGTTGTGTCAGCTTTGGCAGCAAAAATATTTAGGCCCCAATAGTGTATGGTTAAGTGTCTTCCAGCATTGCAATTCCTGAAGCAGTCACAAGCTTAGGGTTCTCACTAGTCAACCTTCCCTGAATCTGCGAATAAGCTCAAAACTGAAGAAAACCCCCAAACAAAGCCACACTACAAATATTGTATCAAGTGACTACGCCAATGGGCAGAAATTGATGTACAACCACAAGAATCAAGAGCATTCAAGGAAATATAACATCAATAAATGGTCAAAATAAGGTGCCAGTGACTCACTCTAAAGTGATAAGGGACAGTAAAACTACCCAACAAATAATTCAAAGTTGTTTTAATGTTCAACAAACTACAAAAAATTACAGAGAAACAATTGAGAGATTTATCAGAGAAATTTAACAAAAAGATTGAAATAATAAAAAATTAGAAACTCTAAAGCTTAAAAATAGAATTAATAAAATAAAAAATACAATAGAGAGTATCAACAGCAGGATTGATCCAGCCAGAATAAGAATCTCTCTTATACACTCAGAGGAGAAAACTAGAAAGAATAAGAAGAAATAAAAAAAAAAATTGCAAAATTTTCAACTTCAACATCCCACTTTCAACAATAGACAGGTTACCTTGACAGAATATCAATGTAGAAACATGGTATTTAAACTATACTCTCTATACTGAATAAACCTAACATTTACAGACCATTCTTTCAAATGGTTATAGAATGCACATTCTTCTCAAACTCAGATGAAACATTTTACAAGATAGATAACATGTTAGGTCACAAAACAAGCCTCAACAAATTTAAGATTAAAATGAGTAAAACTTACCAGATTTAATAAAATAACATCAATAAGCAAATTTACAGGTCATTATTCTTCTAGAGAGAGTAGAGAAAGATGGATAGAGAGCTTATTTAAATAATTAATTACATAAAACTTTCCAAACCAGCAATTACCCCGGAATGGGAAGGTCAGAGGTCTCTCTGAAATACAAATACCCCAAGACATGTTTTAATCAAACTGTCAAAGATCAGAGACAAAGGGATAATCCTGAAAGCAGCAAAAGAATAAAAACAAATAAGATATAAGAGAGTTCCCCCATGTCTAACAGCAGTCTTCTCAGTAGAAACTTTATAGGTTTGGAGAGATGAGATCATATATTCAAAGCAATGAAATAAAAAATAAACCCTACCAATCAAGAATACAGTATCGACAATGCTGTCTTTCAGACAGGAGAGATAAAGGTTTTTTGCACAAACATAAGCTAAGAAAATTCTTCAGCACTAAACCTTTCTTGCAAGAAATGCTAAACAATATTCTGTAAAAGAAAAGGGTACTAATTAATAACATGAAAACTTGTGAAAGTATATAATTCAAGTGTAAAAGTAAGTAGACAACAAAATTCTAAATAGTCTGATAATGTATTGGTGCTGGGTAAATATCAATATGAAGTTAAAAGACAAAACTATTACAAATAATAACTACATTAATTTGGAAGGTACAAGAAATATAAAAAGATACAAATTATGACATTAAAAAATCAAAATGTTGGAGGAAGAAGAAGTAAGGAGTGGAGTTTTTTCTCTTTTGTTATTTCTTTTGCAAAGTTAAGTTACTATCTCTTTAAAATAACCTACTGAAACTATGAGATGGTTTCTGTAACCCTCATAGCAATTGCAAAGCAACAACATAGAAGAGATACACTAAAAAAAGCAATAAAAACTTACTACTTAAAACAAATTCTTAAGCACAAAGGAAGACAGTAAGAGAGAAGTAAAGTAAAAAAGAATCTACAAAACAACAACAAAATTAACAAAATGGAGACAGTAAGTTGTTACCTATTGAATGTAATTGAATTAAATTATCCAAATAAAGGATATAGAGTGACAAAATGCAGAAAAAGTGAAAACTCAGCTTTGTGCTGCCTACACTTCCCCTTAAGGATACAAAAAGATTGAAAGTGAAAAGATGGAAAAATATATTCCATGAAGAGCAGGAGTAGCTATATTTACATCAGATAAGATATACCTTAAGCAAAAACTAGGTAAAAATGAGAGAAATGATATTATATAATGATAAAGGTATCACCTCAGAAAGAGAATATAACAATTATAAATATGTATGCACTCAACATTGGAGCACCTAAATATATTGAGCAAATATTAATAGATCTAAAGAAAGAGGTGGACTGTAATGCAAAAAAAACAAGGGACTTCAACATCCTGCTTTCAATAATAGACAGATCACCTTGATAGAATATCAATACAGAAACATGGTATTTAAATTACACTCTATATTGAATAGACCTAAACAATATTTACAGACCATTCTTTCAAACAGTTATAGAATGTACATTCTTCTCAAGTCCACATGATAGATTTTCCAGGATAGATCATATGTTAGGCCACAAAACAAGTCTTACAAATTTTAAGATCAAAATCATATCAAGTATCTTCTCAGATCACAATGTTATAAAACTAGAAATAAATAACTGGACAAAACATGAAACTTTACAAATACATGTAAATCAAACACATGCTCCTTAACAATCCATGGGTCAATGAATAAATTAACAGGGAAATTAAAAAATTCCTTGAGGCAAATGAAAATGGAGATATAACATACCAAAACCTATGAGACACAGCAAAAGCAGTTCTAAGAGGGAAGTTTATAGCAATAAACATTTATCTAAAAAAAGTCTTAAATAAACAACCTAACACTGCACCTCAAAGAAGTAGAAAAACAAGAACAAACTTAAACCTAAAACTGATAGAAGGTAATAAATCATAACGATCAGAGAAGAAAAAATAAAACAGAGACTTAAAAAATACAAAAGACCAATGAAGAGCTAGTGAGCTAGTTTTTGTTTCTTTCTTTCTTTTTTTTTTTTATTGGCAAGATAAACAAAATTCACAAGTTTTTATTTACACTAACTCAGGGGGAAAAGTATATAGTTCCCTCTTAGAACTTAGAACCCAAACAAATAAAATCAGGGATGAAAAAGAGATATCACTGGGTGTGGTGGCTCACGCCTGTAATCCCAGCACTTTGGGAGGCCAAGGCGGTCGGATCCTGAGGTCAGGAGATCGAGACCATCCTGGCTAACATGGTAAAACCCTGTCTCTACTAAAAATATAAAAAATTAGCCAGGCGTGGTGGCGGGAGCCTGTGGTCCCAGCTACTCGGGAGGCTGAGGCAGGAGAATGGCGTGAACCCGGGAGGTGGCGCTTGCAGTGAGCTGAGATCATGCCACTGTACTCCAGCCTGGGCCACAGAGCGAGACTTCGTCTCAAAAAAAAAAAAAAAAAAAAAAAAAGACAAGAAAAAGAGATATCACAGAAATGCAAAGGATCATAAAAGACTATTGTGAACAGCTATATACCAACAAATTAGAAAACCTACAATAAATGGAAAAATACCTGGACATATGAAACTTACCAAAACTAAATGATGAAATAATTTAAAACTTGAAATTTTGACCAATAATGAATAATGAAATTGAATCAGTTATTAAAAAATCTCTGATCAAAGAGAAGTCCAGGACCTTATGGCTTCAATGCTGAATTCTACCAGACATTTAAATGAAAACTAGTACCAATTATTCTCAATTTATTCTAAAAAATTGTAGAAGAGGAAATTATTCTAAACTCATTCTTAGAGGGCAGTTTTAACCTGATACCAAAACCAGATGAAAACGCAAAGAAAAATCGAAATCACAGGCCAATCTTCCAGATGAACGTGGATGAAAAAACTATCCACAAAGTACTGGCAAACTGAATTCAACAGTGAATTAAAAAGGTCATTTACCATGATCAAGTGGGTTCATCCCAGAGATGCAAGAAAGGCTCAACATATGCAAATCAATAAACATGATACATCATATTAACAGAATCAAGGACAAAAGCCATATAATCACTTCAATAGACACAGAAAAGGCATTTAAGAAAATTCAACATCCTTTCATGACAAAAACTGTCAACAAAGTAGGTATAGAAGGGATGTAACTCAATACAATAAAGGTTGTATATTACAAACACATAGCTCACTCCCAGATAACATCATACTGAACAGGGAAAAGTTGAAACTTTTCTTCACAGATAGGAACAAGACAAGAATACTCACTTCCTTCACTTTTATTTAACATAGCACTAGAAGCCCTAGCTGAGAAAATAGGTGAGAAGAAAACAAGCGAAAGGCATCCAAATTGGAAAGAAGAAAATCAAAGTGCCTCTGTAAACAACATAATTTTATATATAGAAAACCCTGTATATGCCATCAAAAACTGTTAAAACTAGTAAATAAATTAACTAAAGTTGCAGGATACAAAGTCAATATACAAAAACCAGTAGTGTTTCTACACACCCATAGTGAACTATCTGAAAAAGAAATTACAAAAGCAATACCATTTATAACAGTGACAAAAAATAAGATATCTAAGGACAAATTTAACCAAGGAAGAGAAAGATCTGTATACTGAGAACTAGAAAACATTGATAAAAGAAATTGAACATGACACAAATAAATAAAAAGATATGCCATGATAATTAATTGGAAAAATTATTATTGTTAAAATGGCCTCACTAACAAAAGTGACTTACAAATTCAATGTAATCTCTAACAAAATACCAATGACATTTTTTACTACAATAGAGAAAGCAATCCTAAAATTTGTATGGAACCACAAAAGACCCTAAATGGCAAAATAAATTTTGAGCAAAAGAACAAAACAAAACAACAAAGCCTGTGGCATCACACTATCTGAATTCAAAAAACACTACAAAGCAATAGCAATCAAAAATGATACTTGTATAAAAATAGACACATAGACCAATGGAACAGAGTAGTGAACACAGACTTGCAGCCAACTGATCATCAACAAAGGTGCCAAGAACACATATTGGGGGAAAATACAGCCACTTGAATAATGATGCTAAAGATATTGAATATACAGGAGAATAAATCCAGAGCTCATCTCTCACCATATACAAAAATCAAGTCAAAATTCATCAAAGACTTAAAGGTACAACCTGAAACTACTAGAAGAAAACATGGAAGAAACAGAACATTGTTCTAGGCAAAAAATTTGTGTGTGTGTATATAAGACCTCAAAAGCACAGGCAACAAAAGTGAAATTGGACAAATGGGATTTTATCAAACTACAAGTTTCTGCACAGCAAAGGAAACAATTAACAAAGTGAACAGACATTATACACAATGGGAGAAAAGACTTGCACACTATCCATCTAAAAATAGATTAATAACAGAATATAGAAGAAACTCAAAGAACTCAATAGCAAAAATAATAATAATAATCCAATTAAAAAGGGACAAAAAACCTAAATAGATGTTTCTCAAAAGAAAACATACAAATAGCCAACAGGTATATAAAAATACTCAACATTACTAATAATCAGGGAAATTCAAGTCAAAACCACAAAGAGATATCATGTCACCCCAATTAAGATGGCTATTTAAAAAAATGCTGGTGACGATGCAGAAAAAGGGTAACATTTGTGCACTGTGTGGGAATGTAGAATAGTACAGCCATTATGGAGAACAATATGGTGGTTCATCAAAAAACTATAAGGAGATCTACCATACAATCCAACAATCCAACTGGGTGTATATGCAAAAGAAATCAGCGTACAAAAATCAATGCTGCATGTTTATTGCAGGACTATTCACAATAGCCAAGATATGAAATTAACCTAAGTGCCCATTAACAGACGAATAAATAAAGGAAATGTGGTGTATATACACAATGGAATACTATTTAATTATGAAAAGAATAAAATCTTATCATTTGCAGCAACATGGATGAACCTGGCAAACATTATGTTAAGTGAGATAGGCCAGGCACAGAAAGATGGTATTTATCTCACTCATATGTGCAATCTAAAGGAGAGCTCATTGAAGAGTGGAATAGTAGCTACCAAAGGCTGGGGAGAGGAGGTGCAGTGGGGATTAGGAGAAATTTGTCAACAGGTTCAAAGTTACAGTAGACAGAAGAAATAAGTTCTGGTGTTCTATTGCACATTAGAGTGACTATGGCTAAAAATATTGTTCTGTATATTTCAAAATGGCCAGAAGAGAGAATTTTGAATGTTCTCATTACAAAGAAATGATAATTGTATGAGATGATAAATATGCTAAATACACTGATTTGGTTTTTATACAATGTATACATGTATGGAAACATCACACTGTATTCTGTAAGTATACGTGACTATTATGTGTCAATAAAAACACAATTTTAAAAAGTAATGCCTGATACTTAACATCAGAATAGATATTTTACGAGAAAAAAATTATCACCATTGTTCATATTAGCCATGAACTAGAAATAGCTCAATAACTCAATGCCTATTCTATTCCATTCCATTCACTCTTCTATTCTATTCTATTCTATTCTATTCTATTCTATTCTATTCTATTCTACTCTACTCTACTCTACTCTATTCTATTCTTTCTAATTAATTCTGTTCTTCATTTGTATATAATTGATATTACACAGCAATGGAAATTTTCTATTGCTCCCTACAATAATATGAATAGTGTAACACCACATAATACTGCCAAAAAAAAAAAAAAAACACACAACAACAAAAAAACTATATTCAATGATTTCATTTATACATTGGAAGTCAACACCAAATCAACATTCTATTGTATAACGTTTTACGTATACTTAGGTGGTAACACACAAATATAATAGGGTGTGATTTTATAAACATCATGAAAATTGTTACCTATAGGCTAAAGGCATATAAGTAATTGAAAAGGATTATTCTAAGGGCTCCTGGGATACTGGCAGTATTCTGTTTCTTGGACAGAATGACTATTTCATGGTTGTTTAATTTTTAATAATTTGTACACTATTAATCAACAATAAGAAGATTATACCATATGTTACATTTTATAATTTAAAGTAAAAGTCAAATCATCATGTGTATACTTTAAAACACAATTTTAAGTAACATATTATCTATTTTTAGACAGCAAATTACATAAATATTTTACCCAAGAATAATATTTAAGGATGTTAAAGTCTATCCTTTATTAAAAGCATCACACATGTAATTAGTATTTATTGTTCCTAAATATGTAGCAAACTCCAATAGTGTGAAGATAGATTCAATTTTTTTTGTCAATTTTCTTTCATGGACATATGTTCTATGATCATCAGCAGCAGCTATATTTAGAATTACCATTTTCTAGGCATTGCTGTATTTAGAATGTCTAATCCGCTGTGTTTAAAATAAAATAAACTAGTTTTAACAAAATTTGAAGCTTTACCAATGAGCACTTATTCCAATCTTGTATGTTTCTAGGAATTATTTAAGAAGTAAAATTATTTTGATTAAAATATAAGATTTTCCTGGCAGAGCAGATGCTCATCATTTTCATTCCAGTATGTTTTCATTATCGGCAGATTTTGTGTGTTATATACACTTCAGTAAACTACATCAAATGGCTCAGAAACATGTTAAGACATATTTGCTTTAATTTTTACCAGTTACAGAAGCAAAACAATTAGAATTAATTTAGATTAGATTCAAAATAATGTGGAAAGCGTTACTTGTTCGCTGGTGTTATTTCTGAAATAAGTTTATGCTAGAGGGGGCTTTTTTTTTTTTTTCTTTTTTTTTTTTTTTTCAGACGGAGTCTCACTCTGTCGCCCAGGCTGGAGTGCAATGTTCTCGGCTCACTGCAGACTCCGCCACCCTGGTACAAGCAATTCTCATGTGTCAGCCTCCCGAGTAGCTGCGTTTACCGCCATGAGCCACCATGCCCGGTTAATTTTTGTGTTTTTAGTAGAGATGAGGTTTTGCCATGTTGGCCAGTTTGGTCTCGAACTCCTGACCTGAGGTGATCTGCCCACCTGGGTTTCTCAAAGTGCTGGGATTAAAGGCATGAGCCACCGCGCCTGGCCTAGAGGCAACTTTTCTTTTCCTCAGGCTCGTGCTTCTTTTGGAGAAGACTCCATTAGAAAAGCATCCTGGCCCCATGACCCAATCCTTCTCATGTGCCAAAGGGTATGGTGGCCAATCTGAAGGAGCTCCAAATGTCCAAAGCTGGATAATGTGAGCACTGAAATAAATAATGCTATATTGTAATATAAGCCAAAGAATAAAATAAATGTCCATGCCTTGGAATTAATATAAATAAAAAATGAAAGCATGGACAAATCATAATAATTTATATGGATACTTTCCTTCTCCACCACTAACAACACCAGGAGGTAAAGCGTAATACACCTTTTCCTTGAGTGTGTGTTCCAGGAGTGTCCTGTATATTCCCGGTTTCAGTTCTAGAATTAGCCATTTCTCCAAGAAATCCTGGGTTCCTTTTACTGGAGAATGGCATTTAGAAATCAAGATTTGGGCACTGGGTATGTTTGTGGCTGCTAGATGTTCACTGCTCCAGTAGCTTCTCACCAGACAGACTGAAGAAATGTAGATAAGTATCCTCATCTATATGTATAGACATAGCTATAATTAGTTCTGTTAAACGTGAGTTTCTACTGATGTCTCTGACTAATCTATCACTGTGTGGTTCATTCCAGTATTCTTCTGTTGTTTATTTGTAACTTCTTTCTGTGACATTGAGAAAGCTGTCTTCCATTTTCCATAGCATATTTACTTTTTAAAATCATCCCTAGATACATATAAAGTAGTTTCGGAATTGCTAACTTGTACCCCTGTGAGAAACAAATTTACCCACTGGTGATTTTACTCACTTATTCCAGTTTTTGACTTTTAAAATCCAATCAAACTTGATTTCACAAAGTTACTTTAAGCCAGTTTCTTTTCTCTTACTCTCCAACTGAGGTTATATCCTGTGTTTGTAATGCAGTTAAATTTGTTTGTTGCAGTCTGCATTCCACCCTGGGATCACTATAACTTCTAACAATTAGAAAAAAATGCATACTTGAAGGTTCACTTTCTATAAATCTTCGGAAGATACATGGCTATGCATATAATATATAATTGAAAAGTAAATTTGAATCAAATGGATTTTAAAAAAGCAAAACATACAACTGACTACAAAAAAGTACAAAATTAACCTAACTATAGATGAAATAAAAACGACGTTATACAAGCACCCGTAAGCAAAAATGAATTAATTCACGGAAATCTGGAGCACATAATTCAGATGTGTAATTTTACTAAGACAAATAACCTGCCAGATAGTTGTGATTTTTACTTAGTTTTTTTTTGGTGGTATTATTAATATAATGATTCTAGAACTATTTTGTGTACATCGTAAGATAGAAGAAACAAGTAAATTTAGTGATATTGTCAGGAGCCAGCATTTTCACTATGGCAGTAGGAAAGTAAACATATGTAAAGTCAGAAGGAAAGGAAGAATCCTGCGATGTTAAACCGGAGTTGGAGAAATCAGTCCAAAGCCATGATCCTTTACCAAATGTCTTCAGAGTGCTGTTCACTGAAGGAACCTAGAAGAATAACACAGAAGTAGCAGTGAGCATACATATTGCCCAGATCTTGGTGTGCAAATACCATCTCCAAGTAAAAGGAACTAGGGCTCTTATTAAAAAAAAAAAAAAGTATTTAGTTCAAATCTAGGGCTGTATAAAATAAAATAAAATGAGGCTGGAACATCTTATGGGGACTGAAATTAAAAAAAATTTGATTGCATCAAAAAGATACTATAGTCAGCTTGAATGGCTTCCTTTTTGGGAAAAGTGGACTACCAAAAAGAATAATGATATCTGTCTAAAATGAGAACAAAAAAATTGAGGGAAATAGATAAAATAAGACAATAGAACATTGGCAATTGTTAGAGCAGTCTAATGTGTAATTGTAGTTTAATGCATCATTCTCTTTACTTTTATTTGTATTTGAAATTTTCTATAACAAAAAGTATACTATATGTATATATTATGTTATATATGCTAATATAATATAATGTACATAATAATCTATACATATGTAAAACTAAAACATAAGTAAAATGTGGGAGCTACAAGAATACAAAGTTTGAAAAAATAAGGTATAAATGTAACAAATTCAAATCAGTGTCATATAAAGAAGTTAAATAAAAAACCAGAAGCTCACAGAAAAATTAAAATGAGTAATTTACCTCCAAGCCTAAACCAAACTAATTACCAAACATGTTAAAAATTAAATTTAAATAATATAATCATAAAACAATTAGAATAAAAACAGGCAATTAATGACTTTTTATCAAATTGGGAGAAATATTCCAAGCAGAAGACTGTAAAAATTGAAAAAGAAAAGAAATAAACACTTCTAAAACTCTTGTATATGAGAAGTAAAGGACTGTATATCTGAGAGGATAATGACTGACTTGCAAAAATATTAAGCTGAAATTCAATTATCCTAGCTCAGAAAAGCACCTGCAAATAAATAATATACTACATATTAATAATAATTTAATAAAGTAATGAACAAAAGATAATTGCAGATTATTCACCAAATATGAAAGCTACTAGTTGCTAGATTTCAGAATCAATTTAACTTACCAGAAATAGTATATTCAAATTAAAGAAGAAATGAGATTCTGTATGTGTTCCTATTGAGTTAGAAAATAATGTATTATTATAATACCAAATACTGTTCAGGGTGGACTGAGATAACTACTCTAATAAACTGAATATGAACATTGAACACCCCTTTATTGGGGCAATTTGGATATAACTAACCAGTTATTTTAAATGTTCATATATTTAAGCTCTCAAAATATATCTTAAGAAAATTACCATCTGTGAGGTTATAATTAAAAATAACTTGTAGCTTAAAACACAGAACATTATTGCCCCAAAATAGGTAAAATGTTGCATAAATGTTAATCTATCTATTAAATATGGTAGCATAGAAGTCTAAAGTCATGTATTATAAGCATTTCAAGATATGCAAAATATATGATATTAGAATTCATGAGGAAAGAACATATTCATAAGTAATATAATTATAATTTTGTAAAGAAATATAAAGGAAAAAAATTAGAAGGCAAAACACAGCAATCTTATGAGTAGCTATCTATTGGTGGCCATTTTAAGAATAATTTGGATTATCCATTTATAATTATTTTTCAATGAAAAATGAAGTTTGCATATAATTTTTCAAAGCAGCACCATTTTGAACACAACCAGAAATAAGAATATATTCTGTGAATAACTGAATGAAGTAAATTTTTTATCAGTATTAAGTCAATACACAGGGCAATATCTTGAAATGTAATGTTAAATGATGCCATAAGTATGACATATTACATATTCTGAAGAGGAAATTAGCCCTGTGTAAGCACCATTCAGTAACGCTTTCTTTGCGATCTATTGTAGATATTAAAATTTCAAGGTTACTGTCAGTTAAGATCACTCAGTTTGGACTTCTTTATTAGTAATAGGAAAGATTATTTTAATACCCTACAACAAAAGCAGCATTAGCAGCTCACCAGTTGTTTAATGAGAATTGAACCCATGCTATGGAACCAAGAATATACAGATGAAAATGGTTTAACATCTAGTGCATTCACATCAAACTACAAACTACAGTATATTTTGTATGTTCATTATCAATTTTTCTGCTGAAAGAAATTACTAAGACATTTAACCAGGTGCAGGAAACTGTTTTTTTTGTCTGTTTGTTTCTTTTTTACTCACCTTTTCTAGTCTTTTTATGCAACATTTTACTGTACTACTTCCTAATCTTTTTTTTTTTTTATTATTATACTTTAAGTTCTAGGGTACATGTGCATAACATGCAAGTTTGTTACATATGTATACATGTGCCATGTTGGTGTACTGCACCCATCAACTCATCATTTACATCAGGTATAACCCCCAATGTCATCCCTTCCCCTTCTCCCCTCCCCACAATAGGCCTCGGTGTGTGATGTTCCCCTTCCCGTGTCCAAGTGATCTCATTATTCAATTCCCACCTATGAGTGAGAACACGCGGTGTTTGGTTTTCTGTTCTTGCGATAGTTTGCTGAGAATGATGGTTTCCAGCTGCATCCATGTCTCTACAAAGGACACGAACTCATCCTTTTTTATGGCTGCACAGTATTCCATGGTGTACATGTGCCACATTTTCTTAATCCAGTCTGTCACTGATGGACATTTGGGTTGATTCCAAGTCTTTGCTATTGTGAATAGTGCAGCAATGAACATATGTGTGCATGTGTCTTTATAGCAGCATGATTTATAATCCTTTGTGTATATACCCAGTAATGGGATGGTTGGTATTTCTAGTACCAAATGGTATTTCTAGTTCTAGAACCTTGAGGAATTGCCATACTGTTTTCCATAATGGTTGAACTAGTTTACAGTCCCACCAACAGTGTAAAAGTGTTCCTTTTTCTCCACATCCTCTCCAGCACCTGTTGTTTCCTGACTTTTTAATGATTGCCATTCTGACTGGTGTGAGATGGTATCTCATTGTGGTTTTGATTTGCATTTCTCTGATGACCAGTGATGATGAGCATTTTTTCATGTGTCTGTTGGCTGTATGAATGTCTTCTTTTGAGAAATGTCTGTTCATATCCTTTGCCGACTTTTTGATCTTTTACAGTGTCCCACCTCAGCAAAAGGCCCTGCTGATCGATCTAAACCACTTTCACATTGAATGGGTCACTTTCTGTGTCAGGACTGATTGATGCTAATTGTAGGGAAGCATCTGTCTCAGTCTGCTCTTTTTTAAAGTTAAGACTTTAAAGAAACAAGTACATCAATTGAATTGCTCTAGTTTTAGTTGTTTTTGTTTTTAATTATTGGTGTATAGATCCCTGTGTATGTAGGACCCTGAAGATAGGAAGTTCTTTAATAGGCAAAACAATGACTTTCAAAGTCTCAAAGTCTCTTTTCTCCATCTGAATTGCTGCATCAGGAGGAATTTTATCAATTTTTCTGACACTTAAAGAAAAATAAAAACTCCTGATCAGAGTTCTCCAGACACTGTCTCTTCAAATCCCGCAGTGCCCTTTAGACTACAATTACTTCTTTGTGATTCTTTCAAATGTCTCCTAATAGCAGCAGGTCTGGTTGAAACTGTCCACTTTTGGCTCACTGAGTTTTTAATTTTTAACTGCAAATGTGTGATAAAATCAGAGGAAAAGTGAAAGTTCATTGATTGCAGTTATATAAAAATGTTTTGTTTAGGCCTTTTGTGCCATGTGGCCAGCAATACCTGATATGGCTTCCTCCAACTTCCAGCTATGATATCTATATAATGAAAATAAATACAATGCTACGAAAAAATTACAAAACTCTAGCACCTTTGGGGAAACAAATTATATGGCCTCATGGGAATCTTTGCTAACTTCCTATCTAGTAAAATTAGATTAAGAGTAACCTATTTGGGCTTTCTGATATGAAATTCCCAGGCTTCCTCTCATGAAAGGGGATTGCTAAAGCAGAAAATCAAAATGGGTAAGACAGTGATTCTTGCATTCCTCAGAATATGTCTCCTGACTCTAAATGGTTGTGTACCTTTTGGAAATAGCTGCCTTTCACTTCTGTACTGAAGTGCTTTCTCCCTTTCTCTCCTCTCCCCTTCTTTCTCTCTCTCTTGGTCTTAACAGTGTAGAGTGACATGAGGCACAGCACTTCACCAAAAAGTATTCACCTGTTAATTCTGCTATTTTTCTCCATCCAAATCTAAGTGTAAATAAACTACCACCAGGAAAGAGTGGTCTAAAACTGACGATGGTAGTGAAAGGCTGTATCTAAAAAAAAAGTTAGATTAATAAAGTTACATTAATAGAGCAATGTATAGAAACATGGAAACATAAAGAAGAAGAAACTGTAGCAGACAATTATTCCATTCATTTAATACTTATCAATTGAGATTTACTATGTGCAGGTAGTACTTTTAGGCCCTTGGAATACATCAATTAAAAAAAAAAGATCTCTACCTCCTTGGGGCATATTTGGAAGACAGGCAATAAATAACTCACCTTTACAAAAAGTAAATTATATAGTGCATTAGAAAAGGTACTAATGGAAATGAATAAGTAAATCAGCAAAGAGAATCAGTTGAGCTATTACAATCGTAGAAGTCAGAGTAAACAACATTGAGTAAATGAAATGTGTCACAGTTGGAAAATACAGCCATAGGAATTAATGGTAGAAGAGTATTATTCTAGACAGAACGAACAACTACAACAAAGACTCTATGTTATGTGTGTTCCTACTGTGTTTCAGTAGCAACAAGGAGGCAAATGTGGCAGAGCAGAGTAAATAGGGAAAAATGTTCGAAAAGGATATCAGAAGAGTAAGGTCGGACCAAATAAGGATGTCTTGCAGACTATTTATGGACATTGATTCTTTCTTTGGTTAAAAAGAAAGAAAAAAGGCAAGGCATTTGTAGTAGTCGGTGTTATCCGGAGAAACAGAACCAATAGAGTATATATTGCCACATAAGAGGAGATTTCTTATGAGAATTGGCTCACACAGTTATGGAGGTTGGAAGTCCCATAATATACTGTTTGCAAGTTGAGGAACAAGGAAAGCTTGTGGTGCAACCAGGCTGAGTACAAAAGGCCTGAGAATTGGAGGTGGTGTGTGGTTAATATAAGTCCCAGGGTCCAAATGCCCCCAAAGCCAGGAGCTCCAACTTCCAAGGGCAGGAAAAGATGTCTAGCTCAAGAAAAGAGGGAAAGTTTTCTTTTCTTCCACCTTTTTTGTTCTATTTGGGCCCTGAATGGATTCGATAAAGGCCACCTACACTGATGAGAGTAGATATTATTTATTTAGTCTACTGGTTCAAATGCTAACCTCTTCTGGAAACAAACACTCTCACAGGCACACACAGAATAATGTTTCACCAGGTGCCTAGATAGCCCTTAGACCACCCAAACTGACACATAAAATTAACCATCACAGCATTATAAAGTTTTGAGTGGAATACTAACAATGTTTGACTTACATTTATCATGATCTCTGTAAATGCACTGTTGAGGATAGACTGTTAAGACTACAGAGGGTCAGGGTAGAGGCAATGATAGTAATGAGAAATGGACTAATAATGACCTAGAAATATTAGCTGGAGTGAACACACAAATATCAGATAAAATAGACATTAAAAAAACAGCAGAGAGAGAGAGAGAGCAAACAAAACAATTTATAATTTAAGCACACATGTACCAAATATAGAGAGAGCAAAAACAGCCATCAAATATATAGACAACAAACACTTATAGTAATACAAGGAGAAATAAACAATTAGTTAGTGATAAGTAGAAACTTTTGTATTAGTTTCTTAGAACTGTCATAAAATTACCTCAAACTCTGATGGTTTAAAACAAAAGGCTTTGAGGGTAAAAGTGCAAAATTAAGATACTGACAGATCATTCTCCCTGTAAAGGTGCTAAGAAGGACTCCTTCCTTGCCTCCTCTAGTTTCTGGTGATTTGGGGGAATTCCTGGCATCCCTTGGCTTGTGCAGCATAAATCCCATCTCTTTCTCTATCTTCACAAGGTCTTTCCTCCCTTGTGTCTGCCTATTTGTCTACACATGGTCTTCTTATAGGTCACTAGTCATTGGAGTTAGGTTTCATTCTACGTCAGTAAGATAAGACCTCATCTTAAATTACAACTGCAAGGATGCTGTTTATAAGTTAGGTCAAATTAGGAGGTTGTGGGCATTCATGAATTTTGAAGGGACACTATTCAACTGAATAGAGTTTATTCTCTTCCCACCCTCTACCAAATTTATATCTATTTTATGTGTAGAATGCTTTCATGCAATCCCAACATTCTTTAAAGTCTTAACTCATGGCATCATTAATTCTAAGTCCCATATTTTATCTGGATTCAGACTGAAAAACTTCCAAATCTCATCATCCAAATTATCTAAATCAAATAGGGGCAAGACTTTGGGTACAATCTATCCTGAGAACAATTTCTTTTCATCTGTGGATAAGCCGAACTAAAAACCAAATTATATGATTCCAAAATATAATGGTGATATAGGTGCAGAATAGACATTCCCATTCCACAATTGGAAGGAGAAAAGGAGGTTACAGATCAAGAAAGTCCAAACTCAGTAAGGTAGAAATTCCATTAGATTTTAATGCCTTCAAATAATACTCATTGGTTGGAGGTGGCATGCTCTGGTCCTACACAGGCCACATGAGCCCCAGCCTCTCAGCCTGTGAAGGTCTCATTGCCTTGACCTATGGCTGTAGTGTCCCTGCTCTCAGTTTCCTGCATATAGAATCCTAGAAGTCTGATAGTTTTCCTTAATTTTATTCCGTCTGCCCTCTTCAATCTAAGATGGCAGTGTTTTTGCTGATACAATATTCTCAAAATTCTTGTCAGTCTTCTGTGGAAATCAAGGAGATCCATGACATGACAAAAGAAGGTTTTCCACAAATCCTTCTTGAATAACCCATCGCTATTGTTGGCTTCTCCTGAGATAATTCACTGGACTTATACATTACATGATCTCCTCAGCATTAGTATTTCCCAATCATACTTGTGGCCCTATTTATAAGCACCCCTCTGGGATAGGCTGATAATTTTCTATATCAACTTAGTGCTGCTTCCTTTGTGCTTAGCAGTTCCTTCACAAATTTATCTTTTGTTTTTCTTTTCTTTTTACATTTTACCATAAGCGGCAGGGAAAACCAGATCACACCTTTTGCATTTTGCTTAGAAATCTTCTCGCTAAATATTTAAGTTTATTACTTACAACTTCTACTTTCCATCTAATAACAGAATGTAATCCAGCCTGGTGTTTTGCCTTTATAAAAAGGATTGCCTTTCCTTCAGTGTTCAGTAACATGTTCCTCACTTCCATCTAAGACCTCCACAGAAGCACCTTAAATGTTCATGTTGTAGCAGCATTCTCTTCATGTTGATATATGAATCATCTTAGAAGATAGAAGCCTCCTCTATGCTCTCCTCACTTCTTTCTGAACCCACAACAGAATTGCCTTTAACATTTATATTTCTACCAACAATCTCTTCAAGAAAATCTAGATATTTTTTTCTTTTGTGCACCTTGGAATAATTTTAGCCTCTATTTATCATCCAATTCCAAAGCCTACTTTAATGTGTAGTTATTTATTAAAAGAGCACCCCATTTTCCAGCACCAAAGTCTATCTTAGTTTTCCAGTACTACTGTAACAAATTAACCCAAAGTTGGATGACTTAAAAAAACAGACATTTATTTTCTCACATTTCTGGAAGATAGAGGTATGAACTCAAGGTGTTGGCAGAGCCCTGCCTCCTTTAAAGGCACGAGGGAAGGAACCTTCTTTGCTTCTGTTATTTTCTGGTGGTAGTTAGCTATCATTGACCTTATTTGACCCATGGCAGCGTGACTTCAGTCTCTGCCATTGTCTTCAAATAGGCCTTTTCCTTGTGTGTCTGTGTGTCTTCACACAACCTTCTTATAAAAGTGTACATGGTGACTGACCCTACACAAATAAAGCTTTATATAAGCATATTATGAATAGTTGTACATCATAAAGTTAGATAACTTAGATAAAATAAAAACATTCCTATGAATATGTAAACCAGTGAAATGAACTCAGGAAGAAGTTGACAATTCGAATAGACAAAAGCAAGTGAAGAGATGGAAATAGAAGTAAAAATACTATCCGCAAAAAACAAAACAAAACAAAACAAAAAATGCTCAGCCCCAGATGGCTTCACTGCTGAATTCTACCAAACATTTGTAGAAATATTAGTACCAATTCTTCACAAAATATTCCAAAATATAAAGGAAAGAACTCTTCTCAATTCATTCTATGATGTCAGTATTATTCTATCAGTAGAATAAAACAAACTACATGATTATCTTTCTATACATATTAAAAACATTTGAAAAATTCAACATAATTATATGATAAAAACACACAACAAATTAGGATAGAAGATAAATTTATCAATCTGATAAAGAACATCTATGGAAAACCCACAGCTAGCATCATACTTACAGGTAAAATACTGAATGCTTTTCACCCCAAGATTAGGAACAAGACAACATGTCCATTCACACCAATTCTATTTAAAACTTCACTGTGAGTTCCAGCAAGGAAAAGTAAGAAAATAAAAGAAAAAAGAAAAGAATATAAATGTAATAATTGAAAATATAGTAAATAATTCAACACTGCTCCAAAAGCGCTCCAGTTGTTGATACTAGGAGGTAATTTTCACATTCTTGGAATGTCAAGATAGGAGCACTTTTGCTTACCTGAAGTCCTTGAGGTAGACACATAGTAACAATGTGACTCTGGATGGGGTTTTAGGTGAGTCATATGATATTAGCTCAACCTCCTAAAGGGATGGAGCTAAGATTGGTCATGGAGGCGGACAACTGTGCTCGAGGTATAGAGGTATAGAGGCCCAAATACTCTAAACATCAGAGATTGGGTGAGCTTCCCTGTTTGGAATTATTCTGTATATATTGTTACATGTTGATAACAGGACAGTGTTGTTGTCCTAACTCCACCGTGATACAACAATTTGCAATTCTACATTTCAAACTTTCCTGGACTTTGCCCTAATTCCGTCTCCTCTTGGTTGATTTTAATCTGTATCATGCAGTTATAATGAACCATAACTATGATTATAACAGCTTTCAGTGCATCCTGCGAGGTCTTCCTGCAAATTATCATACTTGAGCATAATTTTTGGAACCACCCAAACTTAAAATTGGTTTCAGAACTAAAGGCAATCTGTAGACTTTTCCTTAACTTTGCCATTGGCTAACCTCCACAACTATAAAGCTATTCAAAGGAAATAGAGAAGTAAATATTTATAACTTTGGATTTTGGTAATGGATTCTTAGAAATGACACCAAAAGTATGAGCAGCAACAAAAACAAATTACACAAATTTGACATTAGCATGATTAAAATAATAAAGAATGACCTCTGTGTTTCAAAGGACACTGTCAATTAAAAAAAAGACAATCCATAAAATGAATGAAAACATTTGTGAATCATATATCTGATGAAGGATTCTATATAGAATATATAAAGAACTGTTAAAATTCAAAAGTAAAAAGACAAAAATTGCAAATGAAAATTTAGCAAAGGACTTGAGTGTACATTTTTTCAAAGACAATACACAAATATTTGTTAAGCATATACAACCACTTTAGAAAACAGTCTGGCAGGCTGGGCATGGTGGCTCACGCCTGTAATCCCAGCACTTTGGGAGGCTGAGACGGGCAGATCACGAGGTCAGGAGATCGAGACCATCCTGGCTAACACGGTGAAACTCCGTCTCTACTAAAAACAACAAAAAACTAGCCGGGCGAGGTGGCGGCGCCTGTGGTCCCAGCTACTCGGGAGGGTGAGGCAGGAGAATGGCGGGAACCCGGGAGGTGGAGCTTGCAGTGAGCCGAGATCGCGCCACCGCACTCTAGCCTGGGTGACAGAGTGAGACTCTGTCTTAAAACAAAACAGAAAATTAACCAGGTGTGGTGGCAGGCACCCGTAATCCCAGCTACTTGAGGGACTGAGGCAGGAGAATCACTTAAACCCGGGAGGCAGAGGGTGCGGTGAGCTGAGATCGCAACAATGCACTCCAGCCTGGGTGACAGAGCAAGACGCCGTCTCAAAAAAAGAAAACAGTCTGGCAGTTCCTCAGATGGTTACAGATACAGTTACCATATGACTCAGCAATCTATTCTTTGTTATATACCCAAGAGTAATAGAATAATCATGCATATATCTTCATGCAAAACTTGTGTATGAATGCTCATAGCAGCATTATTTATAACGACCAACAGTTAGAAACAACGCAAATGTCTATCAACTGAATAGTGGATGAACAAAATGTGGGATAGATATGCAATAAAATATCATTTAGCCTTATAAAAGAATGAAGTACCAGTATATGCTATAATATGAATGAAATTTAAAAATATTATGCTAAGGGAAAGAAGCCAGTCAGGAAAGACCTTACAACGTTTTTCCATTTTTATTAAATATTCTGAATGGCAAATCCATAGAAACAAGAATTAGATTAGTGGTTGCTTAGGGTTGTTTGGGAAATTGGGGGGTAATATCTAGAAGATATGAGGCTTCTTCTTGAGGTAATGAAAATGTTCTAAAATTAAATGTGATGGTGGTTGTATACATCTGTCAATATGATAAAAACTGTTGAGTTCTACACTTTACATGTGTGAATTGCATGGTATTTGAGCTATAACTCAATGAAATTGAGACTGGAAATTGAGACTGGAAAGGAGGAGTAGAATCATTTTTCTTTTCATTTTCTTATAAATTTGAATTTGCTAAAACAAGTGAATATTACTTTTGTCATATAAACATATATTTAAATAAAGTTTAAAAAAATATTTAAAAAGGACAATGAAGTTGAGTTTTGAAGGCATAATGATATTTTACAGTAATACTATTTCCATCCAAGTTATTTTTCACATCTAAATTAGACATAAATACATGTTCAGGTACCCAAGGCTTCCAGAATTATATACCAATATATTATCTTGAAATATTTTCCTAGAAACTATAATCCAAGTAACCTAAAATAAAATTCAAGAGTTTACATTTATGAGTTTAAGAACAGAAAAACTTTTATGAGAAGACAATAGTCAGCATTGAAAACCATGAAATATTAATTGAAATAATTTCTATACCCCTAGTCTCACTTGAATATTTCATAGCTGTCACAAGCTTTTCAAGCCATTTTTATCTTACACACACACACACACACACACACACACACACACAACACAATACAGTATATTATTCTGTTAACCTAAGCCTCACAATTGCTCAACCAGTGCTCTAGGAGTCATTGCTTTTATGTTTTCCTTTTCCTCACTTCCATATCCATATGTAAGCAAATCATACTGGTTTTATTTTTACAAAAGAGCCAGCATCCTCTGTCTTCATTCATTTTGTGCTGCTATCACAGAATAACTGCAACTGGGTAATTTATAAAGAACAGAAATGTCTTTCTTTCAGTTCTGGAGGCTGGGAAGTCCAAGATCAAGCCACCGGCATCTGGAGAGGACCTTCTTGCTGCATCATAATGTGGCAGAAGGTACCACATGGTGACAGTGAGGCCAAAGGAGGTTGAACTTATCCCACTTCGGCAATAAAGAACCCACTCCTGTGATAACAGCATTAACCATTCATGAGGGCTCTGCCTAGCCACCTCTCCTTAGACCCACCTCCCAATACTACTATTGCAGTGGGGATTAAGTTTCTGCTACACACGTTTTGGAGCACACATTCAAATCATAGCAGCCTCCAATCTGGAATGTCTGCTTTTTGTTTTATCTGCTCTATCAATTATTGAAAACAGACATAGACATCTTTTTTAAAAGGTAATTTATTTTTGTTACTTGCTTAACCCCTCTCAGTGTTTTTCTTTTTTGGAATGTATTCATAGACTTTTAACTCTCTATTCTCCCCTGGCCTATGTAGAAGTATTGGCCTTTTTTTTTTCTGGGCTTTTAGTGTACTCAGCTGTTTCCGATGTCAGCGTATTGAACTTAAATTTTCTCTCTTTTTAAAATTCTTTTTCACTCTTCCGTTTACAACTAAACTCAAAAACTATATTTTTTGACACTTTCTTCACTTCCTGTCTCTGCTATTTCCTTGTCATTGAATGCATAATGGCTGAGGCCCTATTCTGTGCCAGGTATCACTTTAAGCACAGATACTACAATTTTGTTTGATTTTGTCATGATTTCTAATTATGCTGCCTATTTTCTATCCTGACTATTGACTCTCTCCTTGCCAAGATCCTTGTGTCATGTTCTGAGCAGTATCCTTGCATATAGTTAGCCCAGCCTCATAATAGACTCAATAATCACTCTTTTAATGAATGTGCCATGTCCTGGTTTATAAACACAGCTTTTCTACAAGTCACACTATAAGCATTGTACAAAAACCAATCTGGAGTAACAATGCAAGCTAGAGTTCTTCATCCAGAACTCACCCTAATCTAAATACTCCATTTATGCTTCATGGTTTTATCTCCTTGGGTTTTTGTTTCTTTGCACTGCAATTCAGCTTTTAATATTTGCTAAAAGTCTTGTTCTTTAGGCATTTATTTATTTATTTGTTCAACAAGTATTCACTGAACATCTATTATTTGTTAATCACTTTGTTAAGGACAGGAGATTCAGTTGTAAATAAGATAAATATCATGCTGCTTCAAATGAAGTTCATAATCTATCATACAAGTAATTACAACAAATCGTATAAAGAGAGTCTCGTATTATAGGAAGAGTCAATGTTACATTACAGCACATAGAAGAGAAACTGATCCTGGCATAGGTACTCAAAATAGTTCTCTTGGTAGACAGATACACATTTAAGCAGAATCTTAATAAAGATGTTCACTTTCTCAAAGAACTGATTGGACCCAGAGAGTGACCAGGTTGTATCTCATTCTCTAGTTTACAAACTCAAGCACCTTCCTGAATTCCTGGTTCTATAAAATCCTTTGAGTGTAAGGGAACTTTCAGTTTTATCTCTGAGAGATTCTCTCAAGTCTTCCTCCTAAACTCTACAACAATGCCAGTAACGAATCTCACCCTCCGTAACACTCAGCAACTGAAAGTAGATTTAAGAAAAAGTGTGAAAGATGGAACTCACCAAGTGAGGTCTTAGAGAAGGGGAAGAGTCTGCAAGTAGAAGGTGAGAGAGTTATAGGAGATGGTCACAGAATATTTTGACAATCTTTTCATTGGATTCAGAAATGGACACGGGAAGAAAGGAAAGATGTTGGGTATGCGTCTGATACTGTTATAAAGTGTTCAGATTTCAGTTTAATATTATAGCTTATAATGTGGAGTAGCTGACTAAGAAAGAATGACCGTGTTGGAAAAATATTTTATTATGATATTTATATGATACCAATAAAGATATTATGATATTTATATGATACCAATAAAGATCTTGAAAGTTTTATGCATTATGAGAGAGGGAAGGTAAAGTATACAACATTTTGCTCAACTTTTGATATTAAATCTATCAGGATAAAGGACAGAGCACAAAAGACAGGCTGGCCTGTGTTATATCCAATACTAAGATGAACTAAAGTACACAAATGTGTCTTAACCTCTACGTTACTCTGGCTTCCCAGGGAGATGACAGTATTTAGAGGCACCTGTTAGCATCAACATTAAAGTTATGTAGTTATGTTTTTCACTTCCATTTTAATAATTATCTTGAAATTATATTTTATGCTAGTGTGTATTCATATGTATATATGGTTACATAAACATGCACACATATATGTACACACATGAACTATGGATATATACAATTTGGGGTATAATTTTGAAAATTACATTGAAATAATAAAAATGCTGACATTAAAATAAAAGCTAAGAAAAATAGATTAATAGAGAAAACTTGCAAATATAAAATGTATATATATATATGCCACATATACAATATACAGCAACATTACAATAGATATTCATAAATTAAAATTTTTTTATTAAATCTGTTATTTGGGAAACATATTGTTTGCTTTTCAAGAACTATTTAAGCACTATTCTGGAAATATAAATTATACTACCGTTAATTTAAACTCTGGTATAAGTTGAAATCCTCTTGCACTTATCTAAGAGTACAGATAACTAATGTATTGCAAATTCGTTATATAAGATACTGTTACCTATGATTTTACCCTATACACAGGATAGTAAATCTCAAAATTGTATAGTAAAATTTAATGATACAAATGCTATAAATGTACATATAAATATTTAATGGATTTACTATGCATAACTGGAATAAATTAATTTTCAGCAGTAATGTTAATCTATATTTAACATCGACTTACAAGTAAACTGGATATACTCCTCAAGTCTTTAGAGCATTAATTTAAAATTTTCCAAAATACATGTTACGTTTTAGTTTCTTAGATTGAGACAGTACAGAATATTTCCTAGGAAAATTTTATGCAATGAATCTAATGATTATTATCTAGAGGAAGTTACTGGAAATGTATGTATTAATATTGATAGATATTTTCATCAGCAGATATCGTATAAAATGAGTTTTGTGGAAAATAGCCAAGAATGATCAATGTTATATTCTTACACATGTATAAAATGTGACATAGTAAAACTCTCCATTTTAAACTGTTGTTCACAGAACATGTAGAAAATAACATGTGTTTCTCAGATAAAGTCCCACACCATTAAAATACTCTTCCTGAATAAAGATTACTTAACTATATCTTCGAGTAGGGCAAACGTGTCCTTTTATAGATCTGGTTTCTTTCAATCAGTCCTAGAAATAACATGCGTTAAATTCTCTTCTTAAGAATCTATATATTAGTTGTCCACTATGACTTTAGTGTTCTTCTAGTGAAAATTGGAATACACAGGACAATGTCCTCAGACTCTCTGAAATGTACTATTTGCTCTACACATCCTCCATTGAAGACAGAGTTACATGCTAAACATCTAGTAATGTGGTTTCCTAGGGCCCTTCTAGTCACTAGTGTGAAACAGTAACTGTACTTATTTTCAAATATTTCTTTACACACTTTATCCATTATTAAATTGGTATAGGTGTACATAATCTTAGAATTGTAGTTTAGAGGAGACTTTATAAATTATTCTAATTCATTTTCTGTACTGGGAATTGTTTCCGTTGCAGACGAAGAAAGTAAAAACTGCATTTCATTTGTAAATGCCTCTGTTGGAAAATTCTTTCTTAAAGCAGATTAAACTACAACTTTCTAGTATTTTATAACTGTATATTCTAGTTATGCTTTCTGGTACACATAATAAACATGTTCTTTTTGGCAAAACACAGCTCTTAGATATTTAAAGAGAACTAGCACAAATGCCTGTCTTCTCTTGCCATGTTAAATAATGTGGGCTTCTTCTGGTACTCCTTATGCTACTACTTTATTTTCCAGCTTTTTGGCTTTTGGTGATCCTTTCCTGGCCCTACTTCAGCCTGTCAACTTCCTTTCCATCATAGGTAAAGAGTACAGAGTTCAATTCAATTATTTCCTTTATTTGAAAATGGAACTGTATCTTGAATAACAATCAGGCAATATCCTTGGGTTACAATTGATTTGTAATCAATTAAAAAAACTTCATGTAAAAACATTAATTTTAACACCTAATTTTCTTTTCAATATATATGTAAGCATTTAGGATTTCACAAATAAATTCAGAATTCTAAATTTGTAAAAATGAGTTCCAAGTTTCAATACACTAAAAGGTGGAGAAGTAAAATTTATAAGGAAACCTTAAGATATCACATTACATTTGACATTATAGTGACTTTAATTTTAGTGAACAATAGAGAAGAAAAGAGTGGATATAAGTTTATATTTTTAGTTTGAATTAGAGGAGTTTGTCATTAGTTTGTTTATGAAGCAAAGTGCAGGGAACAGGTTTGTGGAAGAGTGGAATTTAATTCTGAACACACTGATCTTGAGTTCCCTGCAAGGTTTCCAGGCAAAGAGGTCAGATATACAGTTGAAGAAAAGATCAGACAGAAAATGGAGAAAAGATCAGACAGGGCTCAAAAGTAGACACAAGAGAATGGCGGGATTTCTGCTTTGAGAGAAATCATGCCCATCAATGCATATGAATTTTAAGTTATCTGCACAAGATTTTGCGAACCGATTAATTTTGTCCTGTTAAAATAAGCAAACTATACTACTTTCTATTCTTCCAAGTATGTTCAAAATTATCCAGTGTAAATTTTAAACATATCTACATTATCTGTATAGATGTGCTATTTGAAGACAGAAGTAGGAATGAGCTTTCTAAGAAAGACTGTAAAAAGAGAAGAGAAGTCTGCGGACATGAATTCGGAAAAAATTTTACCGTGTATTTAATAAAAAGAGAAGGATCCGTAGGAGAGGCTGAAGAGTATCCCAGGAATTAGCTGGATGATCAGAAAGCTTATTTCTATTCTTCCCAAACACTCCACCAGCAGACATTTTCCAGCTACCTGGTAGTTATACTTTGTCGTGTTACGGATTTCTGGATAACCGAGAGTTTTATGGAAATGAGAAAAGTCAGTACCTGACTTCCACACATGATCTTCACTGCTTCATTTTTCTAGTTTCTGGTAAAGGTGCTAAAGAAAAATGAAAGGACCTTGGATCTCTGGATATCATCCTAGAAGGGAGTTTCTCAGTGAAGCTGTCTAACCTGGAGCATCCACAAAAGTGAGAACTATACTTTTCTGTTGCCTTACTATTTTATTATATCAGTGCATATGGAGAAAATTCTTCTCCGTTAAACTACCATCCAGATCATTTGCTTTAATTCCGCTAGCTACATGTTTTTAGACTTTGTGTTCCAATTTTCCACTTCTTTGTATGTCCAAGGATTTGTTTATTTAATACTAGACCTTAAGAATATTACACTGTAGAGATTCTGGTTGGAGGCACACTGAAAGGAGTTGAAGAGCTATAAATACCTTTTAAAAGCCGATAAAGGAAGCCTATATTCTTCAGAGACCTTTGAAACCTAAAGGAAGAAGAGATATAGAAAGTAACCTATGGATAATATAATTTTTTAAATCCAGTTAACTTATTTACTTTAAACAAGGCTCAACCACAGGGAAGAATATAGGGAAACTAGAGACTGAACATGGTAGAAAAGGTAGAATAACTACATATTTCTGGGAAAAGCAGAAAATATATACAATAAGAGTACAAGTAATCAAGATGCATTTTGGTAATGCAGCTTCAAAGGTAAAATTCTGTGGTCTGTTACTAATTGACACATTAATAATCATCATATTTTGAGTATGATTGATGAAAGGTATAAATATTTGTAGCTAGAACATATATAAGGCATAATTTTTCAGTACTAGCTATAAAGGTATTATAAGGCACTTTAAAAATTTGGCTAAAGTTGACCTACACTATTATAGTAATCATAGCAATTGAATGTTAAGTCAGCTTGTCATGACTTGTTTAGTGAACACATATTTATTTCTGTCAATCTTTCTGAATTTAATTTTCTGGCCTTTCAAAATTAATCAAGCATATTCGTTTTAAGAAATTGTGCCACTGGGATCAGAGTATCTATCCACTTATCAACATGTGTATGTGTGTGTATATGTGTATTTGAATTTCCTGAAACCTACACATTTAAAATCTGTCAAATATCTGTCTAGGGTCAACACCCCTTTTATTTGATACTTCTAAATCTAACATGGCATTAAAAAATAGGCAGAAAAATAAGGGAGGTGGAATTCCCAGTCAGGTGTCATACAGAATTTTGAATTTGTGAGATAGGATGATCACAGTATGTTATGTGTGGAATACACTTGGGTTGAATAATTGAGGGAATTAGTGGAAATCATGGAAAAGAGGAGATAACCAAATACACATTTCACCTATTTAATTAAGTGTTGCAGTGTCAATTCTGGTTGTTGTTATGAGGACTATCATTATTCAAATTTCTACCAGTGTTTTCCAAGCCTCAAGATAGATGATGATATATGTGAAATCATTATAATAGCCTGTGTATAATAGCCTGTGTTAAAGAAAGGTATTTCAGGGTGCCACAAACATAGCTTTAAAATATACCACTTTCTTTATATCTCTTTCAATTGGATTTATATTTTTACCTATTTCCTACACAGAAGTGTAGGCAAACCCAAAGGAAATAAACATATTTTTTAAATTAGTGATTTTTCAGCTCTGATTCAACATTTTTTACAAGACCAAGCCTATTTTTTTGAAATGCACAAAAAATTACAAAGCATTACAGCACTTTGCCGCTCGCATGCAGATGATTGAAAGTTATGTCTTTTAATATATAATCCAGAAGATTGTTTTCCTAGATGTCCTAGAAGCTTGACCAATTGGAGAAGATCCTAAACAGCATTTTATATCAATTATGTGCAAAACCCTGCCAATTATCTTCTCATATAATCCACATCAATAACCGAGAAGCACAAAAGATATAAACTCAAACCATCTGCTCTCACTACAGTAGGCAACTGAGAGCTTAGACAATAACTCACACAGTAAAATACTCCAATACATTTATCTGGGATCATGCTGTTTAAGTGGGATTTGTGATTAAAAATATTACCACTTTGGCCTATCCACTATTAGAAAATATGTTTTCCCTTTTTAGGAAAAGCATTGTCATTTTTGTTTTATTACAATAGTAAATTAAGAGAACTACTGCCAGCTATCTATAAAGAACAAAAACTGCACTTCCAGTTTATGCTTCACTGTAATTCTTTTCCCTGTTGATGTTAACAATACCCAGGCTCTTAACAAAAAGAAAAGGAAAAAAATAGCCTCCAGAAATTCATTGCTTTGACACCTGTGTAATTTTTGAACCATGCTAAATGCCAAAATAAAGCTGTATCAAAATATAAAATGTTAACCGAAAGTACCTATATGACCTAAGAAAAAGGGAAGTATTTAAAGATAACGGTCACCTAAGATGGCTGATATTTAAAGATAATATAATGCGACTTTTTCTAAGCATTTGAGACACAGTACTGGCAGTCGGCAAAAATAGATATGATTTTAAATGCTGTTGCAATAAGAGTACAGAAAACAGACGATTCCCTCCTGTTTTCCATCAGTGTCCTTATCTTACATTATACCATATTCGACCTGTCAAGATATTTCAATATTTCCCACATTAACAACAAAAATATGTAAATGACAATATTGCACTGTCAAATCCCCTAAACATCTCTGTGTTTCATTTACAAATTATAGAGTCAGTTTGCTGATGAATTAACATTTACAATTATAATTCCCATGCATCTTACAGAAACTATATTTTACTTGTTCTCAGGCTTCAATAATGTAATTTTGCAATCATGGTTTGAAAATTATACTGCTTGACATATTTTGCCAATTGATGAGGCATTACTTTAGAGTGGATTTTCTTCACTCTGATACCAATTAAATTTACATTTTAATTAGAACAAAAAATTATACACTTGGTGGTAGATTGGGGGGATGAAGAAATATAGTAGCTTAAATATTCAGAGAAGTTATGTATTGTGCCATTTCACAATAAGATATTCACAAGTGTTTGAAAAGCAAGGCAAGATTCTTATGGTTTGTGCATGAGCACTATCCTATTTGGCTACCACTATGTATATATAATTATGATATCATACAGTTTAGTATTCTCATTTATACATGAGGAAGCTGGCAAAAATATAAGTAAGGAGGTGAGCTTGGATCAGATGCACACATTTAAAACAGAAATGTAATTACGAAAACATTTTAAGTTATAAGGTACTATGAACAATGTAGAAAATTCTGTCAAGCAATATTTCAATATCCTCAAATTGAGATTTTTAAAAAGTGAGGTTGGAAATAAATGAAGAAATTTTATTTTCCAACTATTGTTCCTAAAACAGTCTCTTTTTTGCTGAAGTCAGAAATACAATTTCTCTTTTAATTATTTTAAATTTTTATTTTCATTTTTCCATAGGTTATTGGGGTGCAGGTGGTATTTGGTTACACGAGTAAGTTGTTTAGTGGTGACTGGTGAGATTTTGGTGCACCCATCACCTAAGCAGTATACACTGCACCCCATTTAGAGTCTTTTATCACTCGTCTCCCTCCCGCTCTTTCCCCCAAGTCCCCAAAGGCCATTTTACATTTTTTCTGCCTTCGCATCCTCATAGCTTAGATTCCGCATATCCATGAGAACATATGATGCTTAGTTTTTCCATTCCTGAGTTACTTCACTTAGAATAATAGTCTCTAATCTCATCCAAGATGGATCACTAAATTTCCTACACTGTCTGAAAAAAAGTGATCACGCAAAAAAATGTCTTTAACAGCAATGGATGATAATAATTACCAAAATTATAAAAGCTATTTAAGATGTTTGAAATGTATTAAGCTACCAGCAACAGGAAGATTTAAAGATATCCCCCAAGATTCCCACCCTCTGGTGTATATGCTCTGTATAATTGACTCTCCTTGCCTGTGGGTTTGAACTGTAAGTATGACGAGGTAGCCGCTCCCACCATATAGCTAAGTTCTGTTGCACAGCACAGTAAACTTTAAGAAATGGAGATTACCCCGGTGTGTTGATCTGATCAAGTTAGGCCTTTAAAATAAGAAGCGCCGAGTACAGTGGCTCAGGCTTGTAATCCCAGCACTTTGGGAGGCTGAGGTGGGAGGATCACGAGGTCAGGAGATGGAGACCATCCTGGCTAACAGGGTGAAACCCCGTCTCTACTAAAAATACAACAAATTAGCCGGGCGTGGTGGTGGCGCCTGTAGTCCCAGCTACTCTGGAGGCTGAGGCAGGAGAATGGCGGGAACCCGGGAGGCGGAGCTTGCAGTGAGCCGAGATCGCGCCACTACACTCCAGCCTGGGCGCCAGAGCGAGACTCCGTCTCAAAACAAACAAACAAACAATCAAAAAAACAAAGAAGCATATTGGTTCTTGCTGGTGAAAGAGATACAAAGCCTGAGAAGACTTGAAGCCCCAGAGAGTTTCCAAGGCTGGTTTGAGGATGTAGGAGGCCGTGAGAGTGACCTGCAGCCAGTAGCCAGAGAGGAACTGGATTCTTTCACCAATCTGAATCTGCTCGGAAGAGGGCCCTTGTGCTGCAGCTGAGAATGCAGCAGGTCAACACCCGATTTCAGCCTTGTGAGTACCTGAGCAGAAAACACATCAACTTTCCAAATTTCTGACCTCCCAAACTATGAGCCAATAAGCAGCTGTTGTTTTAAACAGCTAAATTTGTGGTAGTTTGTTTTATATATAGCAATAGTAAACTAATAAACCACTTAAAACTGTGTAAAACCCAAATTACAGTCTACGGTGGAATACGTTATGATTCCATCATAAAAAAATCCTAAATTAGTTTTGAACAATCTAAGGTGACATTGATATAGATTTCTTAAAATAAAATACCAGTGTCCAGAAATTTTCTCCATTCAACAAATATTTGTTGAGCAGCTTCAACAACTTTTTCTCAGTGTGTGGGTTCTAGCAGCGAAGAGTACGGTCTCACCTCTCATTGTCTCTCCAAAGAGGGCCAGAGACATATTCTGTCTTCTGGAAACGGAGGGAGAAGTATGCTTCTCATGATCATATTTATTAAAGTATGAGCATTATTAGAACATGTCTTCTTTAGAATGATTTGTTTCCCTATACAAGAATAGGGAGGCAAATTGTTATTATTTATTCCCTAAGCTATTTTTATGGCCAAAAAAGATAAGGCAAGCTAAGCAATTGCCACACTCCTTAATTATAGTATAAAGCAAATTTTCTTTTTAACAGAAGTATGAGTTTACCAATTCTGTTTAACTATGAAGTTGTCTACCTAAAAATAATAATAATGCCCCCGTATCAATGTTGATGATGCTAGGAAAAAAGAATAAATTAGATGCTGCTAACAGAGTTTTACTATGCATGAATCTACAAAAAGAAGTAAAACGAACTTTAGTTTGATAAGGACATTTGGAATAGAGAAAAGATAAGAAACAAAATAATAGATTGTCTGTAATGAAAAACCATTTATTGCTTAAAGCACACTCATCCAAGTCATCTGATTCTCAAATTTTATTGGCTTTGTGCTATTTTAAGTTCTGTAAATTGTAACTAAGAGCAATGCACATAATTATTGTTTATAGATAGGCAAATGTACTCTTTCTAGTGAATGTTCAATTGACTTCCTTCTATTTAGTTTACAAAACTAGTTCCACACTCATTTGTAATTTATTTAATGTTCTTTTACTTCATATAAATTTGTGGTTCTTTTGAGTTCTCAATTGAGTGGGACAACAATCCTCCAGTTTCCTCATTAATAATGAGTTAATTCAAATCTTTAGCACATATTCATTTTATAATCACATGAGAATCATTATTTTATCTTTTTTCTTTTGAAAATAATCATTTAGTTCTATGAGGAGAGAGCCAAAATTATGAGACTTCCAAAAACATTAATTCTGTGTTTTAATGATATTCATAGTAAGTCATAATTTCTTCTCAGTTAATCCTCTTAGATTTACATGGTTTTGCCAAGATTGAGGAACTTCTTCAATGTACCTAATTTCTAATTCTGTAATTCAGAATTTTCAATTTAGAAGTAAGAATACCATAAATAAGATGAAGAATTCCACCAAACAGACACCTAGCATTAATCCATCTCCTCTGCCCTTCTTTTTGGGCTTTATTTTTGGACATCATTTTCTATCTGTGGTAGGCTGAATTAATAGTTCCCCAAAAATATCCACATCCTAATTCCCAGAATATGTGAAAACATTACCTAATATAATCCCCGGGTCCTGTGAATATGCTATTTTGCTTTGCCAGTATATTAAGGATTATGAGAAGGGAAGATTATTCTAGATTATCTGGGTGAGTTCTGTGTAATCACAAGGGTCCTTCTGAGAGGGAGGCAAGAGAGTGAGAGTTAAAAAAGGCAATGTGATGATGGAAGCAGATGGAGTGAAGGAGACTGGAAGATGGGAACAGGTCATAGAAAGAGACAGTCAGATATGATGATGCCACAACTGCCAGCCTTTAGGATGGAAGAAGGGACCCACAGCCAGGGAATGCAGGAAACCTCTAGAAGCTGGAAAAGGAAAGGAAGAAGATCGTCCTATAGAACTTTCAGAAGGAACTCAGCCCTGCCAACCTATTAGAGATTTCTGACTATTTTTTGAATTATAATACCTTCTCGTTGTTTTAAATCACTAAATGTGTGGTGACTTATTACAACAGCATCAGTAAACTAATACTCCATGTAAAATGACTGTGAGCCTAGTTGCCATAGAAGCCTCTTTTACACTAATGTTTTCATGGTGGCATTAAAACTTAATATCTAAGAAGTTCAGTGGTATAGAGGATTATAGTTAAAGATCCTTACCAAGTTTTGAACATTTTAAAGGGCATCTTTTTACATATCAATCCATTTATATAGCAGTGTGTCAAATATTACAACAGTACTTCATTATCTTTATAGAAAATATTTCCACATAGCAGGATTTACTAAGTACACATGGGGTACTTGGCTTTTCAGTAACTTACGAGATACTGACACTGCACCAGTGCTTCACAGATACTGGGATATTTACGGTTCTAAATTTTTTTGATGAAGAAAGAGCCAGTCTGGTTTTTGCTAATTTAAATTTCAATCAGTAATTTATATAATTTAACTTCCAAATAAAATGTCATCTAAAGACTGGATTGCTTCTTTTGCATTTCTGCCCTCACTCAGAGTCATGAGTAATGTGCAGAGACAGCAACAGTATTTAATAAATGCTCATTCGTGTGTGTATGGATATATAGACAAATGTATATACACACAAATGTAGTTTTAGAAACACAGTCTCACTCTATCACCCTGACTGGAGGGCAGTGTCTCTATCATAGCTCACAGCAGCTTAGAATCAGGGTCTCAGTATGTCAGGCTGGCTGGGGTGCAGTATCTCTATCACAGCTCACAGCAGCCTTGAATCAAGGTTTCACTCTGTCACCCTGGCTGGAGTGCAGTGGCTCTATCATAGCTCACAACAGCCTTGAATTCACGGTCTGAAGCAATCCTCTTGCCGCAGACTTCAAAAGTGTTGACGTTACAGATGTGAGCCAACACACCTGGCAGCTCTTGAATATTTGAATATTTCCAAAAAATGCAACTGAGACCTATAAAAAGAGTATCCTATTTTTTGGCCTTCTCCAATCATATGGTATACATTATATTTTTAAAAGTGAATACATATAACCTTTTACGCCCTGATCATTCATTGTAGAGAAGAGAAACAAGGAACACAAAACAGTAGGCATATTTATGTTGGCTGTAACTGAAGTTGGCCAGAAAATAAAATAGCCAAAAGTTTCAATCCTAATCCCATAAAAATTGTGACTTTTATTGTCTCCAATACCATGCACCTCATTGAGCACTCAACACATCTTCAGAACCTAAAAATGAAAACACTTCTAATACAAAGCTTTCCAAAAATAAACATTTCTCTACAAATTTAATTTAGTTTACATATGCAGATTTATGTGAGTGAGACTATAAATATACTGCCTATATGTTAGAAATGATATCATAAATTAATTCTGATACCATCAGATTTGGAAAAATCCCCTAAGTATTGAAATATTAATGGTATAGTGTATATATGTATATGTTTATATACCCACTTGCATATAAGGTTGCATATCAAAAGGTTTTGTGTAACAAACAGTTTTATAAATCAAAAACTAGATGCATCTATGTCAGTGTGTCCTGCAGTTGAATAACCCGGACTGGTCTGTGTGACATGGAATCTGGTTCTCAGCTGGAAACTTAGGTCTCCTAAAATGAGGAGTCCGTCTAGTATTACGTATGTGGCATAATTCTTAAACAATGGCACTATGAGGATTCCACCTCATTATTATTTAAATAAGTTCATAAATGTTTTACTTAGAATTCAAGAAGGGAAACTTTGCATCTTGATACACTAGTGGTATGGCTTCCCATCTAATTTGTTGCTGTTGTTTTAACAGATGTAGAGTTACCACAGTATCATAAAATAGTAGAGCAATATCCTAGAAAAAATGCTGAGGCTAATATTATAATGCATAAAACCTATCATCTCAACACATTTCCAATCCTTTGTACTCAGTTTTATAGTGGTGAATCCATGAACAGATAGGAAAGGGGAAAAGAATTGGGTGACTGTAACTGTAGATCAGAACCTTCTAATAGTACAATGTTATTAATTTAAGGCATGCATATACAAAACTTGGTAAACTAAGGCTCTCCTAGGAATGTTAACTTATCCTCATTTAATATATATAACATGTGGTATTTTAAATTACCAGTTAGGTTTCTAAATACATATTTTATTGTGCAAGCCATATAATGCTGATGATACAATGTTACCATGAGAACTGTAACTTTTCTGTTCTGACTTGTATGTTTAGATTTGTAACCTTGTTGTTACATTAGCCTTGAATTGCTTTTCAGATATATTTCTTGTGGTTCTGAAAGAGAAAGGGAAGAAAAAAATCATTTTAAAAAACACATTGAATTGTGGAAATATGCATACTGCACAACAATGCTGAATTTAACAAATATATAATCAATAGCACTTCAAAAGATGACAACCATATTGAAAATTAAATAATATGACATATTGAGATAAAATTTCACTGTTCCTGCCTTTTGTTTTAATTTATTACCATAGAAATAAATATTTAAAAATGTACATCCTTTCTTCCTATTTACATTTTAATTCTTTAACTTTCAATGTCTCTTGACATATGCACAAACTGGTATTTATCATCTGTGATACTTTGAAATTAATATATTTAAGTATTAGATTCTATTAGTGCATTTTAATACTAACTGTTTTTGCCTCAACAAATATTATTTAAACAAAATATAATGCAGAAACCTTGATTAAAACATTTCTTAGATAATTCTATTAATTTACACACATTTTAAATATACAGCAGAAAAATAGGAGGTAGGTTTTACCATATGCTCTGATTTCATTTAAAAGACAGTTAGGACTGGGTAATTTTTAATATTAAGTACACTGATGACATATAGTTCTTTTGAGAGTTGATAATGAAAGTAAATTTGGATTTTTGATCCTTTGTGAAGCTGAAAAGTCTCAAGTGTGCACTGCTGCATAAAATAATATTTTATAAACATTTGCAAACTAAGACAAGTTGAAAATTATTTACATATTTTAAAATTATAATACTTCAGTTCAAAGGCTTCTAAGGAAAGTCATCTTTCCTCTGGTCGTATTTAATCTCAAAACAAACAAATATAAAATCAATATATACTGAACAAGAGAATTAAAGCTCAGAGCAATTTTACTTCCCGAATTATAAAAAAGTCACCGAGTTTAAATGTAACACTGCATGGGGAAGAATGGAAGGGGCAAAAGTTATCATACACAACTCCCAAATACTCGATTTCTGCTTAGAAAAACAATACATGTTGTCATTATCATGAAAATTATTGGTACCTTTTGTGAGTACAGCTCTATATATATACCAAGTTAAAATAAATGACAGAAGAGCCTGTGCGACTCTGTTTTTTGCTAGGGTAATCTGCTATATAACTGTAGTGACCATAAGGAATAGATGTCAAGTCACTTAGTGCCTCTATGAGCATTTCTTGAAAATTCAACATGGAAGCTATTACCTCTCAAGAGATGAATAGACAGGCTTCTTGGGGATGAATATATTTCACATGTGAGCTCTCCAAACTATCGCAAGGACAGAAAACCAAACACCGCATGTTCTCACTCACAGGTGGGAATTGAACAATGAGAACACTTGGACACAGGAAGGGGAACATCACACACCGGGTCTTATTTTGGGGAAGGGGGGAAGGGAGAGTGATAGATAGCATTAGGAGAGATACCTAATGTAAATGACGAGTTAACGGGTGCAGCACACCAACATGGCACATGGATACATATGTAAGAAATCTACACGCTGTGCACATGTATCCTAGAACTTAAAGTATAATAATAATAAATTATAATAATAATAAATGAATAGTAAATTTAGAAATTACATGTGAGCTCTCAACTTGGGGAGGGGATATTATAGTGAAATGTTTAGGTAGAATACTAGAATGTGGTATATTGACTAAAACTAGGATGGTTAGTTCTTAACCCAGGAAACCATGTAAAGTTAAAATTGGATGAGCTAATAATTGCAGAAGAAAATAAAATGAAATATCTGTTGTCATGCCATAGATAATACCAATTTGGCTATTGGTAAATTTATTTTTTTTTATTCCTCTTGTTTTCAAAAACTCAAGTGTGGGAGATTAACATGTCAACAGATCTATTGCAACATAATGTGACAGGGACTTAATATGAAGAGATGCCACCAGGATTGGGTTCTTTCAACTACAAAGCTGTTCTATGTAGTACAAAGACAATTGACATGATTCACTGAATTGAGTTTTGTGTGTGTGTGTGTGTGTGTGTGTACAGGTGTGTGTCTCCATGTATATTTGAAGTACAGTAAAAAAATAAAAATAAAGAAAAAGAAAGTAACAGTGTAGAATAAAAAGTTACGTTTTGGGCTCCTGATTGAAAAGAAGGCAGCTATTGAGGAAGCTAATTTATTTCTGCTAAAAAAAAAATTTCATACTACAGGAATATAATGGACATTATTTATTGAGAATGTTATTCCTCTAATGTATAATTTATTTAAAATAGTGTATTCTGTGTTTTTAAAAAGCAGATGCTACAGGAATTATAAACAGTATAACTACTACTCCAGATATTTACTTTTGCAAATATTTTACAAACACTCAACAAATCCTTAAGTTGCATGTTAAAAGAGAAACATTAAATCTGGATCATTTCATATGCACATAGTGTCTATGAAATTCCTGTTTACATTCTTTGTCTTATTTCTCCACAGTTTTACTTTTCTTTCATTTTTATCTCCCCATTAAAAGCATCAATAATATTGCACCATCCCCTAACTCTCACTGAAACACTGTACCAACATACCAGTAAATCAAGCTCACTGTTTCTACATGGAAAGGGGCAGTAGAGCACAAACATTACGAGATCCGTGGAGTTAGACTTTCTCTGTGACTGGACATTCTTTCTAGAGAATTGAAATTATATTTTAGCCAATAATATTTGATAATATTAAATAAACTGATGGAAACAGCGTATCTGGAACAAATTCAGCAACACAAACAAATTAAATAAATTTTATTATGATTATTGTTCCTGTTATTTCATTTCAATTTCTAGTACATGTCATTACAGCCTATTATAATAGTTTTGAAATAATGGAGGAGGATTACTGAGGAATCCAGATTTCACTTAGAAATTAAACTCTTTTGTCTTGATTAGATTAAATACCTGAAGTAAACATTTGGTTGTGAAATGTATCGTGCCATAGAACATGGGCTAGAATCAGAGGAGGACAGGAAAAGACAATTAACTATTTCTCAATATGAAAGTAGATACAGTTGAGATTATCTGCAGGAATTAAAGAGTATAGAAAAGATTAGAAGGCACTATGATGATAAATAAGGAGAGTCACTCAAAGAATATGACGAGAGCATAGAAACTATGAACAATGTTTCCTGGATAATAACATCTATACAATTACATTCACTGTTGTAGGATATAAGAAAAATTTAAAATGGAATAAATGTTCTCCATGTAAATAACCTCACTAAACTGTTGTATTTATGTACCATATTATTATAAATGTAACTCCAAGTGTTATTATTTAATAATTTCTTGTATCTGTACAATATTATCCTATCCAAATATTTTGGGCTATGTCTTTATTTTTCATCTAAAGTAAGCACATTTTACTTCAAGGAAATTTGAATTTATAAGGCAAACAGCAATCTGTCTTTAAGCTTTGCCAAATCCTTGGCCTCGTAATTGTTACAATTCAGAAAAAATAGAATTGCATGTATATGGAGGCTAGATTTATAGGAAACTTGTGCAGTAGGTGAAATTCACTTAGATTAAAAAAAAAAGAAAAGCTTTAAAAATCGCTTGAATCACCCATTAAGTTTACTCTGTGTAACATTGCATATGTAAAGAAATGTGTATAAATATATACTTCAGGATAACCAATGAGGTCATAAAAATAAATGCTACATACTATATTTATTAGTCTCTTACTTAGCCTGACAAGATTGTGTTTAATTTTTCACAGTACATAATTTGCATTAGCACAATTTATTAAAGAGAATATAATGCAATTTCAAAGAATAACGTTTAATTTCAATATTAGCTTCTATGCTTCTAATATCTTTAACTTACATGAGTATTGTTGATAAATAATAATTAAGGAAATTATTATTTCAAAATATCAAGTTTAAGAGCAAAATAAACTATACATTGTTCTAAAATAATTATGTATGTGTAATATAGTAAGCCATAATTAAAACAGTAGTGTATGGTTTTAAGTATAACTAAAATATTAATGTAGAATAGTTTCAAAATCTTAATACATACAGTAGAGTGGAAATGACAACTGGTTCGTTCATTCATTTATTTAATTATATATTAATTGAATAAATAATACATAGCCTACTGTTTGCCAAACCCTGGGGATGGAATGGGAAATGAGAGAAAAATCTCTGTCTTCAGAGAGCTTACATTAAAGTAACCAGAGGCAGCACTGAATAAACAAATAATTGTATGACATATTTTCAACCAATAAAGAATATTGTAAATAAAGTTTCAAGGGATAATTGTACTGAGTAGTGACAATGACTGACTTTAATAATGACTACCTTACTTTAAATAAGGTAGAGAGGGAATACTTTGTAAATCCATAAAGATTTTGAGATGGTTAGAGAGAATTGTTTTGGCCAATGGAGGACTCAAGTGAATCAAATGTTTATTAAGATGGTCTCACTAGAGCAGCACGCCAAGGCTCATACCTTTAGCCCTTGCTATTTGGGAAGCTAAGATGGGAAAATCATTTGAGCCCAAGAGGCAGAGGTTGTGGTGAGCGGTGATGGTGCCACTGCACCTCCAGCTGCCTAGGTGACAGTGAGACTCTGTCCCTCTGTCCAAACAAACAAACAAACAAAACCCAGAGATGGTCTCACTAGATAAAGTAAATAAACTGGAAAAATATGCAGAGTAGTCTATTTAAAATTGAAAGGTTGAGGACTGTGAAATCATGAATGGTGTCAGAATCTAGGATCTGATTCTGTATGTTAAGAGATATGGGGGTGATAAAGTCAAAGATTACTAAGGTGAAAATTTCAAATTTCAAATAACAGGCGAGAGTTTCAGGTGAATTGCTTTCATCCATCTGTTATTAAGCATGAATGCTGGTAGCAGTACAGGGAAACCTATTTGGCTTGTTTCTGAAAACTTGAAATAGAATAGAATTAGCCTGAAGATACTTAAGTGATCACAACAAAAGGTGTTTGAAGGAAAAGTGCTAAAATTTGGAAGCAGCAGCAGTCAGGGAGTAAGATAATGCCTAGCCCACCAGCAAACCTGTGCTTTTTAGGGTACCTTGGGAGGAAAAAGAAAACCAAACCAAATGACTAAAAAACATTTCTTTCAAGGGGCAACAAAATCAGGACTGAAAGCTGTGGAAAACAAGGTTCAGTTAAATGAAAAACATAAGGGACCCTTCTAAGCAAAACACGACGGTGATTTGCTGATATCAGAGCATGACTTCAGAAAGTAGAAAAGTTTGGGAAGTTGGAAAGGGTGAAATGTTGGATGGCATGAGATCCTATGGGTTAAGATCCTGGTGAGGATACATAAGCTTGGAGCTTAAATATTTGTCGGAACAGAGGAAAACAAGGCTGAGACCTCGCTGTATTCATTTGCAAGGTTATCTAGAGGAGTGTGGAAATTCAGTGCAAATTATAACCTTCTTTCCTAGGAGAGGTATGGGGAGCTAGATTCTAGTACTTTCTCTCCCAGTAATTAACTGTACAAGATATATGAAATTTTTCTAAGCATCACTGTTTTCTTGTAAAATCAGAAGACGGGGTGTGTGTGTGTGTGTATGTGTGTGTGTGTGTGTGTGTGTGTGTATAGGGGTGGAGGGAAGGAGAGAGAGAGAGAATGAGTCATCCCCTCCTTTTTTTTTTTGAGACGGAGTCTCGTTCTGTCGCCCAGGCTATAGTACAGTGGTGAGATCTCGGCTCACTGCAACCTCCAACTCCCGGGTTCAAGTGATTCTCCTGCCTCAGTCTCCTGAGTAGCTGGGATTACGGGCACATGCCATCACACCCGGCTAATTTTTGTATTTTTAGTAGAGACAGGGTTTCACCATGTTTGTCAGGCTGGTCTCAATTTCCTGACCTCATGATCTGCCCACCTCGACCTCTCAAAGTGCTGGGATTACAGGTGTGAGCCACCGCACCTGGCCCCATCCATCTTTTAAACGTAAATTAACATTACAAATAGGGATGGGCCGGGCGCGGTGGCTCAAGCCTGTAATCCTAGCACTTTGGGAGGCCGAGACGGGCGGATCACAAGGTCAGGAGATCGAGACCATCCTGGCTAACACGGTGATACCCCGTCTCTACTAAAAAATAAAAAAAAAAAAAAAAAAAAAAAAAAAACCCTAGCCAGGCGAGGCGGCGGGCGCCTGTAGTCCCAGCTACTCCGGAGGCTGAGGCAGGAGAATGGCGTAAACCCGGGAGGCGGAGCTTGCAGTGAGCTGAGATCTGGCCACTGCACTCCAGCCTGGGCGACAGAGCGAGACTCCGTCTCAAAAAAAAAAATAAAATAAAATAAAAAAATAAAATAAAATAAACAAATAAAAAAACAAATAGGGATGAACTTATTTGATTACCACATATTAACTACCATGGTATTCTTTATTTTCCTCCTATAAAATGAACGTAAATGGTACAAGAACACAATTTTCTTTTCACCATAAAATTTTAAAAAATATCAAGTGCCTCTTTTGGAAATAACTATGTCATATAATTATCAATGAAAGTCAAAATCATATAATTTTATAATTTTCACTTATTTTATTCTACATGTATTTATTGGATATTTGATCTGTAAATTTACAAATTGCTTCCGAGTAAGATTTTTAACATACTATATTATCCTAACTTATCGAAAGCGGTAGGAGGTAGTTTCCAAAAATGCCTAATCAGACATAAATTGTTATGTATTAGATTGTTATATGAAATGATCTGTGCTAAGTGTTACTTTTACTAGGCTTAAAAACATAGATTATTTTCTGGGTATACAGAAATGTGAGTTGTTTTACTTAAGTTTCCTCATGACAGTAAGATTTACATCTATTCCCTGAAGCTAACATGAATAAGATCTATAGATTTCTGTTTACTTTCAACTTCACGTATTCTAGAAAAAAGTTGACATTTAAAACATTTGTGTGGATATATTTTATCAGTTTCACATTAACATAAATACATAAACAAGAAACTTTGCCACCATAATTAAAGCTCTCTTTAGTCCTAATATCTAAAAGTATTGAACATTATATGTTTTCCGACATCTCAATATAATCCTAGGAATAAAACTTTTTAAAAAGCACTGGGAGGTGAGTGGAGTAACCAGGAAAGCCAGTAACGTCAGGATAGACACTCAGTGCCTATCATGGTGGGTACAGGTACTTTTACTATATTGTATTACAATATTTTTCATGAATAAATACTTTTAAGCCTACATAGAAGAGCCATTACTGAAAGATTTTTATAAGGTTCTTAATGGAGAATTTAACGTCAAATTCAAGTGTGGGCCGTCTATGAAAATGCTGAAAATACTAGCTGCATTCTTTTTTCCATTATGACTAACTTTTTAAACATCTCCTGTTTTTAAAGCAGCACTCAAATTACTGATAACATTGTAAGAGGCTGAGGGAAAGAAATTGAGGTTTAGCTCTCATTTAACATGAGGTAGAATAGTGACTGCACTACCGTAACTGATGAAGTGCGATTCAGGTTCTCTTTGAATACAAAAGAGAAGGCTGGTCACCCAGTGATTTATTTCATTTCACAAATTATTATATAGCACTTCTGTTTTAAGACATAAAGCATCCATTTTCAAAGTACTTTATGGATTGATGGGTATGAGGTAAACATTTCCAAGTACTACTTAGTGTTGGGCCAAAAATGTTTTTCTACTTCTAAATTACTGCCACGCAGAGAAAGAAAAGTAACCAAATGCAGAGGAAAGTCAGTCTTGCTGGTAACTGAGAGGGCTTTTTGTTGTTGTTCTGTAAAACTTTCTATAGAGCTTGAAAGAAAAGGAAAGAATAGTTCTAAAAGCTTTCTTGCTTGTGTTATAGGAGAAAACAAAAACTGCATTATGAGCTGTGAACTTTGTTATGAAAATGTACCATGTAAAGGATAAAAATTAGCACTGAATACTTTAAGAAAAATATTTTAAAAATATTGACCCATGAAGCTGTATTTCACCTATGTAATATCTTGCATATATTTATATAACATAATATATAATTTTCTATGTAAAAATGCCTTTAAAAATTCAAAGTATAATTATCAGTTTTCCCCACGGGTTGCTTTTAAGTTGTTTTATTCCTAATTGTTCTGACATTTATTTACTTGTTCCTATTCCTTTGCTGCGCTATAGTCATCTTTTTGCTCACCACATTGTGAGAATATCAAGAGAAAAAAAGGATGTGTTATCTCTTATTTTCCTCTGATTTGAAAATTCATCAGTGGTTGCTGCAGAAGCTGCCTAAGGCCTTTGGGAACATAAAAAAGTTTCAAAGTTGTTTGTGGAATGATCTAGATGAGAGGAAGTGATAACACTTAAATTGATTTCCTATTCTGTAAAACGAGCATTCTGTTAGAAAGATATTCCATATAAGACTGGATGAATTTTTTCCTCTAATAGTTTGACAAAGACAGATTCAACATATCAACTAGTTACATGTCAAAGTCAGAAATCCCTCCTCTTCTCCCCAGAGTACCTCCTGTTCTCATTATTTTCAACATATATGTCTTCCACCTCTGTGACCCATTGATGCCTCGAAGTGTAACCAAAAGTGATTGGTCAATGATGAGAAACAATTTGCATTAAATGGGTATCACTAATTTGTTAACACTTCAGAAATGTAACTTGGCCTAATGAGGCCAAAAATGTATTTTATTCAGCTTTCTGGATATGATCTGTAAAAAGAAAGAAGTTAGAATCACAAATTATCTCACAGACAAGTGATGTTTGTCTATGAAAATGGTTGAGTGTGGTTTTAGGGAGTTTGGTGAACCTCACCATCAGAAATGCAAGTGAATTACTGAAATTTCTGTTATTTTCTATTTATTATTTTGATAGGAAAGTCAAAGTGGCAGACAAGCATCATGTAACTCTATAATCTTTTTAAGTTACCTTCGTTTATAACTCACTCATGAATTGTCCAATTAGCCCCCAAATCACTACCAACAGTGAGCTTCATTTGCTTGTCATGAGGCCTGCAAAGAGTAGGGAGAATTGGTGTAGACTACTGTTTAACAGTCTCAGGGACAGGAAAGTACCAATAATAAATTCAATGGTGGTGTCTTGAAGAGAACAGAAAACAAAACAGATTGACACATTGGTACTGATTCAGAGAAAGAGTAGAAAACAAGCAGCAGCTCACTCAGCACCACTGAAGAAAACACACATGCTTCTTGACCTACAATGGGGTCGTCGCTTCCTGATAATCCCATTTTAAGTTGAAAATATTATAAGTCAAAAATACATTTAATACATCTAGCCTACTGAGCATCATTGCTTAGCCTAGACTACCTTACACATGTTCAGAACACTTACATTTGCCAAGAGTTGGGCAAAATCATTTAACACAAAGCCTGTTTTATTAGAAAATGTTGAATATGCTTTATAAGGGTATCCTATCGCATGTTGCTAGCCCAGGAAAAGACCAAAATTCCAAGTACAATTTCTACTGAATGCATATCATGTTTACACCATCATAAAGTCGAAAACTTGTTAGTTAAGATATCATTAAGTCAGGGACCATCTGCAGTTCTGCATTAAAGCACTAGCACTTACCATTACCATTATTCTTCATTTTTCTTCCACAGAAGGAGGGTATTCTTACATCAGGATTTACTGATGAAGTAAATCATCAGTATGAAAATGGTAATGATGATACTGATAAAAATTGCTATTGTTTACTTAATATGAACTATGTGGCCATCTAATTTTCTAAACTTTTTGATACGTTAATAGATGTCATCCTTTAAACAAACTAGCTAAGTAGGTGTAACTTTCATCACATTTTGTAATGAGGAATATTAATAATAAAAAGGGTTAGCAAAATATCCAGGGTCACAAGCTAGAAAAGTTCTGACCTGGCCTGAGATGTGTCTATTGTGATTGGGTTTCAAACTTTATTTAATCGTTAACTTAGAAGCAGCTCTTTCAAAACATCTCTAAATTCTGAAGTTACAAAGAAACAGAAACAAATCCCAATTGATTTTGTATTTTTGACAACCATAAAATATCTCATAAGAGAATCCTTTGTACTGGACATCTTGCTAAATACTGAATATATAGTAATAAACAACAGAGAGAGAGCCCTGTGCTTTGGTAACATGAAACCTACCAGGTGAGCATTAGTGTTTCTTAGGGCCCAACCATATGGATTATCGATTTGTTCTACTCTATCCCCATTTCCTGGGTGAGCTCATGTACTCAATTATTCAAAGTGGATGACTCACACTAATTAATTGCAAAAATTATCATTAGTCTACCATAATCAAAGCAATACAGAATTAGCACGATGTGACAGATAAGTCAATTGAACAAAATACTGAATCTAGAAACAGATATGGTCAACTGAATTTCAACAAAGGGATGAAGGCAATGAAATGGAGAAATAATGACCTTAGGAAGAAAATGAGACTTTAATCTTTGAATATTAATGCAAAAACAATTTGCATTAATTGTAAAACATAAAACTATAGAGAGTATCAAATAATATATTCATGATCTTGGGTTAGGCAGAAAAATTTCCAGTCAGAAAAGCACACATAATAAAACAAATTTAATCTATAAGTTTTACTTTTATCAAAATTAAAAATATCTCCTGTTCAAAGGACATTTTAAATAAATCAGAATGATGTGCCATGAATTAGATGAAAATATGGGCAAAAATATGGGCAAAATATGTATCTGATAAGTCTGTTATTAAGAATATATATGTATTAGTCTGTTCTCACAGTGCATAAATTACTCAGTCTCTGGTATCTCACAGAAATATACCCGAGACTGGGTAATTTATAAAGAAAAAGAAGTTTAATGGGCTCATAGCTCCACATGGCTGGGGAGGCCTCACCATCATGGTGGAAGGCGAATGAGGGGCAAAGTCACATCCTACGTGGTGGCAGGCAAGACAGCTTGTTTAGAGGAACTCCCCTTTATAAAACTGTCAGATCTCGTGAGACTCATTCACCATCATGAGAATAGCACAGGAAAGACTCTCCCCATTATTTAATGACCTCTCACCACGTCCCTCCCACAACATGTGAGAATTATGGGAGCTACAATTCAAGGCGAAATTTGGGTGGGGACACAGTCAAACCATATCAATGTAAATAGCCTTCAAACACAATAATAATGAGACAGACAACCTACTTGAAAAATTAGAAAAAGTCCTTAAAAGATACATTACCAAATATATATAAATGGCAAACAGGCATATGAAAAGATGTTTAACATCATTACTTTTTAGTGAAATGCAAATAAAAACCATAATGAGATCCTGCTAAGACTTACAGGAATGGCAATAAAAGAAAAAGAGGAGGATGAGGAGGATACATCATGAAATTGTGATGACACTGTCTAGTCATAGAACTCTCATGAATTGCTGGTGAGAATACAAAATTGCCCAGTGACTATGTAGAACATTATGATAGTTCATCACAATGCTAACTACTTACTCATCACATGACTCAGCCTGATGGACTTTTAGGTAATTATCTAATAGGAATGAAATATAAGTCCTTGCAAAGATCTGTACACAGATGTTTACAATAGCTTTATTCAAAATTGTCCAAAAGTGGAAACGACCCCAAGTCTTATTAAGTAGTGAAGAGACAGACAATTTGTGGCCCACTCATCCAATGGAACACTCACTACTGAGCAATGGGAAGCATGAAGCTCTGATAGAAGCACAGGATGTGTCTAAACCTCAAAATGGTCACACTAAGTGACAGAAGAAAGACACAAATGCTGTATCATGTACAATCCAATTTATCTGGCATCCTGGAAAATTAAAAACAAAACACCTATGTGGATAGAAATCTGATCAGAAGTCACCAAGGATCAGGATGATGGGAGGAGAGAACATAGAGGAGCAGAAGGGAATTTACGAGGATGATGTAAAAAAATCTCTATCTTGATGGTGTTGGTAATCAAAAGGCTGTAAGCATCTCTAAAATCTGAACAAACTGTAAACTTCAGTATAACTTTTATTGTAGAAAGTAAGTTTGAATTTAAAAAATAGATTGGAACAAAAGTTAAATGTGTTTGGAAGGCATGAGGGAGTGATTCATATCTTGTAAGAAAAAAACTGAGTCATTGTTACTTATTCATATTTTTGAGTGTGTGTGTGTGTGTCTGTGTGTGTGTGTGTGAGAGAGAGAGACAATGACAGAGCTAGAGCTTGAGATTGTGAGACAACATGAGATGGAAATGGAGATAAGCATGGCATGGTATGAATATGAGGCCAGAGTAACAAATTGATAAAAGACAGGGAGGATACAACAAGAAATGGACTTGAAGTCCAGGAGCGATGGCTCATGCCTGTAATCACAGCATTTTGGGAGGGCAAGGCGGGTGGATCACCTAAGGTCAGGAGCTTGAGACCAGCCTGGACAACATGGCGAAACCCCATCTCTATTAAAAATACAAAAATTAGCTGGGCGTGGTGGCTGGTATCTGTAATCCCAGCTACTTGGGAGGTTGAGGCAGCAGAATGGCTTGAACCCTGGAGGCAGAGGTTGCAGTGAGCTGAGATCGTGCCATTGCACTCCAGCCTTGGTGACAAAGTGAGACTCCATCTCAAAAAGAAAAAAAGAAATGGATTTGAACCAAAGTAATGGCATTGAAAATATGGCAGGTCATACCAACAGTGACTCAGAAGATAGACAAAGTAGAATTTGCCAATTCAATATGTGTCATTTTATAAGTGAAAAACTCAAGATTTCTTCCAGCATATCCAATTTTGGAGTATAAGCCTGAACATCAGAACTATAGAGGACACCTTGGGAGAAAAATAAATTCAATTTGGACGTGGTAACACCTTACATAGCCTTTTTCTTTTTTCACTGTAGATTAAACAATTCAGAGTTTTTCTGTACTTTCTATAATTTTGGTCACATGAACAAGATATAGTTTTCTCTTGTTAGCAGACACTGGGAATTGATAAATGTTACATGGTTTTGTTACTGTGGTGGGTAAAATTCTGAAAAATAACCAGCACACTTTTAGTATTCATTCCCAAACTATCTCAGCCTAAAATCAAATACCAGAAGCCATGCAATCCCTCTCCATAGCAGGCTACTTGTACTCCTATGTAAACTCTCCTAATCATAATTCTTCACTTTCTCCCTTCGGCTGGCTGTGTACTCCATATTGTGTTTCAGCCTCTTGAAATACAGTGCCATTTTTTTCTTTCTGACAATGTAGCATTTGGAAACACTAACATATTAATATTCCGGTCAAGACAAACATCTGCACAGTTTCTGATACTCTTTCATTTTCCCTTTGCTCCCTAGGCATGCACTGGATAAAGGCAACGTTGCATCTATAAAGATGATCATTTTATTATTGAATGAATAATGAAAACAGAAACCTGATGAATATTGAAAAAGTATTTTCTCACTAAAATTAAAATTAAAAGTATTTGAAATCATAGAAACAAAGTGACTCTACTAGGATGTATGATATCACGAAGTTACATTTAGATGAAAATATACAAACTATGAGCATATCCACTGACTACAATAGCAAGCTTATAAAAGAATCTTGCTTGAGTAGGTTATTTGCAATCTGTTTGATTGTGGACTTCTCTCTAACTGTGGTCTTACTTGCTTTCATCAGTGGTGGCTGAAACAAATCTCACGTTTGATATTTTTGTGTATCAACAGAAGTGAAATTCAGTTTATGTGGAATAAATTGCTTTTTTATTGGCTTCCTAGTAAATTTCTAATTGCAAAGATTTTCCCTGCAAGGTGGCCCAAGGGTATATCTGCACATCTCTTATTTGCTAGACAATGGGAACTGCTACATAGTCATTTCCAATAAACCTCTTCTGCCCCAGTATTTGTCTCACCCAACTATCTTAACAACCATCTCTTTCCTTTCCTAGAAGTTCACTCTTCAAATACCTCCTTAGAGTTTATAGAAAACCTGAGAGAGTCTATCTTGGCGTAGACTCCATTTGCTACTAAAAATAAAAAAAAAAAGTTTGAAATTACAAGATTCTGACAAAATGAAATATGAAACCTTCTTTTTAAGAATGAAGATAAAATAATAAAAGTACAGAAAACGTAGAACGCAGGAATCCAGCATAGCTAGTATGAGGATGGGCACGACTAAAGTGAAATGAGTTAGTAGAGGCTGGTGTTCTGGGAATCACAAGAAAAACATGAATCTATTGGGTTGACAAAGTCACGTTCAGACGAAAGGCATCTGGATACAGTTCCAAAGAAAATATTTCAAATGGAAAGGCATTAGGAAAAACACATTAAAACTCATTAATGGATAGGACTGGGTTTGAGTGAAAAGTGGAGAAGGCAGAGAAGAAAGAGTAACTTCACTTTGCCACATGGGAGGTGTCGAGGGGTATTTATATATTTTAGTTGCATAGGCTGTTGGCATTAATATTGATTATATAAAATTTTGTTATTCAAACAAAATTGTCATCCCCTATCTACTTCTCTCATTCTCTGCTAAGAATCTACATCTCCTCAAAACAGAGCGCTCTTGAATGGAAATACTTTTGCCTACAGATTTTTCTACCGTTCTTCATATGTGGTTGTGTGTGTTTGTTTTAACAAAATTCACCAATTTAGAAAACTTTCTTATTTTCAAATTTCTCTTATGGGAATTCTGAATCCTCACTAACAGATACAATGTCAGATTGCATATTTGGATAATTAATGCTGAGCATACTGAGAGTGCTGTAAATCTTAGGATATTAAACAGTGATAACAGGCCAGGTGCAGTGGCTCATGCCTGTAATCTTAGCACTTTAGGAGGCCAAGGTGGGTGGATCACTTGAGGTCAGGAGTTTGAGACTAGCCTGGCCAACATAGTAAAACACCATCTCTACTAAAAATACAAAAATTAGCCGGGCGTCATGGCACATGCTTGTAATCCCAGCTACTCGAGAGGCTGAGGCAGGAGAATCGCTGGAACCTGGGAGGTGGAGGTTTGTAGTGAGCCAAGATTGCGCCACTGCACTCCAGCCTGGGCGACAGAGGGAGACTCTGTTTCAAAAAAAAAAAAAAAGAATAACGAATCATGTGGATTAAAAGCAAGAAACAAAACAGCAGAAATCTCCTATCTCACTTGGGTATTGTGTTGTTATTGTAGAGAAAATGGAAAATACTGTAGAATTGGAGCCCACATATTTTTAATGAAGTTCTGTTTCTTGGATGCAGGAGATAAATTGAGCATAGGATGAAGAATACTGAATTATTGGTGATTTATTAAATGTTATAGGATCTTTCCAGTCATGAGGTTTCTCTCATGTTCCCAGAAAGCCATGACTGCTATGAAAAAGCAGTCATGGGCCAGGCACAGTGGCTCATGGCTGCAATTTCAGCACTTTGGGAGGTTGAGATGGGCAGACCACAAGGTCAGGAGTTCGAGACCAGCCTGGCCAAAATGGTGAAACCCCATCTCTACTAAACTTACAAAAAATTAGTCAGGTGTGGTGGTACACACCTGTAATCCCAGTTACTCGGGAGGCTGAGGCAGGAGAATCACTTGAACCCAGGAGGTGAAGGTCGCAGTAAGCTGAGATTGTGCCATTGCACTTCAGCCTGGGTGACAGAGTGAGGCTCCACCTCAAAAAAACAGAAAGAAAAAAAAAGCCAACAGTAAAGTTGTCAGTCCACAGCATAGAACCAAGCGAAATTTAGTGCAATTTACTATTGATATCAGGGGGCAACTTTAATCAGTGGATACAATTAAAAAGAGGTGACACAATTTCCAGTTGTCAAGCACCAGTTCTGTTATTTGTATGCATAAAACAGAATGTTTGAAAACAGAACAACACTCATTTCCTTCTTAATCGTTAAAACCACACACTAGTCATGCACTAAAGTAAGTTTCCAGAGACATTTATCTGAGGGGGGACTGCTCATTTATTTACACATTGCTATTTTTGACGTAATCATTTAGAGATTATTTTTCTACCAGAATTATGTAGACAACTTCTGATGGTTAATACTGTCAACTTTACTGGATTGCAGGATGTAAAGTATTGTTCCTGGGTGTGTCTGTGAGGGTGTTGCCAAAGGAGATTAACATTTGAGTCAGTGGACTAGGAGAGGCAGACCCAAACCTCAATCTGGATGGGCACCATCTAATCAACTGCCAGTGTGGCTAGCATAAATCAGGCCGAAGAAAGTGGAATGAGACTTGATTGGGAGAGTCTTCCAGCCTTCATCTTTCTCCTGTGCTGGATGCTTCCTGCCCCCAAACATCAGACTCCAAGTCCTTCAGCTTCTGGATTCTTGGGCTTAGACCAGTGGTTTACCAGAGGTTCTTGTGCCTTCAGCCACAGACTGAAGGCTGCACTGTTAGCTTCCTTGCTTTTGAGGTTCTGGGACTTGGAAATGGCTTCCTTGCCCCTCAGCTTGCAGATGGCCTATAGTGGGACTGTGTTTTGTGATCACATGAGTGAATACTCCTTAATAAACCCCCTTTCCTATGTACATCTGTCCTATTAGTCCTGTCCCTTTAGAGAACCCTGACTAATACATAATTCTATTATATTGAGAATAAATATGAACTTCTTATCAACTTATATTTTCTTAGAATTTTTATGCATATGATATATGCATGTGACATAATTCTTAGATAATGAATTTTTCCTAGAATGTACAATACAGACTTCACCTTACTTTTTCCTTTAGAGCAGGCAGTTAGATTTTGGGGGAACAAAAAAGAAAGATTAAATTTGTTTTAAATCCTTGAGAGTATTTATAATAATTTTTAGATGCACTGAAATTAATATAAAATACATTTTCGTAAAGAAAAGTCTCCAAATTATTTTTGCAATTAGCTACCTTGGGCTTTTGGATTAAAAAGTAAAACAAGGTTAGGATGTTTATTATAACTATTTCTTGTAGATAATTTTTTTCTATTTGAAAAAGAGAGTAATCTATGGCCCAAATAACATTCAGAATTTAATTAATGAGTACATTTTAACTTAAAACACATTCTGAATCAAATATAACATTGGCGGGGGGGGGGGGCAGCATGACCCAATCGTATGATAAGATTTGTTAAAATTGTGTCTCTAATTAAGATATTTACCCTGTAATAGACTCTACTCTCCTTTGTTCTGATTTTTCACAATCTATGATTAATCAATTCTTCTCTACAAGAGCTTTCTCAAATGCCACTTTGGTTTCAGAACAATGGCTTAGAAACTGAATTTTTCCCGACTATGCTAAAATGGACTTATATGTGTGCATGTATTGGGGATAACACTATAAACTAAGTAATTCTTGGTCACAGAATGGAGTTTTAGTAGTTGGAATACTTTCTACCCTGTTAGGATCCAATACTCTCTTCTACCTCTCTCTGGAATTGGAAATGCAGGGAACAACTCATGCTTCTGAATCAAGATTCAGTAAAGCTAGTAATGTTCTATCTGCCCAAAGCACTTCTCTCTTAATAAGAAGCGTGCATAGATTGGGAAAATTCTTTTGTCCTGGAGGATGAACAGCAAACTGGAGAGATCTACGTTTGGTTTCATGTTTATCTTTTCAAAGCGATCATGTACTCATCAACTACCATCTTTCCTGCATTTAGTCTCTGTGATAAAAAGTACACAAGTTATCTGAATCATGAAGATGGTCTAGCAATAACTGTAGTGACTATCTATTATTAACGGTAGCTCCAAGAAGTCATCTTACAATACGATGGCATTTTATACAAGTTAAATTTATATAAATGGTCACCGCAACCATTTGTCCATCACTTTCCTGGTTTTACTGAAAACTTTGTGAGACACCGAATTACTCTCAAGGAGATAGTGATAAATTTATTTGTTTGTTTCATATACAAGGCAATCTTTTATGTGTCTAATACTTCTTCAAATGATCATTAATGCCTTTATTTATTTAAATTACTTGGCTGGAAGCTACTGAGCATCTCCTGAATTCTGCTTTCAGTTATGGTCTCAAAGATGCTGAATAATTTTGGTGGTGATAAAAACAGTGTTGTTTTCCCTTCATCAGATCAAATACCCATAGAGACCAAATACCCATAGTTAAAGTACTATTCTACCCATGAGGACATATAGCCAGAACTTTTCATTTTACATATATTTTTAATCAGTACTTAATCAGATATGTCATCTCAATACGGGGCTGTGTGCTGTGTTGACCATTAACTTTAGATTTTTCCTAAAATTTTATTTGCAATATCTTTAATTTTCTTACTGCATATTTTTTTCTATAATTACTGACCAATTTCTTCTTTTTCTAATTACTTCCTGGTGAGGAAAATCAACCCTTTCCCAACCAACTCAAGTTTATATCACATATGCAAAAATGTAAAACAACTGTTCTCTAGGCCACTTTTCCATTTGTTCTTCTTAACAAATATTTAGACTCACTTATCTTCCAAATACATCTAAATTACTTTTCAGATATATTATACTTCACATTGTTTATGGTGATTTTCCCTATGGTGAAAATCTATATTTAAATCTTTTCAAATGCGTATATTTCAAATATGTTGCTTCCATTATGAAGTATGCATATAAATCCTTTTGCAAAGATAATTATGATATTTTTTCTAACAAATGCTTCTTTTTCCTTTATATCCCAAAATAGATTCTGAAAATGGGCTAGTGGGTTATGTGTGTGAAGAGGAGAATCTTAGATTAAATTCAGGCACTTGCACAAATTCTGTGAAATCTATGTGTACTGAATTGTGACTGATGACAAATCTCACCCATTTTATCCTGCATGCATATCTTGAGGAAAATATAAGAGCTACATTAAAACAAAAAAAAAAAAAGCAAGCAAAATACGCACCCATTGGATTATCTTACAATTTACATACCTAAAATTCTGTTTCTTGTAAAGTACACATAAGTAAATTTTTATATGCTAGAATTTTTCACAGAGGAATACATTTTTGAGTGGTAGTTTTCTGTTACGACTTCTTTAATCACAAGGGAAAATCATGTTTTTATTTGTAGTAAAATATTAACAAGGATAGGTACATGAGTTAGCTGTCACTGCAATAATAAATAAGCTAGAACTGAAAAGTTTAAAATCAAATGGCTTTTCTCTTTGAAAACTATACACTCATGCACAAACATGTCACAAACAAAATCTTTGTCATTTTATGTTATTATAAGCAATATAATGAAGTTTGGTATAGGCTAGCCAAATCATATATTTATGCAGTAATTCTTGGCAAGATAGGAAAGAAAAATTCCAAACAAAAAAGTATTATGATATTTTCCTTTTGTGTCTTATCTATTACATTACATCTATATGTTAATTGGAAAATGTTTGGATGTCTGTTAATACATATTTATCAAAAAGTTAAAGACATTTCTCTTGTAAAAATATAAAATAAAGATATATCAGTAATTTCATTTAACTTACTGATTAGTGAAGTAACTGGAAAGATGGTGAGGCTTGTTCAAATAGCATGTGATGAGCTGAGCATTTATGGGCAGTTAATAAAGCAATGTTAGAATGAGGTTGTCATGTGAGATATAAAATTGCTTAATATTCTGCAGGACAAAAACTATAATCTTTAGAGTTATCTTTTCTACTGGGAATCATTCTGTAACTTCATTAGACCTAGATTATTAGTCAATAGGAAACAATGGGTCAAACACATTACATTCCCTAAAAAACTGCTTGGGTAAACTATTCAAACAATGTCTTCATATGGTATGAATCAATATGCTTCCAAACGCTTGTTTTATTTTTAAGTTTACAATAAAAGTTAGTCTGACAGATTATATGTATTGGCCTTTACTATTTAAAATTATTATATAATATTTAATAAATTCACAATATATGAATTTAGATATAGATAGGTATGAAACATGAATAAATTATGAATTATGTTATAAAGATTAAACAGACCATCCAATTTATACATATTCATGCTATAAATATCCTTGAGTCATCTCTGGTTTCTTTAAATCCTAAGGCTTGATAATTTAAATTTTCCTGAATTTCCGTATTATTAGTCAGGTTTCTCCAGGAAAACATACATATATATATATATATATATATGTATATATATATAAAAAAAAGATTTCTGTATAAGACTAGTGGTAGAACCATGGCTAGTCAGAGCCTTATGTAGCTGATAATAACCTCCACAAGACAAAGGTAGGAAGAGAGCAAAGGAATTCAAAAAATTAATAACACCCTTAAAGACAAAATATAAATTAGATATTGCATATGAGAGTAACAGCAAGAGGGAGTTCAGAAATAAAATTGAATGTGCATGTGTGAGTGTATGTGTGTGTATGAAGCAGCTTATTTTGAAGACTGAGCCCATTGATTATGGAGGCTAAGAAGTCCTCAGTCTTCCAACGGCAAGTTGGAGACCCAGGAAAAGTGCTGTAATTTCAGTTTAAGCCTGAAGGCCTGAGACCTGGGGAAGCTGATTGTGTAAATTCCAACCCAAGGGCAGGAGAAAACTGATATCTCAGCTCAAGCATGCAGTCAGTAAGCAAAAAGGACATGTTTATCCTTCCACCGCCTTTGTTTCTATTTGGACCTTCAGTGGATTGGATGATGCCCATCCACATTGGGGAGGGCAAACTATTTTACCGAGTCCACAGATTCAAATGCCAACATTATCTGGAAATACCTTCCCTGACATATCTAGAAATAGCCTTTAATCTGGGCACCCCTTGGTCCAGTAAAGTTGACACATAAAATTATCCATCACCATTCCTATTAGATTCCCGAGGAATTTCTATTTAATGAATTTAACTTCTGCACTATTATTCTTCCTTTACGTGAACATCATCGAGCTTATTCCCTTATCACAGCTGTGCATTTGCAATTTCTTCTGCCTGTAACTCTCTTTCTCTAGGTCTTCTAATGGCTTTCTTCTTCTCTTCATCTGAGTCTTAGTTAAAAATATCTGCTTAGAGAGGACTTTTCTTACCAGTCCCTACCTCTAGAGCTCTGTTGTATTTCCTTCATAACTTCTAAAATGGCTTCTTGTATTTATTAATGTTAAGTTTCTCTTCACCCCACGAAAATGTAAATTCTGTGAGGACTGGGATTTGCTTTGGCTCTTTTACTTCTGTGTTTTCAGCATGTAGAACAGATACTTGGATTTGGTGGAAACTCAGTGAGATCTGTTGATTAAATAAAAGCTTTGTTTGTTCTGTTATATTCTACTCTGAAAAATCTGAAGGACCAGAGGTAGATCCATGGATAGTCAGAGCCTTATGTACCTGATATAACCTCTACAAGAGAAAGGTAGGATAAATTTGATCTTTCTCTGCTTTTAAGCAGAAAAATTCCAAAATTGGTGACACCCTTAAAGACAAAATGTAGGAATTGTATGTGAGAGTAAAAGCAAGAGAAAGATCAGAAATGAAATTGAATATATGTATATATGTTTCTATTTTATCTTATTTTATATTCAGGGGGTACAGATGCAAGTTTGTTACATGGGCATAGTGCATAATGCTGAGGTTTCCGCTTCTAATGATCCTGTTGCTCAAGAAGTGAACACGGTACCAATTAGGTAGTTTTTCAACCCTTACCCTGTCTGTCTCTCCTTCCCTTTAAAGTTCTCAGAGTCTGTTGTTCCTATCTTTATGTTCATGTGTACTGAGTATTTGGCTTCCACTTATAAGAACACATGGTATTTGGTTTTCTGTGTCTGCATTAATTTGCCAAGATATACAACTAACAAGGAAAGATGGATGGCATGACAGGAGTAATGGGATAATTCAATTTAGTAACAATTTTTCTAATTTATTATGTATAACTGATTGGTTAATACTGAGATATTTTGGGGGGTGATGTTTCCAATCTATATGCCTTTACAATCATTCTCAGTCTAACTGTATGTTTTTTTCCATTGGATTCTTCTTTGTTTGCTCTTCCTGTAGCAACACTGAAATACTTGAAACAATTGCATTATCTGCATGAAACAGATAATTTCATGACTTTTTAATATCATGAATCTTGAAAATGAGCCAATATTTATAATTCAAGCTAGTTATGTGGCTAGTAAAATATGCTGATTGGTAAATATCAAACTTCTTCCCAAGGTATTTGTTCATTTTTCAGATCTCTAGAGTAACATTCAATAGTTACTCTGTTGTTGAAATTATAATATTTTATTGTGTGCTTTTGTTTGCTTTAAATTTGCAAATCTCCATTTACTTCTAAGATGATTAAGGGAAGGACTGCGTTACCAATTCCTTACTATTCAATAACTACTGCTATGCAATAACTACTAACCAAGATTTACATAGAAGAGATTAACCTGTGTCAAAGACTTGGAATATATTTCTATGTAGGAAAAACAGTCAGTCATTCAGTGACTATTTTGTAGTCTTGAATTGAACGCATGCTGAATCTTATTTTAGGATAAAAGCTAAAGTCACCTTTGAAAATAGCAGTTTCCCCACTCATATGGAATTCTTATTCTAAATAAGTCTTATTTCATTAGTGAAGAAAATTATATGATATTTTTACTAAAAAAGACAAAAATAATAAAAAATATACTTTATATTTAATAGTAATTTATTCTAACACTTAGATATTGTTGAGTTTTAAAATTATTTTGTGTATATATGTGATGTTTAAAATTTTTATAAATATATTAGAATGCTGTAATCAGTTATTCTGTGGATTTTAGCTGAAAAAAATTTGGAAGTTTATGTATTTTTCAAATTTTAACTTAATTGTTAATATAAAAATCTTCCTTATAATAATGATCATATCTTTCCTAATATAATTTCTAGTAGATAATGATCACACAGTTGATAACAAAGCTGAAAATTTCCCAAAACTGCTGGATAATCTCAGAGGGAATGGCAGTCATGCAACATATAAACACATTCTATCCATCTTTCTGTGTAATTAACAGAGTTTCTTTTTCTCCATAATGATATGTTCAAATGAGAGTCAAAAGAATAAATTATATGTTCCATATAATTAATAATGTTTCTAAGTAACATTTTAGTAATAACAATTATTTTATTCTTGTAAGGAATATAATGAATTAGCAACTTACGTGTATTTATGTATACTCAGTGGAGGGGATCAGGGGATCACAGCAGTTTACTGGATTTAATAGAAATTATACTATAAAATGTGTGGTTTTCTTTGGCTTAAGTTATACACTCCTTGAGACATTCATTTGTAAGTGGCTCCACGATTCCTATTATGCATTTAAGCAAGAAGGAATGACCTACGAGAGACCAAGGATAAGTCACAGAAAGAATAATTGAGTTTAAGAAATTAATTCAGTGACACAGCAGGGAAAGAGGAAAAAACAACAACAACAACAAACCCTGCCTCATCAGGGTTCATCTATAATTTCTCAGTACCAGTAAGCTCAGTTTGTTATTAAATAATAACAGATCTTCCCAAGGAAACATGGACGGTATTAGAGCAACCACAGTAGCAGTTTTCTGCTGGGAAAAGAAAACTGTTCTCGTTGATTCTTGATTCTTAAAATTTTCCAATTAACTGATCTTAGGCTTTATATGGTCTGTATTCCTCACATTTTTCTTTTGTATGTAATACTCAGTGTACCTTATTTCAAAATGTCCAGAGTGTTTTGTCTTTATGTTTAAAGTCTTAAATGGTACATACTCACACATACACATGACTTCTTACATAAATGTCATTCAAAACAAGGCAGAGAGAAGCCCAGGCGTGGTGGCTCACACCTGTAATCCCAGCACTTTGGGAGGCTGAGGTGGGCAGATCACTTGAGGTCAGGTGTTTGAGACCAGCCTGGCCAACATGGTGAAACCTTGTCTCTATGAAAAATACTAAAATTAGCCAGGTGCGGCAGCATGTGCAGGTAATCTGAGCTACTCGGGAGGCTCAGGCAAGGGAATCACTTGAACCCAAGAGGCAGAGGTTGCAGTGAGCTGAGATTGCACCATCCTAGGTGACAGAGCAAGATGCAGTTTGGCGGATCACGAGGTCAGGAGATCCAGACCATCCTGGCTAACACAGTGAAACCCCGTCTCTACTAAAAAATACAAAAAACTAGCTGGGCGGGTGGTGGGCGCCTGTAGTCCCAGCTACTCGGGAGGCTGAGGCAGGAGAATGGCGGGAACCCGGGAGGCGGAGCTTGCAGTGAGCTGAGATCCGGCCACTGCACTCCAGCCTGGGCGACAGAGCGAGACTCCTCTCAGGAAAAAAAAAAAAAAAAAGAAATTAAATAAAGAAATAAAAATAAATGAATAAATAAATAAATCATAAATAAAACAAGGCAGAGAGAGAGAAAAAAAATGTGGTATAGCAAAAAGACTACCAGGCAGTAGATCATGAATATTACTTCACATGTATATTCTGGGAGCAAAACTGGTGATCTCTAAAACCACATCACTTAAAGATTTTATTCTCTATGTCCTGTCTATTTTCAAGGGTTAAATTTTACAAGTTATATCTAGCGCCAGGTAGCATAGCCCCAGGATTTGATATCTGTTCTACTTAAATGATTAAGCAGAAATGTATTTTTTGTTTTATGACCAAAAATGTCTGGGTAATTTTTTAAAACCGTGAGCTTGTTGGCTCACATCTATAATCCAAGCACTTTGTGAGGCCAAAGTTGGCAGACCTCTTGAGGTCAGGAGTTCGAGAACAGCCTGGTTAACATGGTGAAACCCTGTCTCTACTAAAATTACAAAAATTAGCCAGGTGTGGTGGTGGGCACTTGTAATCCCAGCCACTCGGGAGGCTGAGGAGTGGGGGGAATCACTTCAACTTGTGTGGCGGAGGTTGCAGTGAGCCAAGATGGCACCACTGTACTCCAGCCTGGGCAACAAGAGTGAAATTCTGTCTCAATAAATAAATAAATAACCATGTTATTCTATGTATCGATCATTCTCTATATATTATCCATATGGCAGCTCTGCTTGTGCACTGTCCAACGTGTAACAGAAAGTATGGCACTCTGGTTGCCATTTCAAACTGAGAATTTTCCTATAATTAATTAGCACTTGAGTGTAACTATAATTTTATCTTATGTCTGTGTTTCTAGATATATATAAATACACTAGAGGATAAAATAACTATTATGTAAATACAGATATACTTTATTATCTCAAAAATTACTTATTCTTTGTTTTCAAATTTGATGAGGAAACTACTTAGAAAACACGTTTAGTCTTTTCGACTGACAGTACAAATTTGATAAGATTTTTGTCTCTTTTGCTGCTACTGAGAAGAGTACTCCCTATGTCAAGATACATAGGATCAAACATGATCAAATTTTCAGAGACGTCCCCACTCATGGAAATACTTGAATTGATTTATTAATAAGTTCAGCACTAAATTATTTTTATTCTCAATGTATGCATAGAGAAAGTGATGTATTCTTGCCAGCATGAAGTTATTAGTTCACGGCTTCCCTTCTAATAAACAAAGTGATACTGGAACGAAGTTTACCTATCAGTGATATGTAAACTACACTAAAGGTTCTAATTTGACCTACTAATAATAATGTGCTATATTTCATGAAAGGTTTTATGAATGTGGTGGTGCGCACCTGTAGTCCCAACTACTTGCGAGGCTAAAGCAGGAGGATCCCCTGAGCCCAAGAATTTCAGGTTACAGTAAACTATGAAAAGAAATGAAAAAAAAAAAAAGGCTTTTTGGGTATGTATTTTGATTTGGCATTGACATTATCAAGTAAAGGGTGGAGCAAGAAAGCTTTGCCAGTATTATTAGTATCATTTTTTGCTTGTTTGCTTTTAATTATAATAAAATAAAATTGAAGAAATAAGAGTATCGCACAATAGTTAATGGATTCAAGAACAATTTCCAGAATTCCACTTTGTTTTTATGACATGACTGTAATTTATTTTGAAAATATTTAGAAGTAAAAATTACCTATAATTTTATTAGCCAAAAATTCCAGTTATTGTTATAACATTGATTTTCTCTGATACTTATTTTTGTTGTCATATTATTCATATCATAAGCATTATATATTTCTAACTATTCCTGTATAATCTTATCTTTTAAAATTGTGTAACATTCTGTTACATAAATGTTTATACTTTTTAAGTCATCTTCTTTTGATGGATCTTTATGTAGCTACCAATTTTCACATTACATACAGTGATGCAATAAACATCTTTTATAGAAATACTTTTTTATCCTACAGTAGTTGCTGAATAATATATCCTGTGAAGTTGTACTCCTGTGTCAATAATTATGAATATTTTAGATTGTAAAAGGAGCTTTCCACTGCTACAAAGAAAATTTCACAGTTCTCTTTCCTTAGCCTTCCCTGAAAGTTTCACTCATAAAACATTATACATGGTCAAATTTCACAGTGAACCTATACAGAGTCAACAAGTGTGTCTGTGTGTGTATGCACATGTGTGTGTACACCTTGAGCTTTGTGTGTTAAGCTATGATTGTTTGAAAAGTTTGAAATACCTATAGGACACACACACACATGCACATTAATTGAGTACATTATTTTTCAATCTCAATTGTCTCCAAAATGTGATTGGTTTTGGAAAATAAATTTAGATGTATATTGTAAGAAACAATATTGACAATTCCAACACCTTTAATTTGACTAAATTTTTAAAAAATCATTCCAGTAATATAAAAAAGAAAAAAAATTAAAACTTGTAATATATCTTGCCTTGACAGAATAGAATTTGAGGTTTATTTAAAAAAAGGAGAGAAAGAAAAACTCAGTTTTTTTGTCAGCACTCTTTAGCCATATTCGCATAACCCACATAAGAAGTACAGTTTCCTCTGCAGAGGCAAACTATAAGATCAACAAAAAGAGGTCCAAATAAGAGATATATAATATGATCCTTAAAAGAGAAATGGTAATTAACAGATAAAATACTTGAATTGATTTATTAATAAGTTCACTAAATTATTTTTATTCTCAATGTATGCATAGAGAAAGTGACGTATTCTTGCCAACATGAAGTTATTAGTTCACGGCTTCCCTTCTAATAATCAAAGTGATAATGGAATGGAGTTTACCTATCAGTGATATGTAAACTATACTAAAGGTTCTAATTTGGCCAACTAATAATAATGTGCTGTATTTTATAAAAGGTTTTATGAATGTGGTGGTGCACACCTGTAGTCCCAGCTACTTGAGAGGCTGAAGCAGGGGGATCCCTTAAGCCCAAGAATTTCAGGTTTATGATCTAGCAATACCAAATGGTTTGTTGTTGCAGGAAAATAGCACAAGTTACTTGGCTGTAACTTGATTGAATGTATTGACATACACAAACTGAAATGTGAATCAGATGATGTGAATAACTAAAGTAATTACATAAGAAGTATTTCTAGAGATAATCACTGGTAGTGCCTATCTAAAACACTGTCCGGGGATGAATGTGTCCTAACACATAATAATGTCTCCAGCTTCCAGCTCTGTTAAATTCATAGTGTATCTACCTATGTAACATGAATACCCATCGGAACTTGAATTTGGACCAACACAGAATTTACTATAATTTCCATGTTTTAATCCCAATCTGCTGCACACTTATATTTTCTGTTCTTTGGTTTTAATCCTAATCAATGTTGTCAACATGTTTCTGTTTGCTCAGTCCAGAGCTTTATAATCATTTTAGTCACATTAATTTTTAAACACCTGTAGAAGCCAACATATGTTTTGAAATTACCTTCAAAACATCTCTGACTTTTTCTTGCCTACAATATTTCTATAATTAGTTAGTTGATAGCTCATATCCTCGACCTATCTTCCCTAAAAATGTTGAAAAAACATCATCATTTGAGTTAACATATGGTCATGTTGTCTCCTAGTTTAAATCATGCCAGTGTTTACTGCTTTTCCCTTAGCTATGTCCAAGATGGCTATCAAAGCACCCAAAGTCATTCATGATGTAATTGGTCTGACTGGTAAACTTCTTCTTAGCCTCTCAGCCCTTAGGGTTTATGATCTAGCAATACCAAATGGTTTATTGTTGCAGGAAAATAGCACAATGTGTCACATAGCCAGAAGCCTTGCTGGATCCCTCTTCTTGTCATCCTAGGATTTGCCTGGCTGGCTGCACGTCTCTATTCTGTAGATGTGTGTGCCCGATATGCCAATAAACACTGTTTTATAATCTCATACATTTTTTTTTGCTGTCGCATTATTGAACTGTGTATTAATTTATGTCTTTATCTCTATCCCTTAATATACAGTGATATTTCAGAGAGTAGCAACTTCATGTAATTTTCTGCTAAATCCCCAGTATTTACTCTGGTGTCTGTCATGTAACCCACACTGAATATATGTATGTTGACTTAAAGATAAACAGTATTATTGTCATAATTAACCAAAACCTCTTTGAAAGTATTGTGACATTAATTTTTTTTTTTTTTTTTTTTTTTTTTTTTTGGACACAGAGTCTCCCTCTTTTGCCCAGGCTGGGCTACAGTGGCACGATCTTGCTCACTGAAACCTCTGCCTCCCAAGTTCAAGTGATTCTTTCACCCCAGTCTCTGGAGGAGCTGGGATTACTGGTGTGCACCGCCAGGTCAGGTTAATTTTTGTATTTTTAGTAGAAATGGGGTTTTGCTATGTTGGCAGGATTGGACTCAAACCATCCTCCCACCTCAGCCTCCCAAAGTGTTGAGTTTACAGGCATGAGGCACCACACCTAGCCTGCAATATTTAACTCTTTAAAAATTCCACTCTACTAAATTTAAGCAAGGTAATGCACAATAAAATGAAGGTCCAGGAAATCATGTGAGGTTTTATCAGGATACTTAATTTGGGTAGCAATTACAGTTCACATAAAGAGAATAAAAATAACTTTATATACTTCAAGCAGAAACTGATTATAGAGATTTAGGAGCTTACAAAATTGTTGAGAAGGCTATAGTGGCAGCCTCTGGTTTTGGCCTGGGCAAATGCCTTTCTGTTCGCCACTACAGAACTTGTCCACCAAGAAAATTACTACTAGGTACATGCTCTAATTGTCAGATACACGACCTCACCATTTTATCCACATTCTATAGATAAAATCAGCTTTCATAAATTTTGTCTTCAGAAACACACTGGCCTTAGTCTGGGAATTAGGAAGTGGATTCCAGATCACTTGGCTCCAGAACATGCTGTTTGGAATCCTAGCTGCCAGTGAAATAAGCCAATCACAGAATGACAAACATTGCATAATTCCATTTATAGCAGCTATCTAAGCCATTCAAACTCTAGTAGCAAAGAATACGATGGTTTCCAGGGAGCCTAGAGAGTTGTTGTTCAATGGGCATAAGTTTCAGCTGTGCTAGATGAATAGATTCCAAAGCTCTGCTGTGCAGTGTAGAGCCTACAATTAACAATAGGGTACAATGCACTTTATTTGCGAAGAGTTTGGATCTTGTGTTAAGTGTTCTCACAAAACAAAAGCAAAAAGAACCCCCAAAGGTATACAAGGAAATCTTGGGCGGTGTTGCATATGTCGATTACCTTGGTTGCAGTGAGGGATCACGGGTGCATGCATATTCCAAGCTTACCGAACTGTACACATTTACATATGTGCAGCTCTTTGTATATCAGTTATACTTCAATAAAGGTGTTTTTAAAAAATAAACCCTAGTGCAAGGTGGTTTAGGAAATGTACTGTATATCTTTTCTGCAGGACAGGCTGAAACGAAATTGGAACAGATGGTTTATCTAACATTTCTGCCATAGTCTCTCTTTGCAACAAGAGCAAAAGCAACCACATCATAATGATACTGCTAGAAAATATGTTAATATTATTAAAAGTCTCATAAGTTATTAGTTTTATGTATGTCAAAAATATGAATTTATTTATCTATTTTACAGTTAAAATCAAAGGAATATTGAATAGCTTTTCTGTATAACACACTGCACCAAATGTAATTAAAATATCTATACCTCCAAAACTTGCAGTCAACAAGTAAACTTCGCCAGGCGCGGTGGCTCATGCCTATAATCCCAGCACTTTGGGAGGCTGAGGCGGGTGGATCACCTGAGGTTGGGAGTTCAAGACCAGCCTGACCAACATGGAGAAACCCCATCTCTACTAAAAATACAAAATTAGCAGGGCGTGGTGGCGCATGTGCCTGTAATCCCAGCTACTCAGGAGGCTGAGGCAGGAGAATCGCTTAAACCCGGGAGGCGGATGTTGCAGTGAGCCGAGATCACGTCATTGCACTCCAGCCTGGGCAATAAGAGTGAAACTGTCTCAAAAAAAAAAAAAAAAAAAAAAGTAACCTTCAGGCCAGTCATGCCTATAATCCCATCAGTTTGGGAGGTCAAGGAAGGAGGATCACTTGAGGCCAGGAGTTCCAGACCTGCTTGAGCAACATAGTGAGATCTGGTCTCCACCAAAATTTTCTTTATACCAAGTGTGGTGGCACTTGTCTGTAGTCTTGGCTACAAAGGATGCCGATATGACAGAATCACTTGAGCCCAGAAGTTTGAGATGGTAGTGAGCTAAAATTGCACCACTGCACTCCAGGTTGGGTGACAGAGTGAACCCTTCTCTTTAACAATAAATAAATATATAATAAATAAATCAAATAAATTTAAATTTTACTGAATTCTTCCAATAATATATGCCATACATTCTTAATTTCACACACAAAATTCACATTTACCAATACTCTTTTTCCCATTATAAATATTTCGGATTTCTGACTATACATGTATATCTTTTGAATCTCCTTTTTCATTTGTCATTTGGAAATATAGGCACATACACACATGCACACTTATTTATTATATAAAATCTATAAATTTGTATTCATATAAAATGTATTAAATTACAAAATTATTACATGACATGTAATTACGATTTCTCTAGCTTAATTTGTACTCTGTCCTGAAATTCTCCACCTTCAATTTCAAACTCTTTACCCAAGATTTAAATGGCCACTTAGTTTAACTCTTGTGCAGGACTTGAATACAGAGTCAGGCAATTCTTGCCATACAAAAGCATGATTAATTTCATGTAGCTTCACCTAAGAATGTCTTTACAAGCCTGTGTAATCATTTAGCACAGATGGTGAAAATTTGTAACATGGACCAGTTACCATAAGCACAGTTGACCTAATCAAAATTAACACTCACATTAGAAAATGTTATTATCCATTCATAAAATTCAGTGGCATAACATAAGTGTCATGCCATCTTAGGTCTCGCGTCAGTAATTGATTTGTTGATGATACAAACTAATTCTCAGTATTTTGTCTCTTTCCTGACAATAACAAGTAGAATCATGAACACGGAAGGTTATTATTTACTAGCCTCAGCTCAGTGCACCATGTAATCAAATCCTTTGTCAAAGCATCCTGCCACATAATCAGATCGTGTGAATTGTCAAAGGCAATTTTATAAATACATATTCATTTAAAGCCTCGGTAAGCTTGTTATAGTGTAGGATAAGTGCATTTTTCTTTCTTTCTTTTTTTTTTTTTCTTCTTCTCTCTGTGGTATTCTGAATTCTTGTGTATGCAGTAATTACATTTCTTAAAAATATAACTCAACTGTGGAAAAATAATAAATTCTCTATTTAAATATCCCCCTTCAAAGTCCAATGCATTAAATTATTATGATTTGATTTGCTTATAATTTTCTCCCAGGATCACTTCTTTACAAGATATTTTAAATGTACTTTTCTGAAATTGCAATAAGTATTTTTGCTGAGCCACATTAGAGATTAATAACAATGCACTACACAGTCAAAAGCTTATCAAAATGTGTTTGGGGATATTCGCGCAGACACTTACACCCACACAAAATTACACTAGTTTACAAAGAGCAAGTTTCTGTGTGATTTGTGACTCTGCCTTAGTTTGAGTTGTACCTGACAGGCAGTTGAATATTCTTTAGGCTTTGTTTACTCGGTAACAATGAGAGCCTGTCTTCATAAGGTTCATGGTATTGATTAAAATGACTAAGTGAAAAATCAATCTGTATTTCTTTTCAGAGGCCAGGTGACTCACCACTAATAATGAAAAAGGTATTTCATAGTTATTCTTCCAGGGCAGAAATTATGTAATCTCAGAAATAGCAGTGAAGAGATAAGCCTTTAGTCTCTTAAAAATTACTTACATGCCCCAGAAAATTATCCAGGAGACATTTCTTCATTCAACACTAACTTTACAAAATATTAAACATCTCTTATTGCACTCTGGGCATTTAAGAGGAAATAGGACGTGGGGGATCTAATCTATATTCTTAGCGAGTGCAGGTTAATGAAATCCTCACAAAACAAGGAACAAGGAAGGAGAACCAAGTGAAAGCGGAGAGCGAGAAGGAACAGATAATAGTGGTTATGAAGCAGCCACAATGGCATTTTGGTGAAATCAAAGTGTTCGAAGAAGGAACTAATTGATAACAGTTTGGAAGAGAAAATGTAAGTTAGATTTTCTAGGTGAAAGCTCTTGGATGTGACCTTATGTGTTATAGGATTTAGTGAAGGAGGGAATGGATAGAATGTTTTCAGTTGGGAGAATCTCTCTACCTACTTTCATGTTGTCTTATGTCCAATTTTAGTATAAAATAATTATAATAATTATTCAATATGACAATTATGTGTTAATTACAATAAAAATATAATAACAGTAGCAGGGACTTCCTCATGTGCAATAGTCTTGATCCCTTGCCTCAGTCTCTTAATCACTCCCTGTGCTGAAGGCAGTCACATATATGATGGTGACTTGGGCACAAGCAACTGGCTTGTTTGAAGAAGCCGTGTTGTGTCACTTTATGAAGATCCTAAGCCTGACGGCAGCATGCTCCTCTCTGCTGTATATGTGGGCAGGCCCATGCAGGTTGGCTGCAGTTGTTCCCTACCTTCAGTACAGCCTGTGACCAGAAGCCATGTATAAGTTAAGTTCAAAGTACTGTGATAAAGTAATTGGACAGGGGTCTCCTTTATCGGCTTTGGAGCCCCCCTCCCTCTGTCTGTACAGGGGAGCTTCTTCTTTCTGCCTTCATTCTTCTTTCTGGCTTATTAAACTCTCCGCTCCATAAAACAAACAAACAAAACAAACAACAATAAACAAATAAGTAAATTGGACAGTAATTTCATTGCCAAACAATAAAATTAGTAATCATCGTTCAGGTGCAGTTGGCTCATACCTGTAATCCCAGAGCTTTGGGAGGCCAAGGCAGGATCATCTGAGGTCAGGAGTTCAAGACCAGCCCAGCCAATATGGTGAAACCCCATCTGTACTAAAAATACAAAGTTAGCTGGGCATGGTGCCATGTGCCTGTAATTCCAGCTACTTGGGAGGCTGAGGCAGGAGATTTGCTTGAACCCAGGAGGCGAAAGTTGCAGCTTATCCATGATCAGGGAAAACACAGTGTAATTATCCACTGGGCTCCCCAAATGCCAACTGACTTGTAATTTAACAATGAGAAAATCTAGAACATAATACTTCTAAGATCTTTTCCATATTTTGATGTTTGTGATTTAACCACATTTAAACACAAGTGCCAATTTCAATCTGACAAATTATGTACATATAGCCTGAAATAGGCTCACACGTCTGTTTTTACTAACATACAACAAATCTGTAAAGTAATCCTTCTTACTCAAAAAAGATGTCCCCAGTCTAAAATTCTTGCTTGAAATAATGATACATACTTACATACTACACAGTTCTACAATCCAACAAGATCTTCATCTCATCATAAGAAATCGTGACATTTTAATTTTGTTCTGTGGTTAGATGGATGCTACAAATGTACCTGCTTTAAACCATTTTTGATTTCCTTTTAAATAAAAATGATACATTTCTAAATAGGAAAATTTTTTCTCATTCTCTAAAATAATTTTGCGCACTTTTTTCTTTTAAAAATTCAAATTTATTATAAACTGTTAATTAGTTATTAGCCTTTGCTTTTTGGTAAAAGCATGAGTGCAGTTTAAAAGCATATGAATTTGGAAACAAATTTATTTTCTTCCATTTTAAAGAGAATTTTCCTAATCTGAACAGTGCCACACAGGAACATGTAACTTGTATTCTTTTTTTTGAACTACAAAGTGACCTTTTACCTACAGAAGGAGTCAAGGGTAATTCACCCTAATTCACCCTATCAGGTTTGCGAATTTAGGTTCTTTTTTTTTTTTTTTTTTCTGCCTCAGGTTTATTTGTACAAATAGCAAGGAGGACCCAGCTCCATGCAGATGGCAGCCCGGAGGTGGGGGTGAGGAGTCACATCAGTCCTTGTGTCCTCATGTTGGCAGAGAGAGATATCTACTCTGTAGCCTTTGTAGGGGCCTGGGCACCTTTGGGAGCCTAAGCTGGAATTGAAGCTGGAGCTGCAGCCTGGGCCTTGCTTTGATTCTTGGCCTTGGCCTTTGGCTGGCACAGTCGGAGCCCCTTGGCAATGCAAACATGAGCACGCTTCCCAAGCTTGGGGTGGGCAACGTAGGCAAGTCCGTCGAGCTTGTGGCTGACACCCTTTGGGATCTTGAGCTTAACCTCCTTGGGCTTTACGAGGGCCTCGATAGCCTCGGCACGTGCACTCATGGCCTTGGCGTTGTTGGCCTGCATCTTCTTTAGGCCCTTCTTGTTGTGCTTCTTGGCAAAGTGCATGTTCCTCAGGAACTTGGGGTTCACCCCCTTAAGAGATTCGTATCTTTGTGATCGGGGTTTCTTGATACCATTTCTGTGCCATTTTCGGGACTGGTTGTGTGTGGCGTGGTTCTTGGACTTGGCCATGTCTGCACCTGAAGCCGCGGCTCCCCGAGGTTCTCTTAATAACACCACCCACAATAAGCATGAGGAAGACACTAACGGTGTGAATCCTGGAAAAGTTACTTCAGCAAATAAGTCGAGAGAGAAAAGTCCATTTCTGAAACCTCTATTAGCTGAACTAAATAACCCAGACTTAATCCCTTATTAAAAACAAGCAGTAGGCAAAGCATGGTGACTCAGGCCTGTAATCCCATCGCTTTGAGAGGCCAATGTGAGAGGATCAACGGAGGCCAAGGTGGGAGGATTGCTTGAGCCTGGCAGTTGAAGACCAGCTAGAGCAATATATTGAGATCCCACCTATAGAAAAAATTTTAAAAATTAGTCAGACATGGCGCCTGAGGTCCTAGCTAATTAAGATGAGGTTGGAAGATCCCTTGAGCCCAGGATTTTTAGGTTACAGTGAACTATGATCACAGCACTACACTACAGCCTGGGTGACAGCAAGAACCTGTCTCAAAAAAAGAAAAAAAAAGCAGAAATTCTGGACGAATACAAAGGTCATCTGTATCTGCATTAAAGAGCTAGCAAAATAGTTAGAAATTACTAAGTTAAAGAAGGACAATGCCTACTTTGGGCACCTGCTTTTTTGCTCAGAGTGGTTTCTGGATTCTGGGGCAGTGACTGAAGCACTGGGCAGCATTTTTTCAGGCCTTGGAGAGTGGTGCACTAGGATTAAGGGGGACGGGAGGAAGGTAGCTCTGTTCAGTTTTTTAGGCTCTCAACCAAAACTTTGGTTAATTTTTGCAATAAGGAAAGTAGAGAATTTGGACAAAACAATGAGCTTACTTATCTGAATTTCTTTTTTCTTCTGATCTCAGCCCAGCATATCCTTGTTGTTTCAGTAACTTTCCTGTACCTTTAAAAAAAATTAATTTTAGACATTCATCCAGATAGTCTATTGAGTATGTCAGCTTAGTTTACGGTGCTTGAAGAACTCTCTCCAAAATGAATAGATGAGAAATACAAGATAAAGGTGTAGACACTTGCTAGCTATAACCAGAACAATAGACATAGGTATAGGTACATATAAATGAACAAAAAAAGGCTGGGTATGGTGGCTCACACCTGTAATCCCAGCACTTTGGGAGGCCAAGGCTGGTGGATCACCTGAGGTGGATACAAAGCCTGAAAAGTGTTCAACTGCCTGTCAAGTACAAATAAAATTAGAGACCAGCCTGGTCAGCATGGCAAAACCCTGCCTCTACTAAAAATAGAAAAAAATAAAAATAAAACAATTAGCCAGGCATAGTGGCATGTGACTGCAATCCCAGCTACTCAGGAGGCTGAGGCATGAGAATCACTTGAACCCAGGCAGCAGAGTTTGCAGTGAGCTACGATGGATCCACTGCACTCCAGCCTTGGTGAAAGAGCGAGACTCTGTCTCAATAAAAATATGTAAATAAATAAATAATATAGTGATGCCAAAAAAAAAAATCATAGTACAATTCCATTAGGGCAATGTTAAAAACAACTAGAAAAATTAACAAACAGATTTATCCATCTTCTCTTTATCTTATTTCTGAGGCTATCAAGTAGTCTATCTTTTCCCAAAGATCTGTTTCATGTTCATCTTTTACTAAGAAGAAAGCTCTGAGATGACTTTTCTTCTTTAGTGGTCTTTTTGTTGCAGGATGAAAAGGAAAACGGGAAAGACAGAGGAATAGTCACTACTTTTGAAATCATGCAGGTGATGTGGGAGTTAGGGAAAAGGAAGCAATGAATGAAAAAGATTTGTAAAGTTTTGGTTTAATAAAGTTATAAAAAAATGCCCCCTTCCCTTGCCCCTTCCAACTCAACGAGCCCTTTTAATTAAACATACAATGAAAAAAAAAAAAAAAAAAAAGCAGAGTAGATGTATTCAACTTCCTTGATTTCTACTCCATACAGGTAATGAATCATGTGGGTCTGAATTTCAAACCTACATGATTCACTACCTGTTTATTGAAAAGAATAGACAAAGGTTTAAATGAAAAGAATAAAGACCAGAAAAGACAAAAGTCTTTTTAAATTTTATTTATTTATTTATTTATTTTTTGAGATGGAGTCTCGCTCTGTCACCCAGGCTGGAGTGCAGTGGCGCCTTCTCGGCTCACTGCAACCTCCGCCTCCCAGGTTCAAGCGCTTCTCCTGCCTCAGCCTCCCGAGAAGCTGGGAATACAGGCACCCACCGCCACACTCAGCTAATTTTCATGTTTTTAGTAGAGATGGAGTTTCACCACATTGGTCAGACCAGTCTTGAACTCCTGACCTTAGGTGATCCACTTGCCTCGGGCTCTCAAAGTGCTGGGATTTCAGACGTGAGCCACTTCACCCTGCCAACGAAAGTCTTTAAGACTGAGAATGAAAAGCTTTAAGGTTAATGGCAAAATTGTACCTTTCAGCTTCCCTGTGTAATCCAATACTTAACTTCTGTAACTGAAGTGTGTAATTTCATTTTATACACTAGATTCAATAAGGGTACTCTGTGCTTCCCACCACCTGATAATAATTGTGTAAGCTGGTATTCTCTTGGTCAGATCTGACAAATGTGAGAAAATCAACAATTTACAATTTTGACACATTTTCACATGCTAATTTTCTCAATCTAGAAACAAAAAAAGAAAAGAAAATAGTAAAGTGGAGAGGAAAACAGGCTCTGCTTCATATATGATGCCTCTTATGTCTCCTACTGAAAGAGAACAATGACAAGAAAGAAAACACGGTTTCCAAATCGGCTGAGAAATATTTTTTGTCATAGTGATATTCTTTGTCTTAATTGTAAAACTTCTTGTTTGAAGAAAAAACATATGAAGGAATGTAGTATGACAAAACCCATTTCACAATTAATAAACTTAAAATGTCAATGATCTAAACCCAAAATAAACTTTTGCCAAAAGTTTAGATGTGTCAAAGGCCCAGAGTAAAATTAAACACTGCTGTGCATGCCAATAATTCATTTTCTGAAATTTAAGACAAACAGGAGTGAATAAGAAGAAATGGAATAATAGAATTTGTTTAATATTACATTTTGTTAAAGAAAATATAGATTACTTTCTTGAATAAACTGATTTGCAAACACTTTTATTTCTTTACTCCTAGAAAAAGTTTGGTCACGATTTGTATTATTGATTCTGCCGAATCATGGCGAAGGCACCTCCTCACCGGGCGGCAGGAGAATGAGTGCCAAGCAAAAGGGAAAGAGCCCCTTATAAAACCATCAGCTCTAGTGAGAACTCACTCACTACCATGGGAACAGCATGGGGAGACTCACCCCCATGATTCAGTTATGTCCACCTTGCCTCTCCCTTGACATGTGGGGATTCTGGGGATTACAATTCAAGATGTAACCCAAAGCCAAAGCATATCATTACTGTTTTACTCCTACTGCAATTAATTTACAAAATGTTAGTATACATGTACACACATGCACACATAACAGAGATCATACACACAGAGGGAGAGGAGAGCGAGGGACAGGGGAGAAAGAATGAAACAGAGGTGCATGGCTATAACTCACTCCCAGTCACGTGATACCAGCTGCAGGAAGTCAACAGACACTCTTTTCCTTATTTCAATGAGGAAACAGGCTAATAAGAATGATTAAGTAAACTATTTTATTAAAGTTTCATGTTCATTAAACTAAACCAATCCTTTCTAGTGATCTGGGTTTTCCTAACACTGTACTTTTCCATTAAGTATTAATTACTATCATGCGCGTCCGTGTGAAGAGACCACCAAACAGGCTTTGTGTGAGCAATAAAGCTTTTTAATCACCTGAGTGCCGGCAGGCTGAGTCCGAAGAGAGTCAGTGAAGGGAGATAGGGGTGGGGCCGTTTTATAGGATTTGGGAAGATAAAGGAAAATTACAGTCAAAGGGGAGTTGTTCTCTGGTAGGCAGGAGTGGGGGTCACAGGGTGCTCAGTGGGGGCCCTTTTTGAGCCAGGATGAGCCAGGAAAAGGAATTTCACAAGGTAATGTCATCACTTAAGGCAAGGACCTGCCATTTTCACTTCTTTCAGTTGTCATCAGTTAAGGCGGAGGCAGGGCATTTGCACTTCTTTTGTGATACTTCAGTTACTTCAGGCCAACTGGGAGTATTAAGTGCAAGTCACAGGGGATGTGATGGCTTGGCTTGGGCTCAGAGGCCTGACAATTACTGTATGCAATTTCAACTTGAGTGTTATGTAAGCAATGGAAATGTCTAAGCTTCTGTTTCTTGCTCTGCTAAGTAAAAGAATACCAATGTATACCAATTTACCTCTCTAGTTCTGTAGGAACTGAAATAGCTAGTGTTCTTTCTCTACATTAGATAGAAAGTATCAGAATATTTCCATTGAAAATAAATTGATATGTGATCGCACTGGTTCTTGAGTTTTACCTCAGATTTTGCTAAAAATATGCTTGAGGTCCATACCCAGAGCTAAAGATCTAGATACATATAAATAGACTATTGCTGATCAAGATATTTTTATTATGAAGGATTATGGCCAAGATAATAAAAAAATTGCATATAGAGAACAATTTAACTTAATTTGAGTAGCTATACCTGCCGTGTCTGCAAGTATGATTTAATTAAAAGTGGAAAACATGATATTCAGGTAATACGGTTTGGAACCTTGTATCTAATTACCAACTGTAAGTGCGCTGACCTCATGCTGCTACTAAACAACTACAACAACACAAAATATATTTCCCTAATGTTTCTTACAAAAGAAGTGCAGATAGCCAATTATAAGTAAGTGTTTACTTTCACATTTCCATTTAAGCTAATGTATACGTGTTAAAATTTAGAATCTTAGAAAAATTTAAATTATTAGACTTCTGTATTAACAGAAAAAGTTTATCAAAGCATTATTTCAGAAAAGCTTTCCTGTCTTTCATAAACTTGTTTGAAGCAAATGAGGATTTGAAATAAACTCTGTGAAAATAAACTACAAATGTAAAAAATGCATTTTCACGAAAGTTTTAAAATTTTCATTGTTTTGTGTTTGTTCTCACAGAGATAATAACTGCTACTTTGGTACTCAAATGCAACCTGCTTGGACATGGTCCATCTAGTTATTAAATTTGGCTTCATATATACTCTTAATTGAGTGTATTAGATTTTATATAATAAATTTATGTTAAGTTGTCTTCTGATCTCCCACTCTCAGGTTATGATCATTAGAAAATTAGAAATTTTATTTCTAATGAGTAAGAAATGACTTATCTGTATGCCAACTTTATTTGAACTAAAATGTGAAGATGTTTCAATGATATTATGGTTTTTATGATAAGAGATGATAACCAAGGAATTGATAAGTAGAGCTACTCAGAAGGTCTCCAAATCCAGGCCACTGGTGTTTTTATGGAGACCTTAACTGTGTAGCATAAGTGGTTACACCTTTGGCCATTGGTGATCAATTTACCTTCAGCCCCTCTACCTTCTCAAGAAGTTTAGCGGGTGGGGCTGCAAGCCTTTGTCTTTCCAATGACTAGCCCCATCCTGAAGCTATCAACAACATCAGCATACAAAAATACAGCAATTCAGAGACTCTAAGAATTTTAGGAGTTGTATGACAGGAAAGGAGTCTAGGACTAAACATATATTTTGCCCTTTCTTCCTTTCTTAATCTTCTGTATTTTTCTCTTTATTTATATCCTGTTTCTTATCTCTCTTTACAGTTTAAAAAATAAAATACTTTTGTATCTTTTTATGAGTTGCTCTACGTGTCAGGTCTCTGAGCCCAAGCTAAGCCATGGTATCTCCTGTGACCTGCACCTATACGTCCAGATGGCCCAAAGCAAGTGAAGAATCACAAAAGAAGTGAAAATGGCTGGTCCCTGACTTAACTGATGACATTACCTTGTGAAATTCCTTCTCCTGGCTCTTCCTGGCTCCAAAGCTCCTCAACTGAGCACCTTGTGACCCCTACCCAAATTTCAGTATGAGTTTTGGAGGGGGCATTCCAACCATAACAACCTCCCATAAACTTGAAAGCGGTATTGCACTGTATTGCACTGGGGTGAGTGTGGGGTGGATGGCCCCACACAGGGCAGTGTGAGCTGGAGGAAGCAGTGAGAAAATGCAAGACAAAGCTTTTCAGGTTCTGCCACTGCCTCTTCTCAGTGCTGCAGAAATGGATGGCAACAGCTCAGGCCATGGAGATAACGTTCCACAGACAGAGGTGTACACAATCTATGTTGGGGCCAGGAATGGATGAAAACAAGAGAGGGACAGAGGGACCATCATCTCTTTATGCTTACTCTCATGGTTGTTCTTCCTGAGAGTTTTTAAGGTGAAACCTGGGACCAGAGGAAATACACTGGTGAGGAGATTGCAGAAGGGAGAGATGAGCTGTCTTCTCCAGTGTCTGGGAAATTCTTCAGTGAGAATCCTTCCTAATTTTCCCCGTAAACATACCCTCGTTTTTTAACTCAACATAAATGGTAGCTCTGGCTTCACATTTTCTGAAATATAATACCTTCTTAGAAACCAGAGCCACTGTGTCTAGGAGAGTAGGAGCTCATGGGCTGTAAAGATATCCCTGCCTGCGAAGTAGAACTCCTCAAAAAATAGAACACAAACTAAAACGATTGGTACCATCTGACATAAAATTACTGAAACACATGAACTAAGAATTTAAAATAGCAGAATAAATATACCTAGAGAAATAAGGGAAGATATGAGCAGTATAATCAAAAACAAGAAGGCTTATGGAAATATTAGAAAGGAAATTTATTAGTTGAAATGAAGGACAAAATAGATAAGAAAATCGTAGAATAGATTTTGCTTCAAAATTGACTGTTAAACTGGAAAAAGGAACACTTTCAAAGGCAGTAAAAGAGAATAAAGAATATTAATACAAACAGTTTAAATAAATGCAACCAGAAAATAAGAATTTTGAAGGAAAATGTGATACACGTAGATAAGGAGGTACTTCAAGAAATATGGTAATAAATTATCCATAATTGAAGAAAAATTAAGTTTCCATTTAAAAGACTCATAGAATGCCAAACAGAAGAGAAGAAAAATCACAAAAGCAAACACATTTTAGTTAAATTTAAGAACATTAACACATTTGTAAAGCTTTCAGAGAAAAGGACAAACCACCCAAAAATTGACATGATTCAAATAAGCATCAGGCTACTCAATAGCAACACTCGATAGAAGAAGTCAGAAACAAAACAAAACAAAACTTCCTAACATCAATATTTCTTTTTCAGAATCAAGAAAAAAAATGTAGCAAATGAGTAAAGAAGATGAACAAACATTTCATACAAATAGCCTGTAGCATAATTTCACACATTATAAGAAAAGTACAAAATAAAACTAATTAATATGAAAGTTTTTACCTACTCGATTGCAAAAATGTTTACAGCTTCATGAGAAATTGAGGAGTTGTGGAGATGGCTAAGGAAATGAGGTTCTCTCATTCCTATGCAAGGCTTACAGGAATGCTAAGTGGAATACTTTCACAGAAGAAAATGTGGCCCCATCCAGCACATAGATATATGCATGTGACTTTTGACACAGATGCTTCACACATAGGTAAAATTCCAAGCGTCTATTTTGTAATATTGGGGGGAAACACCCACAAGTACCTATTTATTGTTGCAGAATTTGTAACGTCAGTATATTGGAAAACACCTGGACACCCGTGCAGAGAAGACCCTAGGTTCAGATACACACAATGGAGTACTATGCAGCAGTAAAACTAAACAAATAAATACATAAAAATAAAATTAAAATAGAAAGATCTAATCAGTATAATCAGCTAATGTGGAGTGAGAAACAGCAAGGTGCAGAATACTACAAAGCAATCGAATATAGTTAAATGCATTTGTTTGCTTTTGCAGAAAAAAAAAAAGAGAGAGAGAGAGAGAAATAGCAGAGAAAGAGAAAGCCTAAATGTGAAACTAGCAACAATGCTTATTAAGAACGCAGATGAAAATTGAGCAGAAGGTAGTTCTGACACAACATCTGCTAATGATGCCCATGTTCAAAAATTAATTATTTAAAATGTAAACTAAAGTTAAAAGGAGATTAAATACTTTAAAAACAGAAAAACACGTAACTCTATGTCAAACTGAGGACCTAACTACACATACAGGGAATTAATGTAGGTAACTTAAAAACATAGCACTACAATTATTCACCCTTAGTAGGATGTGTAAAAGTATTGCAAAAAAAAATCTTTCAGTTAAATTTTTAGTTAAATGTATTTAGTATATACTTGTTGTGAATGGTGGTATGGGTATAGCAATTTAACAATGCTCATTTTTGTTGTGGGGTAGATCAAAGAGTAAATACATTAATATTTCACAGGACGAATTTGGTAAGTAGAGCAGAAATAAAATATGACTCCATAAATAAAGCTATTTATCAATATTTTGTGAATAATAAATTCAGTACTTCAAATTAGTGAAAAAGAGATGAAATATTCAATTAATTGTTATGGTACATGTTAAAAGCTCTTTGAATAGTGTTGGATCACTAATTCAATCTTTACAACACAATGAATTTCATGTGGATCAGCTTATACACACACACATATATGAGCTTATAAATATGTATATACGTGTGTGTGTATATATATGTATACAATAAAATAGTTGAATTTATTTTTAATCATGGAGATGAGAAAACCCCCTACAGGAAGCCAAGAAGCAGTAAGGAATATATTTAAAATATGACTCAGTAAAATAAAAGGAAAAAGTTTGAAATTCTTCTTTGGCAAGAACACATTATAAAAAATTTAAAAGTAAATCTTTATATGAAAAACATATTAACATGTGTGAAGGACATTAATCTGAGTTCATAAATTAATGTTTAAAATACAAATATATACAAAAGAAAAAAATGGACCAATGAGGCACATGTTGGAGAATTAAAAATAAATACCAAGCGAAATTCTAAAATATGCCCACTTATTCCCACTTAAAGACATGCAAAGCAAATAACAATGATAACATTTTCCCTCTGTTATAATGCCAATAAATCAAAATGTTAGATAATATCCCATATTGACAGTTGAGTGGAAGAAATTGTCGTTTTTGTGTAGTGTTGGTACAAGGCTGATATTTGGATAGAATGTATCAGTTTGGCCATATTTTCCAATTGGTAACAGCATCTGTTCTGATTGGGCAGTGCCTATATCCTAGTAACTGTAAAATATTTTAAGTGTCCCCCTTTTGTGAAGAGTATGAATTGGCACAACCTTTTTATAATACACTTAGTATTATGTATTCTCATTAAAAATATGCATCCAATTCTGTCCAACAATTCCACTGACAAAAATGTTATTACTTCTCTAATATGTAGAAAGTATTTATATATTGAATCTCATAGCAATTTTTGTAATAGGGAAATTTTATTAAACAGGTGTGAACACCTCTTTCTGGAGGATCTCATTCCCGATGTTATAGTCCGTGTATAGGGAGCTTCCTTGGAATACAGTCTTGGATTCTATCAGTCTGCTCACACACTTCTCTCCCTGGGCAACACAGAGTGATGTATCTGATTGGTGGCTTTGGGATGAAGAAGCTGGCAAGATTTATCAGTCTTATTGATCAACCATTCTCCTTTGGGATCATCTCTAAGAAAAGCAAAACACTTTCAACTACTCTCAAACATGCTATCATGTTAGTGACGAGGGCTCTGCATCTATGGGACTTGCACTCAGTGAAATCTAATTCGGACACAAAGTACTTAAAATACAAAAGTGTTACATACTTAAGCCAAATTCTCAAGTATCCCCTTCTATCCATATTATAGTCTTATTCTTCATCTGCTTATTCTTTTATTCTTATCGGTGAATTGATTTTGAAATTGGATAAAAGGAAGTGTAAGATTTATGGTGCTTCCAACAAATTCCATAATCTATAATACAATACTGGAATTAATTTTCTTATTTACAAAAGTGGATATTAATAGTACCTACTTCACATTGTGTGCTAAACTTATTTATACACTTAAAAAATTTAGTTGACTCCATTTGCCTCTTAGTTCTAGCTATGTCATTAATAAGATATCTGGCTACACAGCTAGTTGCTTCATTTTCTTTTTCTCTTTCTCTCTTTCCTTTCCTTCCTTCCTTCCTTCCTTCCTTCCTTCCTTCCTTCCTTCCTTCCTTCCTTTCTTTTTCTCTTTCCTTTCTTCTTTCCTTCCTTCCTTCCTTCCTTCCTTCCTTCCTTCCTTCCTTCCTTCCTTCCTTCCTTCCTTCCTTCTCCTCCCTTCCTTTTTTCCTTCCTTCTTTCTTTTTTTTTTTGTTTGATGGAATCTTGCTCTGTCACCAGGCTGGAGTGCAGTGGCACAATCTCGGCTCACTGCAACCTCCGCCTCCTGGGTTCAAGTGATCTTCCTGCCTCAGCTTCCCAAGTAGCTGGGATTACAGGTGCGCAACACCATGCCCAGCTCATTTTGTGTATTTTTAGTAGAGATGGGGTTTCACCATGTTGGCCAGAATGGTCTCGATCCCTTGACCTTGTGATCTGCCCTCCTCGGCCTCCCGAAGTTCTGGGATCACAGGCGTGAACCACCACGCCAGCCAGTTGCTTCATTTTCTAAGTATTACCATGTGTCCCAATTTAACCAGAACAGTCACGGTTTATTCCTGCATCCTTAGTGTAACTATTATACTTATTATAATTAACAGTAAACTTTTTTAATCTCAGAAGCACCCACATTTGAAAGGTTGATTACATGGTATTCTCTTTAACATTGCTGGTTGTTTTAGATTCCCCCATGGAGTAAGGGCTGGGCTTTGGCACAACTTCTTTTGTGCCCACATTGGCAGGAGCCCTGGCATTTCCAGCCTTCAGTTCCAATAATATCAAACCATAGAACCGCTTGTTTCTGCTACTACTGCCCAGAGCAGCATTATAACTCAATATAGATGAGAGGGAAAGTTGAAGCAGGATGGAATGAACTTTGTCAGTTAATGAAGGGGAACAGGGAGAATGCAGAGTGCCATGTGTACGTTTCTTCTCCCTGACAGCTAACGATGAGGTGCCCTAGTTCCTTCCCATAAGTCCTCTGCATGTGTTCAAACAACTAGCCATATTTTAAGAGGCTGGGTGCTTTTTAGTAAGGCACTTGTTTGAATTTGCCTTTTTTTTTTTCTTCCCTGGCGCACTCTCCTTCTCCCCTCCTTGGTTGACCTGGGATTGTATTCAAAGACATAAAGTATGGATTTTTATCTTGCTCTTTTCTTTTAGGGAACCTGTAGTAAAACAGTACCAGGAAAGGTCCTGAAAGCAAAGCACTCATAATGGGCTTTAAGACTGGATAGTTTACCTATCAAGATGTAACAAGAATCCCTTTACCTTTTATAAATGAGGCATAAAATTATGGCATGCTCTAACATAACCCATTATTAAAGCTTTCAACTTTTTAAATTGTTAGGAGGTATAAGTAAAAGGCAAGTTAGTAGACGATCACGTGGATGTTGCATTTGTGGATTTAAAGGTTATGAAACGTAGATGAATTTTGGTGTGGGTGATTGTTTTTTATGAGGTTACAGATCTTGAAAAATCAGAAAATAATATACTCAGGGAACTTAATCTTCAATTTAAGACATGTCCTAAAAGTTAGAGAGTTTTAAAGGAGTTTCAAAGAGATTCTTGTATCCCCCAGCTATAGGCAATTCTGTGTTGAAATCAAGCCCAGGATGTAGCAGAACAACTCAGGTAAAGTGTAATATTTTCTGCAAAATTTAAGACTGTAGTACAAAGAGTAGGAGCCTGTAAGCTGGGATTTGAGTGGATGAGTTTGGGAATATTGAACTCTCCCAATCCTCTGAAATTTCCTGGCTTGCAGAAGCATCCCAATCGCCCTGTCAAAAGGAGAACAGCTTTCCTTGTCTATAAGACTCTGTGACCATCACAACCAGAGCATTTACCTCACAGGAAAATACTAATTCACCTCAATATCCACACTACTACCCTTTTCTGCCTTCAGGAAAATAACAGGTTCAATTCTCTGCACAGCCAGAGCTTGGCAGTACAAAGTCTGCTTTGGAAAGAAATAGTTTAAGGACCAAATAATTGAAGAAAGCAAGAAAACATTTTGGGGAATAGTTATTGAAAGTATTAGATGATAGGGACAGAAAATACGGCAGATAGTGGAGAATTCCTAGATAAGTGGGCACTAACTTAAGACATAGTATCAATGTTCTGGTAGAAAACTCTGCAATTGAGCAGCTGGTCATATTTTACTGCTTTTTGAGACCGGGGCAAAGAATTAACCTTCACTTAATGTTGTGGAGATTCTAAAACTTTTATGAGCACAATATATCAGGTTGAGAAGAGGGATCCCAACAGTCAGAGAAATGGCAACCCCAGAATCGAATGCTGAATATTCACCACTTGAATATGTTTTCTAGGAGAATACAACAAGCAGTCTCTTCACTAAAGCACTATGATCTGCACTGGAGGCAAAGATGCTATTATCTGTGAAAAGTGTTTTGGTGCCTTCTCTCTGCAAGTTAAACTTGAAGTTGGTGATGCTCTGTAGGATTGGGTTCCTAATATTGCTTGTACAGTGACAGAAGCCAGGTGGCAGCACTTGATTGGCACTGACATAGTGGATGCAATTATCTTAATGTGAAGCGAAGTCAAAGTATACTCAGAGTTCATCAGTCTATGGAAATATATGGCAATGTCTAATAAATAGATCTTGAGTGTAGTGTTCTGAAGGACAAGAAAGATAACTGACTAGAATTTTGCTCTATTTGCATACTGTAAAAAAAGATTACTTCAAACAGAAGATTGAGCTCAGTCTCCACTAAGAGTGATCACAGATCCTCACACATTTTTCCATGCCTAGGACAATCACAGACACAGAGCTTACTGATTGAAAAGAGACTGAAATTATTATGAAAGGATTATAAAATGTCATCTCCACATATATGGTGAACATTGTTCCATTCCTTATCCAAAAGACCTGTGTCCATATGCCAGGTTAACAGTTCTCTGGAGAAAGAGGAGTAACCAGATCTTTTTGAGCAATGTGAGATCCAGGGCTGACACTTGCTAATGATACCAAGAATCTCCCGTTGTGAACTGGGTTTCCCTGTACTTTTAGGTTAATTGACCTTACATACACTAAGGAGCTAGGGCTGATACTGCACGATGGAGGAAGGGTAGAAAAACCATCCAAGACCTTAGAGGATTCTAAGAGGAATGTGAAGTTGAAGCAACCATGGCCCAGCAAATAAGTGCTCTGACATGACCAGGATTTCTGAAAATTTCCCTGGTAAGACAAAGGAAAATATTGGCCCAGGTGAAGAAAATCAATAGTAGGTGGTGATGGTGGGAGATGATCCATATTAATTACTCTTTCACTGCGTACAGAAACAGAAGCCATAGCTTGGTTAGGCAATCTTGTTGGAGGACTGCAAGCGGCTATTTTTGAAAGGTTACACATGGGTATTTCCCACACTGGAAATAGGTAAGAACATCTGGATATTATTAGAGGATACAAGTGTATCAGAGAGGCATAAGTCATAGGGTGTATCTCACAGTGTTTGTACTTTTCCTCACTCAAATGCTTGATCTTGGCTACCTGTGGGGTTGTAACACATGCTACTTGGAGAGCCTTGACCACCGTGTATGTAGCCTCACCTCTTAACACATAACTCCTAGGGCAGTAGTTGAGGTTATCGTGGCTCTATTGCACCTGCTCCAGTGGAAAGTGCAGCAGCTCCAGTGCTCAAGACCAATCACACCGAAGCCATGGAGAAATGTGTCCCACAGTGCATGTCTGGAGGGGTTGAGTTGCTCAGTTAGGAACTGCAGGGAGGTAACAGCTTTTGATTGAACTTTAACCAATAGCTGACACTACTGAGAAAGGAGCCGGGTGATTAAAGCCTTAGCTAATTTTCTCACAACAGACTTCTCTGAGCCAAACTTGTTCCATAGGTATCCTCTGGAAACATTATATATGACCAAGCAAATTGCTTTACTTCCTCGTGTGTACTACAAGACCACAGTCTTAGGCTATACACAAAAGTATCTGCATTCTTCTTCCCTGGACTATTAACCCATACATGTTATAATATAACTAGAGTTAAGAAATAAGAATGTTTTAGTTTTAAGTGACTTAACGTATGCAAAGCTTTAAGAACAATGCCCAGTCCCTATAAATAATATGCAGGTAACCATATTAAAGAGATAAAAAATGAACTTAATCAGCATCTACCAAATTCAAGTTATTTTATTAAATGTAAAAAAAGGTAAGCCCCTAGGTAATGGATGCATAATAAAGTGCACTTACATATTATTGAAAATTCAATTCATATATGTTCTAGTGTATAGATTATAACTAAAATACCCACAAAACAATGAAAGTTTGGATAAGACCTGATCTTCAGAGAGAGAATACAATACTCATTCTTTCTTTTGACACTTGTTCATTTATCTACTATAATAGTAAGCAGACAAAAATTAATAATAAGCCTTAAATATACAGTATAAAATATATCACATTACTAAAGTAATCATAGATTACATGGAAGGTAAAATTTTGGCTCAATTTGTATTTATTGTTATAACATTGGCCTAAAACTGCATAGTAAATATTATTCAAGTGATTCAAAAAGTATTCTAACCTGTATACATTATGTTAGTCATAACAGTAAATATTATAATGTATAATTACATTTTGAAATTAGCAAATATGTTTAAAGAATGCATAAAAGAGAAGCAGACATAGATTAGGCTTCTTCAGAATAAAAAAAATAGTAATTCTACAGTTGAAATAGAGAAGTCAAGCTGAATGTTTGAATGGAAATTCTTGCATTGATGAATGCTGTCACGGTTGTAAGAGTTTCAGTGAAATAAACCTTTGAATTTGAGAATCGGTCCGTTTTTGCAACCTTAGACGTGTTTCCTAGAAATAGATGTTTGGACAAATGTAGACGCTGATAGTAAATGAAAGATATAAAAGTAGCCAAAGGAAAAGTTAAACAGTTTAGAAAATTGTACATATGACATTTATACTAGGAAAGAAATATCCTTATACCAAATTGGTCATCCTCATACCAAAATGGTCTCCATCAATGAAATGGAGATTTGAAGTAAATTTTTAAAATATAAAATATCATTGATTTGCTTTTCACTCTTTCTGTCTAATGCATTTTCAATATGCTTATTTGCAAATATAAAATAATTAAAAGAAAATTTTAAAAAACCTTTTCTCTCTTTTTTCTTTTTTCTTTTTTTTGAGACAGAGTTTTTCTCTTATCACCCAGGCTGGAGTGCAATGTCGCCATCTCGACTCACTGCAACCGCTGCTTCCCAGGTTCAAGTGATTCTCCTGCCTCAGCCTCCCAAGTAGCTGGGATTACAGGCATCTGCCACCACACCTGACTGATTTTTGTATTTTTAGTAGAGACGGGGTTTCTCCATGTTGGTCAGGGTGGTCTTGAACTCCTGACCTCAGGTGATCCTCCTGCCTCAGCCTCCCAAAGTGTTTGGATTACAGGTGTAAGCCACCACACCCTGCCCCATTCTATCATATCTTAATAAATGCTTTTACCATGCGAGTATTTTCATCTTCTACTCAACTAAATTCTTTTCATTGCATTGCATCTTTAATTATATAATTTTTTTTCACTAGTGAATGTATGGCAAATATTTTCCTATTAAAAATAACCTTTGAAAACAATTTAAACAGTTGTACATTACTCTATCATATGTTTAAGACATAACATACTTAATGGTTTACTGCTTATAAAAGTGATTACTCTATGTTGGTTTTGATCTGTGTTACCCCAAGTAAATTCTTACTACGTTTCCCACCATTCTTTTCCTGCAGCGTTCTGGGGTTGGATTAGCCACAAGAAAAATGTATGTGAGATCATTCAACAGAAGTTAAGTTCTGAAGGTTGGAGAAGAGGTCAGGTGCTGCTGTAGTTTGCACATATCTTCAATAATCTGCTTCTTTACCTTCTTAGGTTATGAGTCAGGGTGGGGAGTGGGTCCTCCAGGCCCACAGCTACTTCTTCTCTCACTAAATGTTCTCCTGTAACCTCTACACATCTTGAACCAGGTACACATATTGCCCCATGGTGAAATGGTCAAGCAAGCGACTGTAGATTCGAGTTGGATGAGATGATATCACTGCCAAGGTTGTCCTCAAGGGTTCCAGTATATACTGAGCTGCCCATCATTTCATATCCAGTTTTTCTTCTTAATCGCACATCCTGATGACACATAGTGCTTCTAGACACACCACTGGATGCAGAGACAACAGCCGCGCATGGTGTGGTTGCCAGCTCCTGCATGGCGCAAGGTCAAATCCTCATAATGAAGCCCTGATGCCATGTGACTTGGGTCTTGTGCCCTGATAAAACTAGTATACTTTTTGTCTCCAGAAAAAGAAATATTTGTTTCTATCAACAATGATGTCACAACAATAATGATGTCTATAGGATTCATTTCTCATAATAAAATGAGAGTGCCAAAGTTAGGAAATCTTAATAATTTTGAACAGATCATAATTTGTCAAACAATATCAAATACGACTATCAATGTTTGAAATATTATAATTCCCAGAGTCACAGAATCTCTATCAGAGTCTCACTGACTATTATAGTTTTATTTTGCTTAAAAATAATTTTTTTTTTTTTTTTTTTTTGAGATGGAGTCTCGCTCTGTCACCCAGACTGGAGTGCAGTGGCATGATCTCCACTCACTGCAAGCCCCGCCTCCTAGGTTCACGCCATTCTCCTGCCTCAGCCTCCCGAGAAGCTGGGACTACAGGAGCCCGCCACCACGCCCGGCTAATTTTGTTTTTGTTTTTTGTATTTTTAGTGGAGATGGGGTTTCACCATGTTAGCCAGGATGGTCTCGATCTCCTGACCTCATGATCTGCCCACCTCGGTCTCCCAAAGTGCTGGGATTACAGGCATGAGCCACCGCGCCTGGCCAAAAATAATTTTTTTTTAAATTTAAACCAAAATATCATTTTAACTAATTTAATTCGAAACATAATGATAAATTTTTAAAAAAGTTTCTGCTACAAATTGCTTTTAAAATTTCTTTTTTCTCTAAAATTTTAAATCTTCTACAATAATGTTGTAAAGAGGCATAACTGACATGGATAAATAGAAGAAAGTTTTTTTAAAATATTGAGCATACTTTATATAATATGTATAATAAATTAGACAAGGCAAATCAACTAGCAAGTGATGGATTATTTTAAAGTATTAAGCATCTATAATAATAACAATGACTTATTAACTTACCAATCATATACTACAATTGACTTCAGATGAACTAGGAAATTGAAGACAATAAATAAACTCTTTCAAAGAGTATATTAAGATTCTGCTTTCAACTAGCAAACTCTTTTAATGTTTCCCATTGAAAATGTTTTTCGTCAGTGGCCTTTTATCAATAGCATGTTTAGAACAATTATTTTTTCTTTACGGCTACTTTTATAGGCCCCATTTTGTTGCATAGCTGCTTTTTACAATCAACCTTGAAATATTTGAGAATTCCCCCAGTTTACAGTTTCTAGGTTGTGTATCTAGAGATTTTGGTCTCCTCGGTGTCATTTACCATTCCAAAAATTTTCAGCCAGAGTGATGATTAATATCTAAACACTTTTAGACAAATATTTGGTTAGCATGCAAACATTCATCACATTTCATGGTTCTCAAATGAAAGTTCATGAATGTATTTTTGCTATTCATGAAGTGTGTTTGAGAGTATTTGTTTTTATTTCATCCTTGCTATTCTAAAATAATAATCACATTTGAAATAATCTAGATGACTACATTTAAACAGTGTATTACTACATGATTTCAGAGCCTACATTTTCATCTATCACTATATTCCATAAAAATCTATTTTTTAATTGATGTTTCTTATTCGCAGTAGTAATTGCAGTTGAAAAGGATTTCTGTAGATTCAGGCTGTGATTATTTAAGGAATTTAATACACTGACATTTCTATTTGTTATCAGGAAAATAACAATCTGGCAATTTATCATTTTAATTTAATGGATTTATGGGAAAATAGAATAGGCTTAATTTGTAAATAATATTTTAATTAAATGTAGCAATCTAATATCATCAAACACTGCATAAGAAAGGTTTTATAAGTTTTACCATCATAGAAATAATTTTCAATATTATAGTTATTTCTTGAGTATATTTTGTGTTCTCCCTGTCATTAGCAATGCTTTATTAATTTAGGGAAGAGTTTTTAAATAAGCAGTATTTTGTTTTTACTTTTGCATTTGGAGACATTCCACTAAGTTCATTGTTTAATCAAATTAATAGTCTAGTGCTTAAAAATAAATTTCTCATGTAAAAGAAAAAGTGCTTATAATGATAATAATTATTAAATTGATGATTCTTTATGCTCAAAAGCAAAAGTTCAAAAAAAAAATATACAATTTTAGTATTAAACACAACACTGGTAATGCTTTTTCAAAAAGTAAACAATGTAACTTACATTGCCATAATAATCATAATAGTAGTACTTATTTTTACTCATTTTGTATTTTTAAAATAGTTTGCAGGTTTTAAAAAAAATTTAAAAAGTACAATAGCAAAAAGCATAAAGGAATCTAATGTACATTTATGTGTAACATAGAAAAAACATTGGAATGCTATCCACTAGTTATAAATGTCTGTTCTGATTTTTGAAAATGTTTTTTCTAAATTATTCAAATATGAAAATCTAACTATATGCTGCAAAACTAAGCTGCACCCTTCTCTTATAATATAAGAGTCTCATATTTCTGACCCTAGGTCCCCTCAAAGTGAAAAGTATATATTTCCCTAGACATCGTTTTATAATTTCCAGCATTTTTGTAGCAATTTATAAAATATTACAATATTTATAGCATATCAGTTCCAATTCTATTCCTCGCCCTTATTTGCTACTGAATTCATATTTAGGAATTTAAGGATATTCATTTACATGTCAATATACATACTATTAGTCACCTTTTTAAATATCTTCATTATACAGTCACTGACAGATGTTTAATTTTCATTGAAGAAATCTTAAAATATTGAATTAGTTTTGTTCACTAGAAATAAAAACCATTTCTTTATATAACATTAAAAGGGTTTTATACATTCAAAATTAATATTGACAGTAAAGTAGTTTAAATTTTCCAAAAGTAGTTCCAGTGAAACAGGCAGTTTTGGTAGTGAACAATAATGATGATAATAGACGCCTTTTATGACTCAGCTGAGTTATATGCAGTGAGAGATGTTATGAAATTTAGTAGAACAGGGCACTTAGTAGGACATTGTCTTGTCATCTAATCATATGGAGCATAGAGGAAATTTCCACTGGACTATAAAAATGCTAAAATTATGTGCATTTGCCTGATAGCATCCTCGCAAGAATTAAGCACACATGTCCCTTCTGCCCTATTAAAAATATTTTCTATGTTAACATTTTCCTTTCCTATTTATTTTTATAAACTATAAGTGATTTTTGGTTGGCTTAATTTTTGTTTTGTTATGCAAAGGGGAAGCAGTTCCTCAGAGCTGTCAAAATTTTTCCTTGCCAGGATTATTTTGAAAAGTGATGTCATATAGGTACAAAAATTGTATTTGAAAAGCATATGTCAATTAACATCACTATTTCTTTCCAAAATTAATAACAGTCTGTATTCACAACATTGACTAGCAGAATGTTAAGTGGCATATAGTTCAAAAGAACAGCACACAAACTGAAGTCAGACAATTGTCATTCTTTAGGAATGTCTCACACTGAAGCAGATGTATTGTAGAAGCCTGAGTAAGCCCATGTTATGTATTTATTTACTTTCCTATTTCGGCCAATCTTTTTTTTTTTTTTTTTTTTTTTTGAGGCGGAGTCTCACTCTGTCGCCCAGGCTGGAGTGCAGTGGCTGCCATCTCCACTCACTTCAAGCTCCGCCTCCCGGGTTCAGGCCATTCTCCTGCCTCAGCCTCCTGAGTAGCTGGGACTACAGGTGCCGCCACCACGCCCGGCTAATTTTTTGTATTTTTAGTAGAGACGGGGTTTCATCGTGTTAGCCAGGATGGTCTCGATCTCCAGACCTCGTGATCCACCCGCCTTGGCCTCCCAAGGTGCTGGGTTTACAAGTGTGAGCCACCGCACCCGGCCTATCCTGGCCAATCTTTTAAAGAAAATTGTACATCTACTGCATTAGCCTGAGACAACTAAAAAAGATCAATACTGGATGCTATAAGGGTGAACATAGACATCATAGTCATTTCATCCTCACTATTCCACAATATATGTGCTAGTAAAATTCTTTATCAAAATATATATTCTTATTATCCACCGATCATAAAATTTATACATTATATTAACTTTGGAAAAATTCATTGTAGTAATTGTATTTGATAGTATTCTAATGTTCTGTTATTTCCTACTTCGAATTTTCCCAATACATCTTTATGTAGAGATGAGAACACATTATATACATTTTTTTATGTCTACCACATGCAGCAGCAGGGAATGTAGGGCTCAGACTTGTTGCATTGAAAGCTTGAGTAGACCTGACAATTAAGAGAGAAATAATCCAGGGACTAGCTAAATTACATACCGAGAAAACGCAATGTAATAAATTAGACAGTTTAAGTCTGATTTTATTTTTCCCCAGTTTAAAATTGAGAAAAGGAGATTGAGTCCAATTCTGTCCCCATTTAAGGTAAAATCTCTAACTGCATTTTATTTGAAGGGTACACAGATGGTTTGTTGGTAATAAAGGTAAAAGCGAAATTACTCAAGTCCAATCATCATTTTTATTTAAACTTTGAACGTAGAAACTTACATTTGTATCCTGTTTCATGGGAAAATAGACTTGCTTTACTTATAAAGAGTATATTGAAATTTAATCTTACCATTTATATGTGTAACAAACCATAAAAATCAAATGAAGGATTATTTTAATTAAACTTTGCCAAATTATTCAAATTTTCTGAATTCTAATAACATTTGCATGATAAAACCTATGAATACTAATAATCCTGTTGAAAGTCTAAGTGTTTATTAATATTGATTTTGTTTTTATGTTCAAAACTGGTTACTCTATGTTAAATTTCTACTTTGGAGTACTATGTAAAATTCTCTTTCTAGAGTATGTTCAAAACTGGTTACTCTATATTAAATTTCTACTTTGGAGTACTATGTAAAATTCTCTTTCTAGAAAGATTGTTTTCGTGAGATTTTTGTTTATGTTAATTGGTTAGCCCCTAGATTCTTCTAAGCAAATAGACAAACATTTTATTTAAAAAAAGAGGTCTTTACCCAATTGCTCAGAGTAGTTTCTTCTTAATTGGTATGAAATAAAAAAGTATGATAACTCTTAGAAGCAAATTTAGGAGTAAGTCTTTGTGACTTTAAGTAATTATATTAAGTAATTAAGTAATGATATTTTCTTGTGATTTTGAACTTAGGAAATGACTTCTTAGCTATTAAGTGAAATGTTAATAATAACATTATTTATCATGGTCAAAAAGTGGAAACAATATAAATGTCAATCAATTATGATGTATCTATAAAATGGAATATTATTTAGCAGTAAAAACAAGGAAGTACTGATGCAGAGAAGAATCTCGAGAAACAGTAAGCTAAGTGAAAGATAACAATCACAAAATATCATATATTGTATGATTCCATTTAATTGAAATGTCCAGCATGGTCAAATCTGTAGATAAAGTAGATTCCCGGCTTACTATATTTGGTGAGAAGGAATGGGGAGTAACTGCTAAAGGATTTAAGGTTTCTTTTGCGGGGGATGACGTTCTAAAATTAGATTGTGATGATGATTACACAAGGGATGAATATGCTAAAACTGTTGGATTGTTCACTTTAATTTGGTGAGTTTTGTGGTATGTGAATTATATTTCAATAAAGTTGTTCTTAAAACGGTACAGAAAAACCAGGCTGTAAAATCTGGGTGAAAGAAAAATTAAGCAAAATAGTTCAACATAAAGAGAAATACAATGTTCTTGATAGATAGCTGAAAGCTGCAAGCATAATCAAGATGGTGCTTCAAGAACAAAGCTATGTGTGTCTTTTGGGTGGGACCGCACCATTTGGAGCACTGAGGGACAAGGTAGGAGCATATGACGTATTGTTGCATAGAGGCTAAGTTAGAAGGGAGGCCTTCCTATACAATGGAGGCATTTAGAAGACAGCAGCTTCTGCAGATCAAGGCAAGGTGGAGAGACTGTCTCACTTTAGGAAATGGTGGCATATCTCCTTCTTCCTGCTGTAGTTCTGAATAGGGCAGGAAAAAATCTTCCCTGCAAGTAACTAAGCAGAAAATTGAGCTCATGTTGACTTGGAGTTCAAATTCACTGTTTTCACTAAAATACCTTTTCTCACACTCTTCACATTCTCTCCTCCTATGCCTGGAAAACAATAATTAGTAATCAGTTTTTAAAACTAATGTTTAAAAATGTGTTTAAAATTTTGCCCTTTGGGTCCTGTCCCCTTTGCAACTATCCCAATGCAAATTATTTATGAAAAATAGACTTAAGGTAATACCACAGATAGAATTACAATACAAACAGGACTTAGTAAAAATGCTAACAAATGGGAAAAACAGAGCTCAATTAGGAAGAGTGGCTGGGCACAGTGGCTCACGCCTATAATCCCAGCAGTTTAGGAGACTGGAGATGGGAGGACTGCTTGAGCTAGGAGTTTGAGGCCATCCTGGACAAGATGGTGAGAACCTTCCTCTATAGAAAATGTAAAAATTAGCTGGGGGCCAGGCTTGGTGGCTCATGCCTGTAATGCCAGCACTTTGGGAGGCCGAGGTGGGTGGATCACTTTAGGTCAGGAGTTCAAAACTAGCCTGATCAACGTGGTGCAACCCTGTCTACTAAAACTCCAAAAGTTAGCTGGATGTGGTGGTGGGCACCTGTACTCCCAGCTACTGGGGAGGCTGAGGCAGGAGAATCACTTGAACCTGGGAGGCAGAGGTTGTAGTAAGCTGAGACTATACTACTGCACTGCAACCTGGGTGACAGAAATGAACTCGATCTCAAAAAAAATAAAAATAAAAAAACAAAATTAGCTGGGTGTGGTGGCTCATACCTCTAGTTCCAGCTACTCAGGAGGCTGAAATGGGAGGATTGCTTCAAGCCAGAGATCAAGGTGTCAGTGAGTACCGTGATCATGCCATGGCTCTTCAACCCGGGCAACAAAGTGAGACCTCCTTCTTTTTAAAAAAAACAAAAGAAGAAGAAAGAGTGGAAAGAAAAGAAAGAAAAGCACAAACTTCAGAATGAAGCCTGTAGAAAATAAAGATATTGAACTTATTAGGAAAGTAAATATAACATTAGTTTCAAAAAAATTAATGTAGATGGAAAGTATGATGACCAAAGATGAGACAAATATTTACCAAATTGAAATAAAAGTAAAATAATTAAAATAAAAAATTCATTGGAGAGCTTTTACATTGCATTGGTACCTATCAATCATATAAATAGTTGGACTCAATTTATGCCAAATATTATGCCAGATGTTTTATGTGCTTTTTGTCATTTCCTACTTTGAAATAACTCTACAAGGTTTGTACTATTTATATCCCCATTTCACAGATAAGGAAGCTGAGAGGAATAAAAGGGGGATGATGTGAACTAACTTATCTACAGTCACATAGTTAATAAGCCAGGATTTGAACAAATGAATTGTGACTCCTGAGTTTGCACTTTTATTTATCTTACTTTACTATTTGGCAAAAGATAATACAAATGAACAAATAAGTGGATGTTATAAAGTATGAAATTTTAATTCGTTGACATAGGAGGCAACAAAAAGAGATAAAAACTTTAGAAAAATAGTTATATTTAGATATATAAGACATGCCAATTTAGAAATTGTAGGGTGATCAAAATTTATAACAATGTGTAATTATATAATTGTAGATATAATGTAGTTGTAATGTAAGTATTACAAGTATTATTTTTCATATATAAAAAGTCATTCTTATCCTTATTCTATATTTTCTGCATGACCCTAAGGCACTTGAGATTGTATATGCTTTTTGTTTATTTGTTTATTATCTCTCTAGTTTCACTAGTAAATTCCTAAAAAACAGATTTCCCAAAGTGTGTAACATGGAATATTACCCCTACAAGATTTTGTATAAAACAAAAAAAACTTTTCATTGAATAAGAAGTTTGGAAAATACTGCATCACAGCCACAAAATTATTACCTTGCTCTCAAACAAAAGAAAGCAAAATCGGGTCCTGAAACAATTGATTTCAGAAGAAACTAGTATTCATCAGAATCTACCTTCTGAAAAGTTTTTTTCAAACAGATCAGCAAGTATGTAATGATTTGAATAACGAAATAGGGAATAGGAACAGCCACCAAAAAAGCCAAAGCTTTGGATAGATAAGAACGACTGTTACTCAATAAGTTACAATAAGAGCATGTTAGTGATACATACTTGTGGAATCCCTATAAACAGACTCAGGTAGCAGAGACACATAATCTTACATAGTTCAGTTATCTTGTTTTATATGCCAATAATAGTATTTAACCTTTCCTTTTAAAGTAGCTCTACTACCAAAAATATGCAGTTTAATAAAAATATTATGAAAATTGTTTTACAAAAAAAGTGATGGAGAAGCCATAGAACAAAAAGAAAGATAATATCGGGGAAACCAGCCCCCAATATTTCAACATAGGTTCTTTTCTATTTTCCCTAAGTGTCAACCGATCTGAGAAATAAAGTGAAAGATCACAAAAGAGAGAATTTCTAAAGCTGGATGTCCAGGGGAGACATCACATGTCAGCAGGTTCTGTGATGCCCCCTGAGCCGTAAAACCAGTAAGTTTTTATTAGCGATTTTCAAAAGGGAGGGAGTATATGAATAGGGCATGGATCACAGAGATCACATGCTTCAAAGGCAATAAAATATCAAAAGGCAAATGGGCAGGGCAAGGTCACAAGGCCAGGGTGAAATTAGAATTACTATTGAGGTTCCCTGTTCCGTTGTGCACGCATTGTCATTGATAAACATCAGGAAACAGGGCTTGCGAGCAGACAACCGGTCTGACTAAAGTTTACCAGGCAGGAATTTCCTAGTCCTAGCAAGCCTGGGGGCGCTGCAGGAGGCTAGGGCATGTTTCATCCCTATCTACAACTGCATAAGGTAGACACTCCCAGAGCAGCCATTTTAGAAGCCTGCCCCTGGGAATACATTCTGTTCCCAGGGCTGTTAATTATTAATATTCCTTACTGGGGAAAGAATTCAGTGATATTTCTTTTACTCGTTTTCGGCAATAAGAGAAATATGGCTCTGTTCTGCACAGCTCCCAGGCAGTCAGACCTAAGGTTTATCTCCCTTATTCCCTTAATGTTGCTGTTATCCTGTTCTTTTTTCAAGGTGCCCAGATTTCATATTGTTCAAACACACATGCTTTATGAACAATTTGTGCAGTTAACACAGTTATCACAAGGTCCTGAGGCAACATACATCCTCAGTTTACGGAGATGATGGGATTAAGAGATTAAAGTAAATAAAGAAGGCATAGGAAATTATAAGAGTATTGATTGGGGAGGTGATAAATGTCCATGAAATCTTCACAGTTTATGGTCAGAGACTGCAGTAAAGACTGGCATAAGAAGTTATAAAAGTATTAATTTGGGGAACTAATAAATGTCCATGAAATCTTCACAATTTATTTTCTTCTGCTGTGGCTTCAGCAGGTCCCTCCATTCAGGATCCCTGACTTCCTGCAACAATCATCAGAAAATAAAGTTAGTTACCTTTAAGATAGCTCTGGAAAAAAAAAAAAAAAAAAAAAAAAAAAAAAAAAAAACTGCACCAAATACCAGAGACATCTACGAGAAGATGTATAACTAGTGGGGAGGGGAGGTAGGTGGGGGTGGGGGCAGGCAGGGCATGGGGTGGAAAGAAACATGAGAACACAATGAGAAGGTATGTGACCATATATCTATTCATATTGCTAGAATATTGAGAATCTGGACAGATAATCTTCAAGAATATAATGCCAGAATGTTTTTCACATTTTGTAAAAGACATGAAACATAAGATGTAAGAATACAATTTGTAAATAAACACAAATAAAGCTAATTAAATTGATATGAGGTAAAAATACATTTGTTGTCGTAAAAATTCAGAATGCCACTGTAAAAGAAAATATATTAAAGCAACCAGTGAATACAAAAAAGAAAGAAATGACAGTTAAATTGAAAGATACATTCTCAATAGCAGTTCCAGAAGCTGAAGAGAGCATATTTTCAAAAATGTAACTGAAAAGTGGAATGGTATTACAGGAAATGAAATAACTCCAAATCCAAAATTCTATAGTCTAAAATATCTTTCAAGAATTAGGATAAAATACATTTTCAGATAAACAGAGAATTGAAGAGGAAGAAAAATTATCACAGGAGAGCTTGAGATGCAAAAATAAATGTTTCCCAAAAAAATGGTAAAATTTAACAGCAAAACTAAACAAATGTTGATGACATAAAATGAGGAATAAAGTCAATACAATTCTACATCTATATACATCAATGGCATTTGGTTGGAAGAAGCTGTTTTCTAAATTACCTTTGCTTAATTTTTCTTAATTATTTTGTTTTTATATAAAAGACTGTATTAGTCAAATTTTGATATTGTTAAAATATACATAAGCTTAAATTGCTTAGGTTAATGCCAAAAGACTATTAATGTAAATTATAACTTCAAGCTAGGAGAAATGGAAACTGTTTAAATAGATCAATGAATACAATAATTAAGAATAAAAAAGAAAATAATCAATATGACAAATGGAAATAATTATTAAGATAGTAAAAGTTTTTTAAAGCATATCAGTGATTAAAATCAATACAAATGGGTTTACATATCCAGTTAGCAAAGAAAAAAAAATGTATGTATCTAGAATTATTTTAAACTTTTATTTTAAGTTCAGGGTACAAGTGCAGGTTTGTTACATAGGTAAACTTGGGTCATGGGGACTTGTTGTACAGATTATTTCATTACCCAGGTATTAAGCCTAGTACCTATTGGTTGTTTTACCTTAACCCCTTCCTCCTTCCAGCCTCCACCCTCTGAAAGGCCCTAGTGTGTATTGTTCCCCTCTGTGTCCACATGTTCTCATCATTTAACTCCCACTTATAAGTGAGAACATTCAGTATTGGGTTTTCTGCTCCTGTGTTAGTTTGCTAAAGATAATGGCCTCCAGCTTCATCTGTGTCTCTGCAAAGGACATGACCTCATTTTTTATGACTGCATAGTGTTCCATGGTGTGTATGTACCACATTTTCTTTATCCCGTCTATCACTGGTGGACATTTATGTTGATTCGATGTCTTTGCTATCGTGAATAGTGCAGCGATGAACATACACATGCATATGCTTTTTCCAAACCCCAAATTCCAGAAACACAAGATTAAAAATATTTGAAAGTAAAAGTGTGCTGTTTTAAAAAAAAAAAAGTAGAGGTCAGGAGAAATGTATTCCAATGGGTAATTCTTCCCAGTATTCCTAGGAATGAAATAGATGGCAACTAAATATATTTATTAATTACCACAATTTGAAAAAAAATATAGATTTATAGTCCAAAAGCCTGACTAACATTTTCATGATGGCAAATCAGTTTTTCCTCTTGTTTTCAGGCCTAATCTAATTGACGTTCTGGAAAACTTCTCACTGAAAGAATATTGGGTCTCTTTTAAAAAGGAAATTGCCACACATATATATGTAAATCCTCCTCCGCAAACAGCCAATGTGTTCTGCATCGATTTACCAAGATGCGTGTGCATGGGAGTAGGAAAATTTGCAAACATTTTAGTAATTATGAGACATGACCTTAGTTCTGATCCATTGTCAACTAGATAGACAAGAGGATTATGGAGTTCAGGTGACATAATGGAATTTTGTCTCAAACAAATCTCACAATTTTTCAATATGTCTTATCCCAAGAGTCTGGCTATTTTTTCAGTTTCTCAATGCATTTTAAGAATAGCCAGTCTTTTTCAGATTCTCCATATTGGCTCAGTAACCTATGGACTATGGCTATTATTGTAGGAAAAGCTAAATAGAAGCCTTGGTAACTTCATCTACAAAACAAAATATTAAACTAAATGTAACATTGATTTCATGAGGGAGTTCTAGAACAGTGAAGTCACCAAATGCTTATATATGTAGAGCTGGTGGTTTCTATTAACATCATAATTAACTCTCCTGTCTGGTTTGTACAAACGCGAAATAAATTGAGAATACTGACTGGGGTCTACTACGACTAAATCATGTGGGATTCAGATTGAAGCTGTTCCAGGTGTAACATCCTTGCTAAATAATATCAGCACAGCTCAGCACCTGACAAGCAGCTGTTGATCTTCCGTATACCTTCTTAAAAAGCACACAAGTTACTAAAGAAAATCCAAAAAATATATATGCATTTACCTGACAGTAACAGGGGTACACCTTATCTATCTTACCTCGTATCTAAGTAAATTATCCTGTTCTCTGTCATAATAAAACATACCATAAGATTCTGTTTGGACCTATGGAGTATGTAGCATAGAGAACTCAAGATATCATAGCCATTTACTTACTAGATTACATTTAAAAATATATAACATTTTAAGAAACTGACATAGAAATATTTCTAAGTTTTGGCTTGTGGCATGTCAGAAAGTCCCATGTAATGTTAAAAACAGGTTATCAGGGCAGGTGCGGTGGCTCACGCCTGTAGTCCCAGCACTTTGGGAGGCTGAGACGGGTGGATCACGAGGTCAGGAGATCGAGACCATCCAGGCAAACACGGTGAAACCCCGTCTCTACTAAAAATACACAAAAATCAGCTGGGTGAGGTGGCGGGCACCTGTAGTCCCAGCTACTCGGGAGGCTGAGGCAGGAGAATGGCGTGAACCCGGGAGGCAGAGCTTGCAGTGAGCCGAGATTGCGCCACCGCACTCCAGCCTGGGCGACAGAGCGAGACTCCATCAAAAAAAATAACAAAAAACAACAAAAAAAAACAAGTTATTCTACCTCGCCTTGGACACCACCACAAGAGAAGGCAAGAAGTTCTGTAGGGTTTCTTAGGTTATACTTTGTATGTTACTCTGCTGCATATCCACAGGAACACATGAGGCTGCTTGTTTTTCGGCGGACGTGGAAAAAACAATGCTGCAGGAGTTTAGGCTGTGGCTGAAGTCGTTTCATCAATTAGTCTTTATGATGCAGCAAAAATAATTTTGCTTGAAATATCTATGGATATTAAGTACATTGTATGGCAAACCTGGGAACTTCTAATAGGAAACTCTGAGTGCAGACATCTATGATATTGGAGCAGCTACAACCAACCTCACTGCTCAATGTTATCCTTTAAAATAGATCAGTGTTTTATAATTACACAATACATTTTCACAAAAAAAGCCTCTTTTGCTGAGATTTGTTTATGAAGTTTACCGTTTTTATCGAATGTGTTTTTAGTCCGCTCATACTCCCTGTTGCCCATGATCACCCTGTATGGATATACTACAATGATTGCATCAGTCGTGTTTTGAGAAGATTTCAGTTCTTACAAACAATGCTGGTATGAATAGCCTCATAGATGTTTTCGGTTAACATATGCTTTCATTTCTTTTGGGTATTTCTTTGGATATAATCAAATAAGAAAAAACTGTATGTCATTAAGACAGTGATATTACATCTTGTGATAACATGGACTTTTCAGTAGCAGATTTTATGGAATAGGAATAAGTTAAGGAGATAGGCCATTAAAACATGGTAGTTACCATGACATAATGTCACCCTTGAAGAGAAACTATGTGCCAGATACAGTCACATGCCTTCAAACACCCAGGAGTGTTGTCACCTGAAAATTATACCTGCTGCTTTTTTAACATGGATAGTGTAAATTTCTTATATTTAAGTGCAGTCATATTCATTTTAGGTATATTTCCCTGATCATAAGAATATAATGATTAATAATAAGATATATACACAATTCAAGGTATAATAATATTGCATAGCTCATTATAATGAGAGGGAGAAATTATTTTACTCTAATAAAAAACAAGAAACAAACCCTCATTTCTTCTCCATTAAAAAATATATTGCCAGGCACAGTGGCTCACGCCTGTAATCCCAGCACTTTGGGAGGCCAAGGGGGGCAAATCATGAGGTCAGGAGATCGAGACCATCCTGGCTAACAGGGTGAAACCCTGTCTCTACTAAAAATACAAAAAAAAAAAAATAATAATAATCAGGTGGGCTTGGTGGCGGGTGCCTGTAGTCCCAGCTACTCGGAAGGCTGAGGCAGGAGAATGGTGTGAACCCGGGACGCAGAGCTTGCAGTGAGCCGAGATCACGCCACTGCACTGCAGCCTGGGCGACAGAGCGAAACTCCATCTCAAAAAATAAATAAATAAATAAATAACATGTCAATAAAAATATGTGAACTGACCTTGAATTACGTATTTCTAACAATCATAAAAATGTAACTTTATGAAAATGAATTCGCCATTATAATCACTGATCATCTTTCTAAAATTTTGTGTCATTAACAAAGGGTGATCACCTCCTTAAATAATTATAATGTTTTTATTTCATCCATACTCTTTAAAAAGACAGGTATAAGCAAACATAATTAAAGAAAAGTGAACTGTGGTGTTTTACATCATAAACTTGCAGCTAATATTTCATTGATTGGTTAATAATTTAAAGATAGAAAATGTTTATTTGTTATTATAATAGGATAATAGAGAAAATATATTATTTTTATAAAGTAAATCACTTAAGACCCTTTTATAATTCTTCTGCACAATTTTAAGATAAAATAATTATCTATAAATTTAATATTAGGGTGATGGTTATTCTTTCACACAAGCTACTGGATTCTAAGAAGAAAAAACTATTTTTCTTTCTTCCTCCCAAACCTTTCAATACTCTATATGCATTTGAGTATTTTATCTTACAATACATTCTATTTGTTTTTACATTTTCAAGTAGAGATACTACAGTTTAAATAGCCAAAATGGTTAGACCCTTTAAACACAGCCAGTCAGCTGTAGAACTGATACAGAATATGGTACACTCTATTATTTGTCTAAAGGGCTTTCCACTGGAATTCACTGCCTCCATTAAGAGAAACACAGGAGATGTGAAAGAAAAATGTTGACACTCTAATCAAACGCCTTACCCAGGTAAGAATTTCCTATTAGTTTCCAATCTTATCTCAACCAACCATTAAACACTTTCAATTTCAACAATACCCCCACTATTACAGCTTGTATTGTTGAATGGAAAATTGTTCTGTTTATTTTGAAAACGGCTCTAAGTTTTTACTGATCGTTCAACTTCAACTTACAGCAAAACTAATGATACAAGTTTACCAATAACTCAAAATACAATGGGAACAAAATTTTCAATTTTATTTCTTTATAAGAAATCCCAAGCCATCAGTTCACTATATGGAAAGCAAACATAAGCAAGAATTACAACAGACATCATCAGAGCCAACAAAAATCTGAATAGATATTTTAAATTATTATCTCTTTCTAATATTAAAGTATTTAAATGATGGTTTCTTTTCTTTCATTTTTCAGAAACAGATGAGTATATTAAGCAACCTAATTAATGTTTATTTTCAACATTTACCTCAGTATATGACGTTGGGCATATTGTTCTTGGTAGTGAGTGTGTGTGTATGTGTGTGTATGTATACGTTTTAAGAAAACTTAGTAACATGTTCTAAACCATTAACATTAGTCTTCCCATAGAGCCACAGCTCTGCTGTGGCCCGCAATGCCTTGCAAGTATCCATATAGGGTCCACAGGCAAGGCTTAATTACAGTTGACCTAAGTCACTGCAGAATGTCCTGTGATCAGTCTGGAGTGAGTCAGCATGAAAGGCTTATGTTAGTAGGTCAGTTTATCATTTATCTCCATATTTATTATGGAGGCTATCAAAAGAGTTTCTCATCAGTTTCTGCCTTCTGAGGAGGTCTGAGGCTGTGTGCTTTTCCCTCTTAAGGTACATCTATAGACTTTCAAACTGCATAGCTGCAGCATGAAATCAACTGTTCAGCGACAGTCTGGCCCCTATTGTCTATCATATGGAGCGTTTTGTTCTAGTGTCATGGTGTAGGATAAGGGCATTGGGAGACGACATTTTTGCTATTTTTGCTTTCACTGTCCATGTAAGTAATAAATCATCTGCATTTGAAAGTAATTCGTTGTTTCTTCACCAGCCCAATGTGTCAGCATTAGTTGACACTGTCTTTCCAAGAAATAGCACATGGAGAGTGAATTTACAATACTGCTTTATAAAGTGCTTTAAAAAAAACAAAACAGAAACAAAACAAACAAACAGAAAAAGAGTGTTGGTTATCAGGACATGTAGTGACAACATTTTAAATCAATATAAGAAGAAAAAAAAATCCAATATGAGAACTTAAGCATATGGAATTTGAAAGTGTGTGGTTTCTTCAATATTGCCAAGATTTTTCCAAGATTCATTAGGGAAACTCTTTCACTGTAGATTAGTTAAATCAAAATAAATCATCCTGTCTTCAAAGAGTTTAGAATGTTTATGAAAGAAGAGATAGATTTTGTAGCTTTTACATCAAATAGAAAAAAACACCGTATTTACACATTCTGTATGACACTTCAAGAATGCTGAGCAAACTGAATACCAAATTATGATCGTCAGACTATTTCAAGATTATTTTAATTAAAATTGGGATTGTAGGCCTAACACAATGGCTCACACCTGTAATCCCAGCACTTTGGAAGGACAAGGCAGCAGATTTGCTTGAGAACAGGAGGTCAATATCAGCCTGGGCAACAAAGTGAGACCCCATCTCTAGAAAACATAAAAAATTAGCTAGGCGTGGTGGTGCATGCCTCAGGAGACTGAGGCAGAAGGATCCCTTGTGCACCAGAGGCTGATGCTGCAGTGAGTCTTGATGGTACCACTGCACTCCTGCCTGGGTGACAGAGCAAGACCCTGTCTCTAAAAATAATGACAGAATTTTAAAACATTAGTATAGTAGAAAAAAAAAAAAAAAAAAAAAAGAACAAAAAAAAAATCATTGTTATTCATCTTCCTTTCCATGTGTTAATGATACAACTATTAAAATAAATTAGGGAAAATGAAGCAAGGCAAAAACAACTTCAAAACTCTTTATGGTGCAGAATATCATGCAAGAGTTCATTGCATAATCATTAGCTAAGGGTTCATTAGTGGAATCCAAACTATATACACAAAATATTAAGTGAATGACACTTAATATTTTAAATTTTTAGATTTTTAATTTTTGACAAAATATAATTTTTTCAGAGTTATGTCTAAAGATTTGCCTCATTTAAATTTGAACTAAATAACTGTAAGTTAAATTTTACATGAGTATTCAACATTACTTTCAAAACCCATTGTTACAGTTCCTTATTTTGTAGATGCTTAAATGAATTCCAGCTAAGCTATGTTGTGCAAGTCATTAGGTAAGCAATTTCTTTAAGACAGAGTCTGAAATAATCAATGCTGTAACTAGAACAAGTAACATAGAGTTTTGCCACCCATACTTGCATAAACATTTGAGTTATGTCACTAGATATAATTCTACAAATTATAATGCTACTAAGTTTTGAATTAATTGCTGTTCAATATGTTTGTATGAGCATGTTGTATAGTTTTATGGGTTAACCCAAATGCTTTAAAAGTGATAGTAAATACTTCCCGAGAAATAACATGCTCACTTGAAGGAGAGAAATGATTCTTCAAAAAACCTCAATGACATACGGATCGTGTAAAAATTATTTTATATAAAAACATTTTATTCCAAAATTGGCCCAACATATGACAGGAAGTCTTTTAGTAACATATTTACATAACAAATATAACAACTAATTAAAATTCTCTGGCAAGGAATAAGTTTCATTATCCCTCTACCTGATACAGGTACTGATTGGAAGGTGCTACATCAGTACCTTTTAAACTGAACGTCTTTAGGATTACATCATAATAAACATGCACAATAGTACTGCCATTTTTTCATGCGTAACTTAACTTATTTGCATATCTCAACACTATACCTGTCATTTTATAAAATAAAAAAACTTACTGTTCAAAAAATAGTGCTAAATGTTTGAATTTATTTTTTAAGATGTTCCTCCAAATGTGTGTGTGTGTTATTGTAATAAGAGAAAAAGTAATTATATTCTATATCATTTCTTCAGTTTGCTTATTTCACTTAATTGAATACTCCTGGAAAATTGTCTTGAATCCTTAAAAAAATGTATATGAGAACTACATAAAAAAGAACTACATAAAACTTGTAAGAAATACATAAAGTATAAGAAGTACATAATTCATAAATAAGTAAAATATCAGTTTAGAAGAAGATATATCTTAAATTTTTTTTCAAGATTCGAGTAAACTTCACACTTTTTTCACCTAAAGATAGTCTAATAATTATAATTCAACTATTGTGTGAATTTCAAAAAATTACAAAATATATTTTGTACAATACAACAATGAAATTATCACTTCTTTTGCTTTTTAAAATAATTTCTTTAAAAGTAACTGTAGTCAAACATTAGTCATAAAATAATGCAAAAATAATAAAGAATTAGAAAATCATATAGCAGTATATTAAAACATAATTCATCAATAGAAAAAGGGTACTGTAATGGGAAGACATAAAAGATGTATTTGATAGATTTGTCTTTTGGGGCTCATACTAGAGTTACGGGTGGATTTATATACCACAAATACAGTAATAGAGTATTCTGAGTTCTTCCATGTGCTTAATTTTACTAATGGGTTTTAAACCTCAAGTTTTCTTTTGCACATTAGTATTTTTTTCCTTCAGATTGGATAACTCTTTAGTATTTCTTGAGAGATGGATATAGTGGTGGTGAATTCTCTAACCTTAAATTTGGGAAAGATTTTATTTATCCTGCAAATTTGAATGACAATTTTGTTGGATACAATATTCCTGGGTTGCAGTATTTTTCTTTGAGCACTTTGAAAATTTTATTCCACTCCCTCCTGATATGTATAGTTTCCATTGTGAAGTCTGTTGTCCAATGAATAAGAGTTCCTTTATATGTTATTTTTTCCTATCTTTCACTGCTTTGCTGCTTTTAGGATCTTTTCTTTGTCCTTGGCCTTTGAGAGTTTGATAATTAAGTACTTGGGCATAGTCATATTTGACTTGAGTCTGTTTGGTATTCCAAAACCTTCCAGTATCAGAATATTTGTGTCTTTCTCAAGTTTTGGAAAGTCTTCTGTTATGATTTCCTTGAATGGGCTTTCTACTCTTTCTTCTTGCTCAACTCCCTCTTGAATACCCATAATTCTTAGATGTGGTCTTTTGAAATAATTTTCCATATCCCATGGGTGGTCTTCATTCTTTTCTGTCCTTTTTATTTTTCTCCTCTGACTGTGTATTCTCAAGCATCTGGCCTTCAAGCCCACTGATTCTTTCCTCTGCTTGAGTCATTCTGCTCTTAAGAGCATCTAAAGAGTTTTTCAGTTCAGCAAATGTATTTCTCAGTTCCCTGATTTCTGTTTGATTGCTTTTTATTATTTCAGTCTTTTTGTTGAATTTCTCTGATAGGTTTCTGAATTGCTTTTCTGTGTTACCTTAGAAGTCACTGAGTTTCCTTAAAACTGCTATTTTGCATTGCTGGTCAGAGCTCACAAATCACCATCTCATTAGAGTCAGTCACTGAAATTTTGCTTTGTTCTTTGGAGAGGTAATGGTTCCCTTTTTTTCTGTTTACTGTGGGTATATGTCTGTGTCTTTGCATTGAAAGTTTAGTTATTTATTGGTTTTCTCTGTCCAGCTTATTTTGGTTGTTGTTGAATATATTTATTTAGGGCATTTTCAGTGCTAAGTCACTACCTGCTTTATGGCTCTAAGTGGCACCTTAAGCCTAGGCTTATTACTGGCAGCAAATTCATATGGGTCTGCAGCAACCTCAGTTCTTGCCTCCTCAGAAGAAATAATTCAACTGAGGGGCATAAGGCAGAAGAAGAGACTGAGGCAAGTTTTAGAGCAGGAGTAAAAGGAAGGAAAGTACAGTTAGAGGAGGGCCAAGCTGGTGAATTGAGAGATCAAATACCCTGTTTGACCTTGGACTTGGGATTTTATATGTTGGCATACTTCCAGGGTCTTGTGTCCCTTCTCCCTGATTCTTTCTTTGGGGTTGGCTGTCCACATGTGCAGTGGCCTGCTAGCACTTGGGAGGGGAGCATGCAGAGTGTGTATACTGGAGTAGCACATGTGCTCACTTGAGGTATTCTTCCCTTACCAGTTAAATGTCCCTAGTAGGTCATATACCAGTTAAACTCCACCACTTCACCTCTTAATGCACATAACTTGAGACCACTTGCCTAACTCCTGAGATATTATTGGGAAGCTGTGCATTACCAGTTTCAGGTTTTTTCTACCTATCAGGAGACTGCCTTTACCCGGTGCTGTGACCAGTTACTATTTTAGAGAAACAGTTAACAACTACCTGACCATCACCTGATGGTTGCTTGACATCCTTGGAGAGGTGCAGGGAACCCTCCCTAGGACTGTTCTTGCCTAACTAGGTACCTACTGTAACAGGTTCACTTCAGCTCTAGTAAATGGTCAGAGTCCCCCTGTTCCAAATGGGGTTGGCTCTGTAACCACCCAGTTGCTTCATTTTCCTTACTGCCCAGACATGCTGATTTATCAAGACAGGGGTATTGCAATAGGAAAATAGTTTAATATACATAGAGCTGGCTAAACTCTATGTATATTAAGGAGACTGGAGTTTTATTATTACTCAAACCTCCCTGAATATTCAGAGGTTAGGATTTTACAAGGATAGTTTGGAGGACTAGGAGCTAGGGGAATGAGTGCTGCTTCTTGGTAAGTAATGCAATCATAGGTGTTTAATAAATGGTCCTACTTTGCTGAGTTTGCTTCAGGGTTGGGACTACTGGACCAATTGAGCTAAGAGTCATGGGTCTGGGTGGGGCCACCCAGTCATCATCAGGTCATTAGAAATGCAAATGCCTGAAAGGGCATTTCAAAAAGTCAATCATAGTTTCTATAATTGTTGGCTAATTGCAAATCTTGTGACCTCTGAGATAATGGCTGGCAATTATTTAACTATACCTACATCTTAGCAGAATTCAAGCCACTTTCATCCACCTAACCTGGTGGCCTTGCATTAGTTTTACAAAAGCAAGTGAGTTTTTAGGAAGGGCAGATAGTTTATCATTATACTTTTATATAGTTTATCATTTTGAACTATTGACTAAATTTCTCCCAAAGTTGGATTGACCCATGCCCACGAATGACCAAGGGCAGTTTGGAAGTTAAAGGCAGGATGAGGCTAGTTAAATCATGTCTCTTTCACTGCCGTAACTCTCTCACTTTTATAATTTTTGCAAAGATGGCTTCAGTCCCAAAAAGATTATCTCCCAGTGTAGGAAGGCTGGCTACGAGCTTGTGCCCAGGGGACATGGTGAACATACCTCCTGCTGCCACTCTGATTTGATGTCTCCTTTGACTGAGTTACAGAATAGAGTTTCTAGGCTGAGTATGGTAGTTCCACTTCCTGCATTTGTCTCTTCCTGTCATCAGGAACATTTCTCCCTGCAGGCAGTCTCGAGTCTACCTATGAGTTCAGGCAAGGACAGGTAAGACAGGGAACCCAAGGAGGTGGAGAAACACATGGTTGCTGCTTGGGCAGAATGTAGGGGGAAGGGCATTATAGAAGTGGAAGTCTTGTTCCCCTACCGTCTACTTCCACTTCTTTGTGGCCCCAGGGATTGTTTCATCTTCATACTTGAGCTCTGGATTGTTGCTGGTGAAGATCTCCGAGCCGTATATTTCTTTTGTTTCTTGTGTGAGTCAGCAGAAAGAGAAGCCAGCTTGCCTCTATGCTGCCATTATGCTGTCAGCTACCTCAGGAAGATATATTTTATATGCACACATATTCTGGTTAAAGCAAAGTCCGTAGAATGAAAATTGATGGGTGCATCTTTATTTGGAATAGACATACCACACCACACACACACATACACACACACACACACACACACACACATTTACCTTTAGTAAGTATTGGTGTTGGTTGTCAGCCAGGACCCTTACCTATGTTCAATTGAAACTAACTCTAACATACTTAAAAAGGGAATTTTTCAAAAAGATATTTTATAGGTCAAAGATTAACAATGAACCTGAAATACAGCTTTGAAAAGCTGACTTGAACCAAAGAAAGCTTGGAAATTGTATCCTGCAAAAATAACAACTTGGTCAGGATACTGCCTCTGATAAAAATAATACAACTGGGCTGACTATAGTGGCTCATGACTGTAATCCTAGCACTTTGAGAGGCCTAGGTGAGAGAATTGTGAGAGAGGCCTAGGTGAGCCCAGGAGTTCAAGACAAGCCTGGGCAACATAGTGAGGCTCTGTCTCTCCAGATAAATAAATAAATAAATAAATAAATAAATAAATAAATAAATAAATAACCTGGGCATAGTGTGCATGCCTGCAGTCTCAACTATGCAGGAAGCTGAGGTGGGGGATAGCTTGAGCACTGGAGATCAAGGCTACAGTGAGTCGTCTTTATGCCATTGCACTCCAGCCTGGACAACAGAGCAAGACTCTGTCTCAAAATGACAACAACAATAACAACAACAACAGTAACAACATAGCTGCCCCTAGATTTCTCAGTGATCCATTGTAATTTCTGAACTTTGTGTGGTGATAATAAAATCCCAGAAAAAAATCAGTCCAATTCACTCAAATTATGAAATTACATCATATAACTTTTCCCTGGCTAGATGGATGCCGGATGGAGAATAGTATATATACTTAGAGAGAGAGTGTGTGTGTGTGTGTGTATGTGTGTGTGTATGTGTTTATACTTAGCTTCTGCAATAAAGTTGGAGACCAAGTCTCTCTAAGAATGCATTACACATGAATGAGATTTTCACTCAATTATAATTTCTAACTTGTTATAATTATTTAAGATATCATTTATTTACTATTTATTTTATAATAAGCACCTTGCTGAGTTAGTTGATCCAGTTTGTTCAGTTAGTTTCTGGTTGACTCCTGAATTTTTTCAGGCATTCATTATATTGCCTGAATGTAATGATAACTTTTTCTCATCTTTTAAATTATATTTGCATATTGGTATTCTTTATGATTTTCTCTTTACATGAATTAATTCATCTGGAATGAAATTGCACAATTGGTGTGTGTTATTTCATCACCTTGTAGAGGATTCGTCAACTTTCTCATGGCCTGTGTGAAGTGAGATTGTTAGTTGAGTTTGTAGAATATCTTTTATATTTCAATCAAAAGCCTACACTGTTCTGTCAGAGATAGCAATTACAAGTGAAATAGTGATGCCATCTTTATTCCGACTCCTTATAACTTAGATCTTTTCTTGGCACAATGCATCTTTATTATTGTAACCAAACACAAGTCCAACTGCTTGTCACACAGAAGCCAAACACAAGAATTGAGATGAGGTGAAAAGAAAGCAGTTTTATTAATCAAATTCTAGCAATTGGGAAATGGTCCCACTCATGCCTCCCAAAGGCTCACGCTTCCAATTTCTTATTTGAGGCTGAGTAAGAGTTTTAAGAAGGGAAACTTGCTATGAGAAACATGTGGGAGAAAGGCAGGGTAGAAAGCCTATGTGTCTTGTTCCAATGGCTGTCTTGTGCTATTATCTACCTCAAGCATGGGCTAAAGCCATTTCAACAATGGCCAGGTTGTAGTTTAACTACCTTTTGGGGTAATCTCTAGATGGGGAGAATTCCACGGTTGGTCTCTGCACCTGTGTCATTTTAAGTTTAGCCCCTGAAGTTTCTAAGCAACAACATAATTAGATAAACTAGTACAGGCCAAGGAGTGTGTCCAGTTGGGAAGGAGGGAAACAATGAGATTCAAAGTGTATTTCAAGGCTAAGGCTAGAAAGAACAAAAAAAGTTTTTAAAATGCACTTTGAAACATTTTAAAGCATTACGTGATCTCAGGTATTATAGAAAAAAATTAAAATTGAATGAAAGAATGAATGTTAAACTCATACAGGAAACATTGCATCACTAGACTGAAGCAATGGAAAACATTTTATAAATTACTAACTTGACATGGGGCATCAGTTATGTATTCCCAATGTCACACATTTAATTTAGAGATTAAGAAGCTCACATCACCATTGCAAGTCTAGGGCAATGAAGTTCAGGGAGCTGTCTACAGGGATCTCTGGTGCAAGCAATCCTCACCGTCTCACACCAAAGGAATTGAACCTCATCTTCCTCCAACTACCTCAGTTTGCAAGAAAAAGTGGATGGTTCTCAAAGGTTTTCTTGGAAAATACCTCTTACCTCACATCCAGTCGTCATCCTGCAAATATGTCTGGAAAAAAATAGTCATGACTGGTTTCTTACCTTCCAATTTTGAAAGTGCCTTTGGAATCTAGGAATTGAAGCTGTTAGTGTCTTCTCTGTAAGGCAAAAGAAACTTTAGAAGAAATTTTTCTGAGTATTTAAAATAATATTCATTCAGTATAACAGTCCTATGAATAAGAAACTGATTACTTCAGGATAACGGAGGCATGGAACAATTCCAAACAAGGCAGTTTGGCTCCAAACTCTATGCCCTTCCAGTGCTAAGTATTTACATAGCTAAACATTTACATCCCATACATATGTATTTATTGCCAACATTCCAGTCAAAATATACCTGATCAACTAAATATACCTAATTAGCTGCATTTTCAAGGTATAAATTTATTTCATTTTATTGGACAAGCCTGACCATATGAGAAACAGAGGTAAAATTGGTAGCATTGAAATCCTCTTCCTCAGTCTTTGACCTACTATACTAAAGCTAAGTTTAAAGACTCCATAGTGTTATATGGTTAGCTCACACAAGCTCATTGGCTATGAAGGTAAATGTTGGTGTTAATCAATTGGTAAGATTTATTCAAAAGTACTCTAATGTATGCATTACCTAATACCTTTAAATATTAGCCTAATTGATCAATGCATAGTCAAGTAAAAAGACAGATAGCAGTTTGACATAAAGGCAGGTTCTATGGGCAACAGAAGAAATGAATGTCTATGCCTACGGGACTAGAATAATAAAAGAAGAGACATTTGAATGGAACATTGAGGAACAAGATTTTAAGATAAATTCCTCCTGAATAGAAAATTCTGACATACTTCTATAGATATTGGTATTAAGACAAACCAAACCAAGAATTTAGTGTAAATAATTAGGACATTTGAGTGATGGGGCAATATTTAATTCATTTTAGCATTTCATGTTCTGTTCAGAGATTTAAGCAGTATAACAATTTCATTTACCTAAAAGTACACTGTTGCCAAAATGTCTTTCTAACCTCATGGGGTTTGACCAGCCAGCTTCTAAGAGCAATTTGAAAATCATGCCACTGATTAACTAAGCTTCCTGGAAATTTCAAAATATGTTAAGAGTCAGCTGATTTGTCAGTTCCATATGGTTACTCTCAGAATGAGATCACAGGGTTATTTTATTGTGAAGATGGAGATCAGTAAGGAGTTCACAGTGTATTTAACTCACATCAGTTATTCCGGTTACACTTCTCATTTACATTGATAAAATGTAAGTTTCAAAAACATTTATTACATATTTATCTTTCATTGGTTTGTGTCTCAGATATATTGTAAAGACCAATATTGTATATTTTAATACATGCCAATGTACTAAGTTGCAGAAATGTTTAAAACTGATTTCGGATGAAGTCAGTCTGTCTACTTTGCATAGATAAAAATTTTGTCTAAAATTACATTACTTCGTAGCTCTGGGTTTCACAAAAAATTAAGTATGATCAATCCTTTCATTGTGATACTTTTACAAAATCTATGTTTATATGTTCTATCCTAAATGCTAGGGAACCACAGATATGGGGACACCTAAGAAGCACCCTTTCTCTTTTTCTCTCTCCCAATCCTGTTCAGATCCTATAATAAGGCAGAAAAATCACAAGATAAATATTTGAAAATAATGGTTCCAGAGCAAAACGACCTAGGCTGTATTCCATGGGACACTCCTGTACAGAGTGATACTAACAAATATTTCAGGAAAAGCAAGCCCTGAGGTAAAAAATGTGAGTAATTTTGCATATTACTCTTTCTTGGAAATTCACAATTGATATTTGCCTAGTAAATGTTCTGAGAAATCTTGGTTGAGAACAATTGTTTAAAGTTTATTTAATTTTCATAACACAAACTTGATTAGCAAGACCTCTTGTTTATTGCACTATATATATATATCCATCTCTATTTTATCCAAGGGTAATATTTCCTCGAATATGTATTTCTTGAAGTCTTAATAAGACTTGTGTAGACAAATAGCTACTGACTAGATAAACAGATTGGGTTGGTTAGAACATAGGAAAATCATTTTATCATTAAATACCTAGGCACAGTGGCTTCTATGGTCTGCATGAGCAAATTACTGAGTTGGGTGTATGTATTTAATGATTATTTAGATAATTAGCTAATTAATTGTTAATATAATCGATAGTGCATTTTGATGTCTTCACTGGTGTTGGCAAGTTTTAAGCAAAAGTTTTCTTGGAACTGTTTTGCCACTATAAGGAGAGAGTATGACTGAAAGTAGTCAACAATTAAAAGCAAAACCAGCAGTCAGAAAGGAATATCCCAAGACTCAAATAGGTTTTAGTTGCAATTGAAGGTGCCTGAATTTCAGGTATACGTGAAGCTAGGTCTTACCTAGACTTTTCTAAATCTGTCAGTCCCCTCTGTTGGTTTTTGTTTTTGTGTTTCGCTTTAGTTAGCTTGAGTTGAGGTTTTGTTACCTAGGTAATCAAAATAACTTTGAAAAACACAACAGAGAAATGTTATTAAGCAATCTTTATTTTAAATTCCGTGACTTCCCATTACTCAAAAAATTTTTATTTTTGAGAATATGTTTGAATATTTATATACACATACACAAACATATATAGTAATACACACACACACACACACAGCACACAGATATATTTTTTCTGGAAGATTGTCTTGGTGGTATGTTTACTAGGCCTTAGTTATTGCAATGTTATGACTGAATGACAGCAGATGGCCTTTGTTTTTGTTTTTCTTTTTTTGAATTACAGTATTTTCTGTATTAAACAGAGACTCCTTCAATATCTGCTCAAATTTCATATCACAGTTAAATCTGAGGCATGACTGTTTCATTTATCTTGTAAGTAATTTTTTATTAATAAACCTTTAGAAGTATTTCTTTGTCTCTTCAATTTGAAATTTATCAAGTTTACTTATTGCTACATAGATAAATTGCCAGATACACTACCTTATCTCATTATTCACCACATTTAGCTTTTCACTTATGCAAAAGACACAGGAAAAATATTATTGAGTAGATCGACTTCAGGGCGTAAGGAGCACATTAAATCTTGCTTAAATAATTATCTAAAAGTTTGATAATTGTAAGTAGCCAATAATATTGGATTTTGATTAGATGTAAGTGCAAGTCCAGTTATGAGTATCCAGAAAATGGCATAAACTTTGTTATAATAAAGAGCACTTAACCACATTTCTTTGTTTTTTTTTTTTTTAATGTTTACTTTTTTTCTGAAATACTATGAAGCTGGTGGATTCTTAAAATTTCTGGTCAGCATTATTTGCGATTTTTCTAAGAACATGGAATAATGTACACAGTAAATCAGAGCCTACTTAATCTAAAAAAATAGTTGTGCCTAATGGATGCCACAGCCTGGGCCAGGCTCTCTATATATAAAATAAACATAGTTTCTGCTTGTCTCATAGATCTTACAGTTTGGTAAGGATTAAAAATGCTTTATAAGGAAATAAATTTATAATTAAAAATGTGAAAAGATGCATAAAGAAATACACAGGATGCTGTAGATTTGCTCTACAGAGTCAAAAATCTAATTAAAGAAATATACAGGATGCTGTAGAAAACAATAATAGAGTCAACAATCTAATTACATAGTAAGTCAAAGTTTCTTCGAAAAAGTGACATTTAAGCCCGTAGGAAGATAAGGAGCAAGGCATGTGAAGAAAGGGCACCTGAGCAAAAAGGGTAACTTTTGCTTAGGACTGGGGCAAGGAAGAACTTAGTGTAGTCAAGTACAGAAAAGATCAACAGAATGTCTGCAGCCTAGTTTTCAAGGTGCAGAAAGTCTGAAGACAATGCGGCAGAGCTCGCCAGGAAACACAATTTTCAGGCATTTGTAGAATGTACAAATTATCCATGTACATAAATGGTAGAATCTGACATGTGGATCAAAATGCTGACATTTTATTTGTGGGTTGCAAGTCCTCTGAGTTGTAAGGCTGAAGAATAAACAGAAGTGAACAAAAGGGGAAAATTAAATGCAATAATTCATAGTGTTGGCCCCTGTTTCTCAGAGAACTCAGAGGAGCACAGTGTGTTTTCCTCAGAAACGGTAACTCAGAAGAGTTTTTTTTTTTTCCTTAGAGTCTCGCTCTGTCGCCCAGGCTGGAGTGCAGTGGCGCGATCCCAGCTCACTGCAAGCTCCGCCTCCCAGGTTCTCGCCATTCTCCTGCCTCAGCCTCCTGAGTAGCTGGGACTACAGGCGCCCGCCACCACGCCCGGCTTTTTTTTTTTTTTTTTTTTTTTTTTTAGTAAGGACTGGGTTTCACCCTGTTAGCCAGGATGGTCTGGATCTCCTGACCTTGTGATCTGCCTGCCTCGGCCTCCCAAAGTGCTGGAATCAAGAGGGTTTTAAGAAAGAAACAAAACATGGCATAGTTTTGGGGAAAGAAAAAAGTGGGGTGGAGGGGGTCATCTGTATGAATCCTTTCCATTTTCTGTTTTTCATTAGTCAAAGTATCACTGTGAAGAAAGGACATCCCTCTACTTTCAGGTTGTGTCGCTGAGCTCTGACATTCTCATGGTTTACTGTTTCATCTAAGTTCAGAAGTGAAAGGATGGTGATAAAATGGCAGAAAAATGCATAATAGCAAAGAGAGAGAGAGAGAGATGTAATTGAAGGACTCAGAAGAGGCACACAGGTTTGTACCTAATATACTATGATGAAAAATTTGGAATTTATGCTCAATGCAATGAGAATATGTTGACTAACACTGAAAAATTGTTGTGATGTGATCAGATTTACATTTCTAAATTATACTCTGGATACTATGGGGGGATGCAGAGAAGCAGGGAAGCACCTAGTAGGCAGACTGATTAAAAGCTTTTAAAATTGTCCAATTGAACACTAATGATAGTTGAGACTAATCCGTTGGCAGTGGAGGTTAGAAAAAGTGGATGGTTCTAAGAAGTACTTTGAAGGCTGAGTTAGTGCTATTCACTGATGGATTGAATGTGAAAAACTCAGGATGAAGAAAAATTAAGATGGGTTTTATTTCTTGATGAAGTGAAGACTAAGCTAGAAAAAGAGATTTGAGAGTAGGATTTGAATAGAGAATCTTAGTATAACTTTCCCAAATTTACTTTCTTCTCATTTATTTTTCATAAAATATGATTGACTTGAAATGGCCTGAAATCTCAAATCTGATTTCTAATAACAAGGTATATTGCCAACCTTCTAAAAATGTTGACTTCTTTTCCTTCTTCCCGCCTTTCTCTAGAAAAGGAATTTTAGTTGTTGAAAGTAACACACATTGAATCTGCATGGTTTCAACGAATAAGACTTAAAATTTTAACAGGTATTGAATATAAAATGATAGTTGACCATGAGCTAAGCTGTCTACATATATTATCTCATTGAATCTTCACAATATTTGAGATGTGCATTATTATTCATATTTTCTAGAAACTGACACACAAGAATATTAAGTAACTTTCCCAAGAGAGTTTGAATTATGTAGCGATGCCAGGGTATAAAATTAAAGTATTCTGAGCCCAGAATTAAAATTCTTTCTTACTAAGTTGTATTGTCCCGTGTGTCATTTCATAGTTCTAGCTACATTTTTCTATGTATTCTATCCAGTTGGTCTAGGTCTAACTCATCTAGACTGTGGTACAGAGCTTCTCATTATAATGGAATAATTTATGGAAAGGAGCGCAGCTGTGTGAAGATAAAGGGCTCAGTAATGAATAAACCAGGTGCAGAGACAGACTGGAGAGTCAGAAGGTTAATATGAAATATTGGGATATTATCATAAAGAATTCCTGAGAAAAAATGCTTTGAGGGAAAACACGTCAATGAAAGTACTTTCAGACTAAGCAGCAACAGGGTACACAGAACTGAGTTTGAATGCGTGAACAGAGTGTTTTAGTGAAAATTGAGTGGTGGTCAGATTAGGTGGTAAAGTAGTATAAAGTGAAAGATACTACAGGCATGAAAGTGTACCTGAAAGCTGATGAATTTACTTTGAAATATCTCTGGAGTCACAGAAAAAAAAAAAAAAAAAACTTACTAAAAGCCAAAAAAAAAAACTTTCTAAAAACTATTTAGAAAGATAGGCGCCGGGCGCGGTGGCTCAAGCCTGTAATCCCAGCACTTTGGGAGGCCGAGATGGGCGGATCACGAGGTCAGGAGATCGAGACCACCCTGGCTAACACGGTGAAACCCTGTCTCTACTAAAAATACAAAAAACTAGCCGGGCGAGGTGGCGGGCGCCTGTGGTCCCAGCTACTCTGGAGGCTGAGGCAGGAGAATGGCGTGAACCCGGGAGGCGGAGGTTGCAGTGAGCTGAGATCCGGCCACTGCACTCCAGCCTGGGCGACAGATCAAGACTCCGTCTCAAAAAAAAAAAAAAAAAAAAAAGATAGGCAAAATATTTCAGGAGACTCTTCTGAATTGTTTTCTTTTATTCAAAATATTAATATCGTTGAACGTGGAGTCTAGCATAATCACGGGGAATTAAATATCTTTAATTGTCTAACATACATAGGATTCTGATTGAGAAGAGGGCTGCTATGTATTTATATTTAATTTTGGCTCTAATTATATTGCCTTTAATGCTTTTTAAAAGGTGACCTGTAATCTAAATTACCAGTTTCAATCAAGAGTTGTCAAAACTCTCTGATAATATTGGCATAAGATACCTTTATTATATTCATTTTAAAGCATCCACCTGTGAGGAAGCCAGTTTTCCTCCCTTAAGTAAGTATACCATGATCAATTAAGAATGAGCTTATTAAAAAGAAACAAACTCATAAAACGAAATGGGAGGTTTTACGACATAATGAAGATAAAAATGCTAAAATTAATTAAGTGGTTATACGTGAATTAAAAAGGTTATAAAAAGCAGTAGCAAATGGCCTTCTAAGGTCTCAGGTTTGTGTAAGTGAAAAGCTTGGACTTTGGAGTATAACAGAATTATGAGATTTTGGTCCCATCACTCAACAGATGCAGAATCTTAAATGAGTGCCTTAGTCATTCTGTTATTCAATTTTACCATTTCATTTATTATTAGTAGTACTACTACTGATAATAATAATAACAGTAATTACACCTTCCTCATGAACTTTTTTGAGATTTAGATGAGAAAGTATATGATCAAATAAAGTATTCATTAAGTAAATATTCTTTTCCCTTTATCTGGCATCCAGACTGAATTTCTCAGTGCTAATTCATTTTTGATATTTTGAAGAGGTTTTTTTTTGTGATGAACTCAACAGGCAGACTGGAATAGTTAAAGAAAATGTCAATCTCCTATGAAAAAATGTTATACGTATAATATTTTAAGTTATTTGATTTGAAAAGCAAAACAGAGAATATTTGTCATATTTATAGTTTAGATATGGAGTGAGTTTGAGGATAAAGCACTTTATGAAGCCTAGGTAATTTGACACTGATTATCATAACTTAGTGAGGAAAACTTTTGATTTATTATACCTGTCTCCCTAAGTAAGATAAAATGTTTGAACAAAAAGTAATTTTCATCTTCAAGCCTTGAACTGGGTTTAGGGGAAAACAGCCAGTTAGAGATAAGCCTCTTGTGATGTAAGGAGCTGCAGGGAAAAGGATCAGTTAACCGAACTCTTCGTATTTTGCTAGAGGAGTGCTGGTGAATTTATAGAAGTGGGACAAGGGCAAGTTCTGTAAAAGGTCTTCACTCTTGCCATAGACTGTATTGAATAACAAATCTATTTATTTAAATTGACATTACACCCTATTACTTTGGATCTTCTTGGGGGAAAAATAAAAACAATTTATGTCTATGACATAATAAAGCGTTAACTATTACAGCATCCACAGAAGTCAAATCCATCCTGAAAGAAAGGATAGATGGCTAGTCCATAAAATATATTTTTACGAAATAATGGGTGAAGGAGAAACAGGTACAGATAATTAATGCCATTGACTTATCTGATCACCTTAAGATAAATACAATTCCAATGCTTTATGTTTACATGTCTGCCATGAAGACTTAACTGATACATCTTATTGGATAGAGAATATTTTTATATGATGTAAGCTAGTCCGCAAAGATAGTCTGGGAGAGACGGTTTTCAAATAAAGCAATCAAATTTATGTCTGCTGGGTTTGGCTATGTCCCCGACCAAATCTCATCTTGAATTGTAATTCCCGTAGTCCCCACGTATCATGGAAGGGACTCAGTGGAAGATCATTGAATCATGGGGGCGGTTACCCTCGTGCTGTTCGTGTGATAGTGAGTGAATTCTCACAAGAGAAGATGGTTTTATAAGGGACTTTTCCCCTTGTTGCTCAGCACTTCTTGCTGCTGCCGTGTGAAGAAGGATGTGTTTGCTTCCCCTTCTGCCATGATTGTAAGTTTCCTGAGGCCTCTCAGCTCTGCCGAACGGAGTCCATTAAACCCCTTTCCTTTATAAATTACCCAGTTTCAGGTATGTCTTTATTAGCGGATTGAGAATGGACTAATACAGGGTCTTTAATATTTAACAAACATATGATAGCTAATAGATATGAATGTTTACTATGTGCTAACTACTATGCTAGGTGCTCAAGAGACAGTAACAAAAAAGTCAAATCGTGGTTCTGGTCCATATGGGTTTTGGAAGTAATGTAGAAGAACTTAATGCTACCGGAATTTACCAAAAGGCAAGGTACCAGAATAGGTACCCTAAGCTGTTATGCGACTTCCATGAACAAGTAGCTTGTGGAAATGTGGAGTAAGTTTCTCAGTGTTATCTCCACTATTTTTCCAGGAATGGATAAATATATCCTGAGGAGAGGACAAAGCATAGTCAAACATTGTTTAAGGATGAAGATAGGTTCTGAGAAATGCGTACTTAGGCCATTTCCTCATTGTGTGAAAATCAGAGTGTACTTACATGAACCTAGATGATACAACCTACTACTACACACCTAGGTTATATGGTACAACCTATTGCTCCCAGGCTACAGACTTGTGTGGCAGGTTAGTGTACTGAATACTGTAGCCTTCTGGAATGCAATGATAAGTATGTATGTATCCAGACATAGAAAAGGTACAGCAAAAATATGGTATTATAATCTTATGGAACCACTATCATACGTGTAGTTCATCATCCAGTGAAATGTCATTATAAGGCATATGTCTATAATTAAGTAGTTCATATACTGAATTAACTAAATCTCTGAACTACTAGATGCAGAACTTGTTCAGAGGGAGACTCTTAACATTAACAAACAGATATTGCACATTTTACCCTTCTGATATGATTTGGATCTGTGTCCCCATCCAAATCTCATGTCAAATTGTAATCTTCAGTGTTGAAGGAGGGACCTGGTGGGAGGTGATTAGATCATGTGGACAGATTTCCCCCTTGTTGTTCTCCTGATACTGAGTGAGCCCTCACAAGATCTGGTTGTTTGAAAGTGTATAGTACCTCCCCCTTCTCTCTCTTCCTCCTACTGCAGCCACTGAAGACGTGCTTGCTTTCCCCTTCGCCTTCCGCTGTGATTCAAAGTTTCCTGAGGCCTCCCAGTCATGCTTTCTGTACAGCTGGTGGAACTGTGAGGTAATTAAACCTCTTTTCTTTATAAGTTACCCTATTTCAGGTATCTCTTTATAGCAGTGGGAAAAGGGACTAATATACCGTCCTATACTATAGAGAAAACTACAAGATAAGTATTGAGGGGTTGTCCTATAGAGAGTGAAATTTGAAGAGAAACCACCCTCACACTTAAGCCCCTCATTAAGAAAGAGGAGAGAGGAAATTTCAATTAGTTCCTCTGACATCAAGAGAAAACTGACATCTCTGTTCCCACCTGGAATGCTACTGAATCAAAGTGAGGATTTGCTAACCTGCACCAGTGTTATCATACAAAGGGAAGAAAAATGGAGAACGGAGAGGACTGTCTTGGGGTCACTGTTGTGAGCCACATTCATCCCTCCATCTGGTCTTTCATGCATCTCCATGTCTTGGTGGATATGGCAGGAGGTCAAGTCCCTGACTACTTTCCATACGGGTCATTCTTCAGCCTCGTGTTTGAAGTGCTAGGGGATGAGAAAATGTCTCCTCCCATGACAAGAAGAAGGCACACTTCCTGATTTGTAGCCATAGTCTCATAAGAGCTGAAGGAGTGCAACAGGGCTATTCACTGGAACTGTAGTATAGACCAGTGAGGCTAAAAATGGTACCACAGTGGGAAGAGGCAGGAAAGAAATATCAAAAGCTTCACTTTCCACATCCTCCAGTGTCTTGCTGGTGACTGCCCTTAGCTAAATCCCAGTAGAACGTCAGCTGAATGGGGACATGGGGGATTCAGTGTACGTTGGGCAGCCACCTTGAGCACAAAAAAGGGCAGATGGGTGCACAGAATGGACGCAGAGGGCACCAGCATTTAGAGCAAGACTTAGCTACACAGTAGACACTGAATAATATGTGTTGCATGAATAAATTAATGAACCAATATATAATATAAAATTAGCCATGTGGTTGAAAAACTCAGGAGTAAGGAAGAAGAATGAGGTACTTATTATAGAATCATTGAGGTATATGAGCGTGTGGTGTCCCAGAAGACAGGGGAAGACAGTGGTCACAAAGTTATTGGTCAATTTCAAGACAATGCGAGGCTGAGAAATATTCCATTTTTCCCTGTGTCTGAGAATCACATGAGATCCATTTGCAGAAATCAGAAAAGTTGTATCATCAGTCAAACCACTCGGCTGCTCTCCATTCAAGGCAGTGAAATACTTCATGGTTTAATAGCACAGATTTAACAGCCAGTAACCTTTGCTCTACTCTTCGTTAGTAGGATGACCCTCAAAAATGGGCAGAGCAGAAATACTATTTACTTTGCAAATTAGTGAATTTAACAAGGGTTTATACTTTTAAACCAAAAAGGTAGAGAGATGGTGCAAAGTGGGTTCACTGCACCAGTTATGAGTCCCAAGGGAGGACGCTAAACACCTTTGCCCTCTGTATCATGAGCTGTGGCAATTTCTGTCACTTGCACAAGTCCAGTGAGGCGGAACACTGACACACAACAAGTTCCACGAAGCATATTTATTACTTACAGATAGTAACAAGGGACAATAGAAATCTCAGATTCATGGGCAAGCCAGTCCCCCAAGGCTCAGGACAGCTGTCCAGGGCACATGCAGTCTTGCACTGCAGCACCCATTTGCACTGCAGTGAGGGACCTCAAAAAGCAGCCCTTCCTGTGTTTTGTACTCTGGAGAAACACAAGTCACTGGTAGGACATCCCATTCTAGGAGGGACAAGAATAAAGTCCAGGCTGTTCTGGCCAGTTACTGGTTATATCAGAAAGTTGCATTCAAGGTGCAGAGACAAGCCAGTGCCTCCTTATTCACCCAGCTGGCAAGGTTAGATTTGAACCATGCCTGATATATTGATGTAACAGGAAAGTCTTTTTGTTCTGATACTGTGGAGGACTTAAAGCGTCTCTGAAACATGGTTATTGAGATAGGCTGAATAAATCCTCCAAAGACACAAAGACATTCACACTCTGATCTCCAGAACCTGTGAATATGTTATGTAGCAAAAGGACATTGAAGATGTAATTAAGAAGACCAATCTTAAAATGAGGAGATTATCCTAGTTTAAGTGAGTAAATCCTATGTACTCTCTTAAGCCGTTAAAAACACAAACTTTCTCCAGCTAGAGTTAGAGACCTGAAGCAGAAGTCATAGAAATTCCAGTCACAAGACAAATTTTATACACCACCCACAGGCAAAAACTGGAGCTAATGGAAAGCATGAGGCTGAACACTGGTAGCCTATGGGAGCTGCCTTTAAATCGTATTAGTGATTTAAACAATGGAGGTGTCATTATTTATATTTTCTTTGGGTATCTGGGTCACCTGTTTACGATCCTGAAATTCTTTCCCAAATGTAAAACCTAAAGAGAGAAATTATTGTGGTGATACGCAAACCAGTATTTTCACTTGCACTCTTGTCACTATACATAGTATCTGTGTTATATTTCTGACATATCATGAATAGAGAAATTACTAAATTTGTTTTGGTAGGGCATTGTGTGACCTTGTCTGAAAAATATCCCAGATTACTGTCCGCTTTATAGTTATCACAAAAGAGCTACAACTCCTTCAGTTACATGAGGAAATGAATGGAGTGAAGGTATATAGAAAAACACTTTATTGAATACTGGTCTAAATACTTTAAAATGTTTCATTCTTAACCTTGAAAATAACCATAAGAGGTGTGCATCATTATCAACACTTAACAATTGAATTACCTGTGGCTAGTATCAGTCACATAACATGCCCAGGTTAATATCTCTGTTGCATCTAGCTTGCAATGCTTACTTTCTTTATGTTTTTCTTTTTTTGTGTATGCCATCACACAGTGTCTATAATCTCATATCTAGGATTTCTTCTAATGGAAGCCTCATCTGTTGTTAATTATTTTTAACAACAAGAAGAGATTAAGAGTTAAATCCTTGGGTTGGTTGAAGCTTTTCTCTAGGTATAATACTGCAAACCTAAATAATGCCATTTCAATTTAAGAAAACATAACATGACCAAAAATGTGTAAAATGCAAAAGAAGAAAGAATTCACTAAGGTGATTTTCTTAATATAGCATGCAAGTAAGTGATTTAGTAATTAACCGTTCTTGCAGATTCTAGCTCATGCAGATATAACTTATCGAGTCACTACTCCATTAGCTGGCATAGATTAGATGTCTTCTAAGGGTATCTACATTTTGTGCTTCACTGGTGTTGTAGGACTCATCACTATGGGATGGATAGGAAAACGCTTTCATTTTGTGTTCCAAGGATAAAAGAAAATTACATACTAAATGCTGAACAGAAGAACTCTCTTTGAGTTCAACATCAAAACTATACAAGTGGTTACTGAAGTGTGAGGTTGAAGCTCTTATTCACTGAATCCATCTTCATGCCAGGACAAGGAAAAAAGCCAAGATAACAAGCCTTCATGGATTTTCCAGTAATATATATCAATTAAAATTCAGGAGGAGAGGAAACAAAAGTCCAGAGCAATTTATTAATTTGTTTACAGCTGTTTGAATATGTAATATGAAACAGTAGTTTGGGGAATAGCTGTGGGGTTGGGGGATGTATTGATTTTGATGATATTGCTCACAGAAATACACAAGTGCTTTTGATGTATAAACTGCTACAGTGTAACTTGTTTAGTCTATTGATTCATGTGCTTTGATGGAGTTGTATATGCCTGTTCTGGGACTCGCAGGAAAATGAGATGCCATTTCAGTGTGTGGAATAAAGAGTATATTTAAATGTGAAAAACCAATGGATTCTTCTGTTACTTTACTGGAGCTTTTGTTCAGTTGGTCAAAGTTTGTTGCAGTGCCAACCACAATATCCGCTTTTTAAAGGGAATAAAAACCATGCATCTAAAATAATAAAAATTTGAATCTGCTCAATTAAAATGAAAGATACAATATTTATTGACTTCATAAAAATATAGGAACTTTTTTGCAGGGAATGATAAAATTCTGAGACAAAGCAATAGCTTAATTATCATAGAGACAAAATAACTGAGATATTGAGAGTAAATCCAATATGACAAGACTCCATTTTTGACAATACAAAAGTAAACATAAGACACCACTTCACAATGGGTTGAAAAGATTTTCATTCTGGGTTGCAAATATTAGAAATTACTTATTTTTGATTTCACATCTTAGGAGAGATGAGGCATTATCTAAAAATAGGCGTGGATATTTTTTTAAAAATTTTACATAATTTTTGGTATACATGTATTTGAAAATACACTTTTTTAAGTAAGTATTTTCTACTTGGTGCTTCATAACTGAATCACCAAAATGGAATTCCCTTATATATTATTAAGTGATTTTCCAGAAAAGTTAACTAAAGATTAGAAAATTTAATAATTATTCAGGTAAAAAATATTCCTGAAAAATGTAAATGTTCGGAGCTTTGATTGAAGTCATTGTTAACTTACACCACTCTTCTTTCTTTTCACTGCCACGTAGTGAAAACTACAAAATGTGATTCATTGTTAATTTTATTACACAGAATGTAGCTAGAGAAAATCTGATACATACTGTTTAACATACATATTCAATTACTAATTATGATGGTCAAAGAAGACAGTTGTCCATCGTTAAACATATATGTTTATTAGAGATAAAGCACTTCCTCCACTTAATGTTTTACTTATATTTGAAGATCTTAATAATTAGACTTTGACTCACAAGGAGAATTACTAAAATGAGCATATCAGTGTTGGGAGACAAATCCTCTGCAGAGTCTGGTGTTCTTGCATGATCTGAGCCTTCTGAGCAAAGGACATGATTAAACACTAGATATGCTTAAAACTAGAATTGGTGTACCCTATTGGAGAAATTTAGAAACAGACTTCCCAGAGGTTTACCATGGTGTTAAAGATCAAGTCTTATGTTTCCACTCTCTGAAGACACTTGCCTTCATAGCATAGTAATAAACACAGGACACCAATGTCTTCTACCCCAGAGGCAATTTACCTATATTTAAGGGTATTGAGTCATCTGTCTGGTTGAAGGGAAGGATGAAAACATCTGCCAGCAGCCCCATAAAGCCCAGCCTCTCCTAGGAAGGGTCCAAATTTGATCCCCTAATTTTAGGATCCGCACCTGTGGTATGCTCCAACGCAGGCACAGGTGACATCCAACCATCATCACAGCAAGGCGCTGCTCAGGGTGCAGTTTGTGCTGTAAGAAATAATAAAACATCTATTTCATTTTCTGAACAACTTTTTGACCTTCTATAATTACACACACACACCATATCTATATGTATATCATCTATATGTATTTGTGTATGGAATATATATGTGTGTATATATGTACATATGTGTGTGTATATGTGTGTGTATATATACACATACATATATCATACATACACACATACATGAAGTACTGTTGGAATACCTGTGTCAGCAAGTAGAGTAAGATCTTCACAGTTTCTGATTTCACACAAACCTTAAATTTACATTTATAAAATTAATAAAAACAATATTGATTTAAAAAGCATAGATTTTTCAGTTTATAACAACATTAAATGTGTGGTACATTGCATAATGACCTTCTCCCCAAATGTCTGAACTCCGATTTCAAAACCTTGTCAATATGTTACATTACCAAGCAAAGGGGACTTTAATATGTGATTAAAGTAGATGTTATGAGACGGGGGAAATGTCCTAGTTTATCATATGAACTCTCAAAAGCAGAGTATCTTTCCTGGCTAACGTTAGAGAGAAAGGAAAGAGAAGAAAATGCAGTAGAAACCCAAACTGTGAGACAGACTTCACTCTCTGTTGTTCACTTTGAAGATGGAGAAAAGGGTCCATAAGCCAAGGGATGAAGGAAGCCTCTAAAAGTTGGGAACTGCCCATAGCTGAAAGCCAGCTAGGAAATGGGGACCTCTGTCCCACTGCAGTAAGGAAATTAATTCTGCCAACACCTGAATGAGCAATGAAACAGAGCCCCATGTTTCTAAGGTCTTCAAAAATGAATGCAGCTCTATCAACAACTTGATTTAGGTCAGTGAGAACCATACCAGACCTCTGACTTACAAAACTGTGAGATAATAAACTGTATTATCTTAAGTCATGAAGTTGTGGTTATTTTTTTTATTTTTATTTTTTTTGAGATGGAGTCTTGCTCTGTTGCCCAGGCTGGAGTGCGGTGGTACGATCTCTGCTCACTGCAAACTCTGCCTCCTGGGTTCACGCCATTCTCCTGCCTCAGCCTCCTGAGTAGCTGGGACTACAGGCTCATGCCACAGTTGTGATCATTTTTAATGGCATCAATCAAAACTAAGTACACCAAGTTTATTTTTGACACTCCATCAAGCTGACTTTGTTCATGGCACCCATTTCCCTCTTCTTCCCAGGACAGCCTTCTCATTTCATTTGTGAAATCACGTCTCTCTCATTCCAATCTGTGTGGTTTGGGAAGGCTGACAACATTTTTAGCCCTGATTGTCAAATCAAGGTATATATTTTTCTTCTAGAAAATGTTTTAAGTTCAGGGATAAGCACTTTCCTTCATGAAAACCAAGGAAACACCAAAGTGTCCAAACACTTTTGTTGAAGTTACTTCTATGCTACATTTCTCTCCTTTTCACAGATGTTGGTAGGGTAGTAGCAGAAATCCTGAGACTGTAGCCATCTGGTAGCCTTGAGTGAAGAGGCTGAAGCAGTGGAAACCACGAAGAGCTTGAGAAGATATAGATCCTTCTGAGGTGATTTTATCTTCTTGCCTCAAGTCTACACATTATTTTTGTTGTTTTTGCTTATTTGAATTTGAGTTTCTTTTCTCTCTTGCAGTGAAAACAGTCTAACACATATACCATATGTTACTCTACCCAAATTTTTCATTTAAAATTCTAAATTTGGAGATGAAAATTAAGTAAAAAAAAAAAAAAAAAATCCTGCAAAACTCTAACATGGTATGTTAAAGGGATTGACTGAGTGGAAGACTGGCCTGTGGTTCTTATTAAAAATGAGTAAATGAACAATCACTGTATACTTGGTGAAGAAGAATTTTTGGGTGTAGACACCAAAAATCTGTGTTTTTATAAAATTCCATAATGATTTATGAAACTCACTAAAATTTGAGAACTACTAACTAATGATAACTAATTAAAATAAAATCTACTTGCAGATTGAAATTATCAACATATAGGTTTTTTCTTACTCTTCGTGTATAACAATATGCTAGAATATATTCATTCATTTAGAGGATTACATAAATCTAATCTTCAAGATTATATATCTGATATTGGTTAACTATTAATAGCATGGTAAACATCTTTTCCTTTTCTTTTTTAATCTTTAGTTACACTAGTCATGCTCCTTTCATAAACTTGGCATGTTAATGTAGCAAACTTATGTGTGTTACCCAAGCAGAACCAATGGGGCATAAGAGGTTAGTGTTATAGCCAATGGAAAAAGAAACTAACTGTTCTTATTCCCTTTTATTCTATAGTGTAAGAATGAAGAACTGTGGCTTCCACAACTCTTGGACCACTTCAGGAGTACCAGGAGTTATCAATGTTGGTTGCAAGTGGGAAAGGCACTTATCACAACCCAGGGATAGACTCTGCAGAGCAAAAATGTAAAACAAGAAATGACCTCAATGACATCATTAGAGTCATTTGATTTAGTCTCAACTGGATCCAGAACTATCCTTAGTTTTTTCATTATATAAACAAATAAAACCAGTTTTTGTGAAGGCTAGTATGAATTGGGTTTTACATTACTTTTCACGTCTTGACCTAATGTCAAGTTTTCAGGAACACTATGTGGTCTTTTATAAGATTTATCACTAAATAATTTATGCATATTTCCTCATAACCATGAGGCTCATAGGTTGAAATAAGATTAATGAATGGAGATTTTTCTTTATATATGTATATGATTCATAGATTGCCGGGATGATTTAAAGTAGCAGTTCTTATGGTGAGACCTCCAGATCAGCATCTTCTTGTACCATTGGTAACTTGTTAGTAACAATTTTGAAAAGCACTGATTTAAAGAAACAAAAGAATCGCTATCATCTAACTAGTTGGTCAGTAGATTATATGTGGTATGTCATAATAGAAAATAAATTTAGTATCACATAGCACTCAATATTGGTGATCCTTTAGCGAAAACACACATTTATTGTTTATAGTAACTGTATTAGTCCGTTTTCATGCTGCTGATGAAGACAAACCTGAGACTGAGCAATTCACAAATGAAAAAGATTTAATGGAGTCACAATTCCATGTGGCTGAGGAGGCTTCACAATCATGGTGATAGGTGAAAGGCATGTCTCACATGGTGGCAGACAAGAGAAGAGAAGTTGTGCAAGGAAATTCTCCTTTGTAAAATCATCAGATTTCATGAGACATATTCACTATCATGAGAACAGCATGGGAAAGACCCACCTCTATGATTCAATTACCTGCCACCAGGTCCCTCCCATAACACATGGGCATTGTGGGAGCTACAATTCAAGATGAGATTTGGGTAGGACACAGCTAAACCATAGTCACCCCTGGCCCCTTCTAAATCTCATGTCCTCATATTTAAGAACCAATCATGCTGTCATCAAAAGTCTTAACTCATTTCAGCATTAACTTAAAAGTTCACAGTCCAAAGTCCCATCTGAGACAAGGCAAATCCCTTTTGCCTATGAGCGTGTAAAATCAAAAACACTTAGCTACTTCCTAGATACAATGAGGGTACAGGCATTGATTAAATGCAGCCATTCCAAATGGAATAAAGTAGCCCAAACAAAGGGGCTACAAGCCCCATGCAAGTCTGAAATATAGAAGGACAGTCAAATCTTAAAGTTCCAAAATGACCTCTTTTGACTTTATGTCTCACATCTAAGTCACACTGATGAATAAGTGGGTTCTCATGGTTTGGGACAGCTCTGCCTCTGTGGATTTGCAGGGTATAGCCTCCCTCCTGGCTACTTTCACAGCCTGGCATTGAGTGTCTGTGGCTTTTCCAGGCTCAAGGTGCAACCTGTCAGTCCATCTACCATTTTAGGGTTTGGATAACAGTGGCCCTCTTCTCACAGTTCCACTAGACAGTGACCCAGTGGGGACTGTGTGTGAGGGTGCCCACCCCACATTTTCCTTCCGCACTGCCCTAGCAGAGGTTCTCTATTAATGCCCTGCCCCTGCAGCAAACTTCTGCCTGGACATCTAGATGTTTACATATATCATCTGAAATCTAGGTGGAGGTTCCTAAACCTCAATTCTTCTGAGCACCCATAGGCTCAACACCACATGGAAGCTGCCAAGACTTGGGGCTTGCACCCTCTGAAGCAGTGGCCAGAGCTGTACCTTGGCCCTCTTTAGTCATGGCTGGAACAGCTAGGATACAGGGCACCAAGTCCCAAGACTGCACACAACAGAGGAACCCTGGGCCCAGCCCGTGAAACCATGTTTTCCTCCTAGGCCTCTGGGCTTGCCATGGGAGGGGCTGCTGCAAAGATCTCTGACATGCCCTAGAGACATTTTCCCCATTGTCTTGGTGATTAACATTTGGCTCCTTGGTACTTATGCAGATTTCTGCAGCTGACTTGAATTTCTCCTCAAAAAATGAGTTTTTCTTTTTTTAATCACATTGTCAAGCTGCAAAATTTCTGAATTTTTATGCTGTGTTTCTCTTTCAAAACTGAATTCCCTTAACAGCACCCAAGTCACATCTTCAATACTTTGCTGCTTAGATATTTCTTCTACCAGCTACCCTAAATTATGCCTCTCAAGTTCAAAGTTCCACAAATATCTAGGGCAGGGGCAAAATGCTGCCAGTATCTTGCCAAAACATAGCAAGAATCACCTTTACTCCAGTTCCCAACAAGTTCCTATCTCTATCTGAGACCACCTCAACCTGGATTTCATTGTCCATATCATTATCAAAATTTTGGTCAAAGCCATTCAACAAGTCTCTAGGGAGTTCCAAACTTTACCACATTTTTCTGTCTTCTTCTGAGTCCTCCAAATGGTTCCACCCTCTGCCTGTTACCCAGTTCCAAAGTCGCGTCTACATTTTTGGGTATCTTCAGCAGTGCCCCACTCTACTGATAACAGTTTACCATATTAGTCCTTTTTTATGCTGCTGATAAAGACATATCGCAAACTGGGCAATTTACAAAAGAAAGAGGCTTAATGGACTCACAATTCCACATGACTGGGGAGGTCTTACAATCATGGCAGCAGGTGAAAGGCACATCTCCTATCAGGGCAGACAAGAGAAGAAAGCTTGTGTGGGGAAACTCTCCTTTATAAAATCATTAGATCTCATGGGACTTATTCACTCTCATGAGAACAGCACAAGAAAGACCCACCCCATAATTCGATTACCTCCCACCAGGTCCCTCCTACTATGGGTGGGAATTTTGAAAACTACAATTCAAGATGAGATTTGGGTGGGGACACAGGCAAACCATATTAGTAACATAATTTGAAAAGGAAGAAATAAACATTTTTTTTGAGATAGGTTATTGATAAAATGGAGAAATGTTTCTCTTGATACATATATTATTTTCTCAATCATAGTTGAGTGAATTATGGTAGCTTATTTTTAGCTCTGCACATAAATTTTCCCATCTTCTTTATTCTAGTTAAAGAAAACTGATACAACACACCGAGATAGACTTGTCTCAAGTCTAGCTGTGTCCCATACATCTTTTATTGGCAATATTAGCTGGTCTGGGGGATAAGCAAATTACAAAGTATCCACAGTTTTGTTTTTTTTTTTTCCTTTTTTAGAACTACTGTGTAAACATTGCAAGGCTGAATTATTGTTTTTTCCATTGATCTAAAACTATACTTTGAACCATTTAGGGAAAGAACTTGGCAGAACAAAGCCAAGTAAGGGCAAGCAAAAGTGATATACAGATATGCAAAACAAAAACAAACAAAAACTAGAAACAAAAGCACTAGTACAAATCTGAGCTATTTTTTTGACCTTGTGAACTATTTTTGTACTTAGTATTTAAGAACAATTTTTTTTGCTAATAATTTGACTTTGGTGTCTGTCATTTGCCAATAAAATAATCTTTAATTATATGCATAAACAAAGACTACAAAATATGCATATATTTAATGAGGTAGAACTTAGTATATTAGTGTTCACCATTTTGCCCCATGAATTTTATTAATCTTTTTTTTTTCATAATTGGTAACTTTATCCAAGTTTGCTGATTCTTAACCTGCTTACCAATATCAAAATGATTTGGATGTTCTCAAAGATGCCAATTATTTTCTTAATAACCATTATAAAAATGGTATTTAAATAATCTGATCTTTAAAAGTAACTGTATGAAAACAAAGATATACTGGTTATTCTTTCATTTACATTTATTTTAATTCTAAAATATTATTTCTAATAAGTAGAATATTATCTTAAAATATGAGCAGTATATTTAATAGTTACCAATTTTTGTTAATTTTCTTTATGTATAATAAAGTTACCAATTTTTAAAAATTTTCCTTCATGTATGATAAAGCATTCTTAAATCTGATTTTCAATAATTTGAAAAATTTTTCACTTTCTTGATGACATTGTTTGCTGCCCACACAAAAAATATTAATTTGGATGTAGTCCAACTTATTTATAATTTTCTTTTTTGCTTGTGCTTTGATATTATATCTAAGAATACCTTAGTTAACTCAAGTTAATAAAGATTTACTTCCTCATTTTTTTCAAGGAGTTTTGTAGGTTCAACTCTCACATTGAGTCATAATCTATTTTGTTAGTTTTGAGTGTGATGAGAGGTCAGTCTCCTTCTTCGTTCTTTTTCATGTTGATAGCCTATTATCCCAGCACAATTTATTATAAAGACATCTTTTACTTTATTAAATTGTCTTGTCACTCTTGACTGTCAATGAACCGTAAACTCTTAATACGATTTCATTGATCTGCAGTTCTATCCTTACGCTAGTACCACTGTCTCTTGATTACTGTGTCTGGTAGTAATTAAAAAGCTCTGCAATTTGTTCATTGGTTTCAAGGTTGTTTTGACTGCTCAGTTTTTCTTACATCTTTATATAAGTGATGTTTGTAATAAAATACAGCTGAAATTTTGATAAGTATTGTGTTTAACTTATAGACCAAAGTAAGAGCATTATTACTTGAATAATATCATCTTCCTATTCATGAATATAGGATTTATTTATTTAGACATTTAAAAATATTTCAAATAGTATATTGTACTTTTAATTTAGAACTGACTTATTTTGTTAAATTTGTATTATTTTATCTTTTTAATTGTATTATAAATGGAATTATTTACTTAATTTCATTTGGAAATGTTTATCACTACTGTATAGAAATAATATAGATTATTATTTAGTGATTTTGTATTACGTTAATTTACTGAATTTATTAATTATTTAAGATTTCCTATATAAAAGTCATTGACAAGTGGAAATAATTGTATTTATTTATTTCCAATTTCAGTTTTTTATTTTTATTTTTTTCTTATCTAATTGCACTGGCTAGAATTTCTAGTTCAACATTAAATCAAAGTACTGAAAACAGATAGCTTTGTCTTGCTCCTGAACTCAGGGGAAGCATTCCACCTTTCAATGTTAAGTATAATGTTTGTTGTGTGTTTTTGCTGATGCCTTTTGTTAAGTTGTGAATGTTTCTTACATTTACAATTTGTCAGTATATTGAAAGGATCTTGTCAACTGTTTTTACTCTAATATTGATGCAATATTTAAATATGTATTTTTAACTAACCTAAGTCAACATTGAAATACTATTATTACATTTTGTGTATAGATACTTCATACCTGAGTATTTTCAATTCTTCTCCTCACCCTTTGTGAAATTACAGTTATTAATTTTACTTATCTTCATGTTATATTTACTTACATGTTGTTATTTTATTTTATCTTTAGATTAACTATGATTATGAATAAAACAAGATTACATTTTACCTTCATTTTTTCCTTCCCTGATACTTCTCTCTTCTTTGTATAGATCCAAGTCTCAGATATATATTTTTCTTATACCTGAATAATTTTTCACATTTTTTTCAAGAAAGGTTTGCTATCAATGAATTTTCTCAGTTTTTGTTTAACAGAGAAAGACTTTATTTCTCTTTCACTGTTGGTAGATAATTTTGCTAGATATAGAATTCTAGGTTGGGTTATTTTTCTTGTATAAATATTTTAAATATTCCACTCTACTCATTTGCTTGCATGGTTTCTGATGAGTTGTCCATAGTTCTTATTTCTGTTCCACTATAGGTTTTCTCTGGCTTCTTTAAAATATTTTCCTTGGTATTTGGTTTTCTGAATTTTGAATATTATATACTTTTGTGCTTTGTTTTATTCATTTTTGTTTCTTTTTCTGTTTTGTTTTCTATTTATCCTGATTAATGACTTCTGAACTTTCCAGATTTGTGATTTACTGTCTGTCATTGATTTTGAAATGCGCTGGCCATTATTGCTTCACATATTTCTTCTGTTCCATACTCTTTTTCTTCTTCTCTAAATTATATGTATGTTGCTAATTTTGAAATTGTGCCACAGTTCTCGCATGTTCTGTTAGTTTCTTTTCTTTCATTTTTGTTGTTGTTATTGTTGTTCTGTTTGAATTGCAGTATGGAATGTTTCTATTGACCTAGGTTACTGTTCATGAATTCTTTCCTCAGCTATGTCCAGTCTACTGATGATCTCATTATAGGCATTCTCCATTTCTATTACAGTGTTTTTTATTTCTAGCATTCCATTAATTATTTATTACTTTCAATCTTTCTGCTTGCAGCACTAAAATGTTCTTGTATGTTACCTAGTTTTTTTTATTAGTTCTCTTAACATATTAATCATAGTAATTTAAAATCCCTGTCTGATAATTCCAAAGTCTTCATCATATCTGAATCTGACTCTAACACACAATTTGGCTCTTCAGACTACATTTCTTTTTTGTCACTTGGCATGGTTTGTACTTTTGTTGTTGTTGTTGTTGGAAGTCATACAGTATGTATTAGATAAAAGGAATGAAAGTAAGTAGGTCTTCAGTGTAAGGTTTTATGTTACTCTGGCTAGGAGTTGGATTGTGTTTAATGTTTGCTGGATGCCAGATACTTCAGATGTTTCCAGTGTCTTTCTTTTGATCCTCTATGTTGTCTTTGAACTTTCCTAAGATCACCTCTTTAGACAGAGGCTGCATCACACAGCTCTTCAGACATACTTTATTTTTAATGTACTGGATCCCTGTTGGGATGGTGATAAGGTACATTGGAAGAGGAACATTATATAATGTTATGATTAAATCTCAGTCTTTTCATGAGGCTGTGTCTCTTGGCTGTGTTTGTCACAAGTGCTTCTTCAGTGGTATCACTTCTGCCTGCTACTGCCTTTCTTAGCTGTAGCATTCCCAACCTATGTCCTTGAAGTTCTGACCCCTATTGACTATGTTTTTATCACACTTCAGGAGAAAAAGACTAGAAAGAGATTGAGTGGGAAGAATCCCCTTCCTCCATCTGCAATAAGGCTTTGGAAAATTTTTCTCTGGAGAGTAGCCTTCTTATTATGGAGAAAGTTCTGGATGTATTTCACAATAATTGCTTTTCCCTTTTTCTTGACAAATATGCAAGGGATCTTTCCTGAATCTTCACTGTGAAAACCTGGTGGGGCCACTTGAGGTAATGCCAATAACAAATGCGTGTCACTCCTTCAAGTATGGGTTCCCCGAGAGTTCATCACCCATACTAGCTCACATTCAGCCTTCAACAATTCGTCAACACTGCCATTTGAGTGCCCCCATAATTGTGACAGCACAAGCTGGTCACAATTTGGATTCAAAAAGGGGAATACAGGAAAACAAGTCTTTTTTTTGTTTGTTTTAAAATTAGTATTATGGGCCGGGTGCTGTGGCTTATGCCTGTAAACCCAGCACTTTGGGAGGCCAAGGTGAGTGGATCATCTGAGGTCAGGAGTGCAAGACCAGTGTGGCCAACATGGTGAAACCCCATTTCTACTAAAAATGCAAAAATCAGCCGGGTGTGGTGGTGTGCGCCTGTAGTCCCAGCTACTCAAGAGGCTGAGGCAGGAGAATTGCTTGAACCTGGGAGGCAGATGCTGCAGTGAGCCAAGATTGCGGCACTGCACTCCAGCCTGGGCGACACAGTGAGATTCCATCTCAAAAAAAAAAAAAAAAAAAAAATATATAAAAGACTGATAAATGTTTTTTATATTATTTTGAATTAAATGAATATTTTTAAAAGAGTACTTATTAACTTTCTTTTTAATTATGACAATGTCTAAATTTATATCTTCATCTTCATCTGAATCTTCTCTATAGTGTCCCAAAATATTATTATTATTATACAATTTTGATGTCCTAGAATTAAAAAACAACAAAAACATCACAATTTCTCTCAGTAGCTCCATCAAAATTGCTCCTACTTCTATGTTCTAAATGTCAATTTTTAAAACAAATAAAAACCTAGACAGCTAGCAAACAACCTGAGATTTAGACTAGTCTCCTCCTGTTGTTTCTGTCTTGGGAAACATTTGATCAACGGTCTTCTAAATTTCATACTCCCCTTCCTCTCTCATAATATTCTTCATGTAGCACCCGAGGTCTACTTGAAAAATGTAAACCATATTATGTTATTATAGTCTTCAAATTATTTAATATTTCCTCATCAATAAAATAGTTCACCATGGTCTTTGATGTTTGTGTAAATAATTGACATGCACAGAAACTCTAAGGCTTTGCTACATTCAGGGTACCACTCTGGCAAAATACAGATAAAGTTTCCTATGTGTGTTTGGAAAGTCTGATGCAGCATGGCTCTACCATCATGACCACAGTGTATTGTCCTATGGATCAATGACTGAGCCAAAAGCAAGAATCTGTAGGCCAGGTATTAATGAGGACCCATACACATCGGTGTAGTTTGAGACCTCTTGTATGAATGCAAAACTCTAAATGGTGTTTCTGCCTTTATTAAACATGGATGAGACACTCCCAATGGCTATTTCTCTTTTGTGAAGTGTGATATTGATATGTAAGGAGGAGAAAATCAAAACACAGACATTTGAAAGAATCAGAATGGATACAACTTTACCAAGTAAACTGGGCAACTGCCTCTTGTGTTGTGTATTGGAATACGAGGAGGCACTGATGGCGTTCTCCATGAGTTCTGCTGTTCCCTGCAACTTTGGAAATCCGAATTTCACAAGAATCTTTACTTTTATTGAAATGCTTTTGTTTATAATTTCTTACATATCTGATATGCACTTAAAGTACATTCACATCACACACAAGCAAAATTAAGAGTCTAATAATTATTTATTTTTATATTAGCTTTCAGACTTATTCTCCTTTTAGTCGGAATTTAAAATAAGGCATCATAACTCAATAGAATGTAACTATTGTTTCAGTTCATGTCAGGAAGCCAATGTGAGCCTTAAAAATATTAGGTTAGTAAATAACATATCACATTAACTTAAAACTAACACTGACTTCAGACAAGTCTTTGAGATAAATAGATATCTTGATATGTTTATAACATTTCAAGGTAAACAGATTTAGCAAAAAAGTATTTTATAAGTTTATAAAACAAAATTTAAAAACCAGTAATCATTCTTTAATTACATGGTAACTAAAAATTGCAAGGTTTTGATTACTAAATGATTGTACTTACAATTATGTGGATTCTGGTTCAAAATTCAATTTTTGAACTCTGATTAAAAGGAAAAAACAGTAATAATACAATGATGTGCTAATTTGTAAATATATATGTCAATTAGATACAAAAATTTATAATGTTATTTAGACTTTTTGCCCTACCTAAAAATCTGGAAAAGATTTCCATCAAAATATTATGAAGAAAAATCAAATAGACTATGTATACATGCTTCATATAAAATAGCAAGTAATTATAAGCTTTAATAAATAAATAATTTTACTTTAATAGTTAAAAAGAGTGTTTAATTTTGCAAATGATACAGATTTAGTGTTTTATCACTTTGTAACTTAAATGCCTCTGTGGAAAACTATTTCATCATGAAAAATATACACAACAAAAAATGTTTAAAATATTTTAACATCTGTTTGTGAATCTTGTTTCATATGCTTGTATTGTAATTCAAATAATAAAACATTGTACATACACATATATGCATAAATATTTTTGTATATATCTTTTACTTCCAAGTTATTTTATAACTAAAAATGCTATGTGGAAAATAGAAGGTAACAAACATGTGCTTTCATTGACAATAGTTGGAAATTTTCAAGTACAATCAGAGAAAAATATGAAAAACAGACATCTATGTTAGTTATAAGAAAACTGGGATGGATGAATCAGGGAAGATGCCTGTGAATTCTAAAGACATACTCACTATAAACTAACTGACCCCATTACCGAGTATTAGGCTAGACATTTTTAACAAGAGAACACTCAATTTTAGAAGGTAGGAAAAATCTCGAGAGATGAAAATGCATATTTCAATCATCTGGCACATAGATTCATATACTGCCATATTTATATTACTTTCCTTTATTTTCCTTCCTTGTAACAAAACATCAGGAAATAAATACAAGCAATATATTAATATTTATTTCCAATTACCAACACTTAAACATACTGCAGTAATAGAAAAATAATACCTTATTCTTATGATTCTTTAAATCCATTAATAGTATTTTGTATTTTCTTAAAACATCGCATGTTGAATGTCAAATATACTTTTTTCACATTAACTTCTATAATTAATAAATAATAATTTTTTGAAAAACTGGAATGAAAGAGTTAAAATGACATGCTGTTTGATTTTTATAGAAGAATCAGAAGGAGATTCTGATGCAAAGATGAGATGTATTCCTTGGGATTCCAACCATTAAGCCAATGTGACTGCCTAAGAGGAATTTTACATTCCTCTAACATAAACAGCCATATTCATTTGCAGAAAATGATACACACATATAGCATATTACCTGGTCCACCAACATGGTGCAATAGCTATCTTGATATTGTGAAAGGGTCTAAAAATTAAATGCTGCAAATATACTAAATGAAAGAAGACCAAGAAGTGAAAGAAAAAAAAAAATGAATTACTTTGTAATGTTTCTCTTTGGAGATTAAAGTATAAAGTACTAAAAATATTTATGAGGAAAAGTAGTATTACTCTTAATTCAACGGGAAATAAAAGACTGAGTAAAAGAAAGGTGATAATACGGAGAAAACAATAAACATTTATGGCTTTTATTTGTAATTTCTGAAGGCATTCAAGGGCTTCAAAACTATTACAAATCTAACATTATAAAGTAAGAAAAAATATACTTAATTTTCTCTTTTGTTAAGTAATATTTTTAGATTTATTAAAATTATTTTGAGGCATAGTTTTGATATCATAATTTACTTGATTAATTTCCTTTGATAGAAAATGAGTTGTTGATAGTTTTTCATTAATGTAACAATGCTGAAATGAATAAAAACTAACCATTGAAAACATGACTGATGCTCCAGAAAGCTAAAGTTTGAAATATATGAAGTTGTTGGTTTTTGATCATTTGGATGTGTAAAATGGAAGTTTCAGATTGTTCATCTTAACATGACTAGTTCTTTGTTTTCATCGACAAGGAAATTCCTCTAAATTCTTCTGTTTAGAGAAGAAAAACAGCTTGGGAAATTTCAGTTAGTTAACCAGTATGAAAATACAGAATTTGAACTCAGTTTCAGGAACTAAAAACCTGTTTTGATTTTTCTTACAAAGCCACATGTGTTCAGTTCTTCAGCCTGGTCAGTACTTCATTAAGCTAGTTTTGATTATCAACAGGTATCTGCATTAAGTCCTGCTATGTAAAGTATTAGGCTAAAACATGTAAAGTTATGCCAACAGCTATAAGCAATGATTTTATAATTTGTACAGCACAATATTGCCTGGGAATAGTGTCATAATGTAAACTTTTTTAACTTTATATATATATATACACATATATATATATCACATATTAGAGTTCTTTAAAAGTCTTACTGCAAATGGATCATACAGCTACCTTACAATAGGTAATAGCTACATGTTCCAATTTTATCAAAATAGTCTCTCACTGTATATTCTATATTTAAACAGAAGCCACTATGTACTATGTTAAATTATGCAATGTTTTCCACATAACCTGGGAGAACTGCCCCCTAATCACCAATCTTTCTTTCTTTGTTCTCTTGTTTGGTTCAGCCATCTGCTCAATCTACTTTGTGAAGAAAAATACAAGGTAGTTTGTTGTGCATTTATACTAATTATTTGGGTTCCTCAAGCAATCATACAGCATAGTATGTCCCTTATGTATTGATTAGCACCTCTTCTCAATTTTGTATCATTGTGTGTTTTTCTGATTACATATAGCTGATTCATAATCAGTCATTTGTGAAAAATTGCCCATTCTCACTTTAGTTAAAGGAATTCTAGTTTGGAAAACAAACCAACAAACAAAATTAGATGCATTGGATTAGAGTATACAGTGATAACTGAAATTCTGCATGTAATATCCCATCAACTGCTTGATTTCCTTCCAATTACTTGGCTTTAGGTTTATAATCAGCTTATCCTACTCATGTATTTAACATGGCACAAAGAGATTGTACGTTTCCACATCTATTTTCATACTTTGCTTTGGTTGCTCTGTGGAAGGTATGCAAATATAAAGTCAAAGGTATAAGAGCTTATCTAAGTGTGAGGTCAGATATGAGTATTTTGGTTACTCATATCTGAGACTACAATCAGGTTGCATCTAATTATCTCATGAATGATGACAGTGTATGTCTATAATTGCCTTCTCCCCAAGAGTGCTGCTGGTTCACTGACCATTATGACCATTTGCTGTATTTTGTATTGTAGAAGGGCAATCTGGCAACAGACCACTGATGCCGAAGGGCAAGAAGCTAACCCTAACCACTGTATATGAGTGACAGAGAGGTTTGTAGAACCTAAATAAAATTAACATCATTTAAATGAAGAGGACTTGAGAAAATTCATACAGTTTACTTTGAAATGAAGCAAATATGAACCAAAATGTCAGGGTATCATTTACATATTTTATTAATTATAATTTATAACAAAATATTATTCAGATAATTGCAATAAATATTTAAGGATCTTAAAGATACTACCCAGTAATTGACTATCTTCATACGGGAAGTAAACTTTTAGCATTGACACCATGAAAACATTAACACAAATGCCTCTATCAAATAATAATAGTTAACGTTTACTGAGTACTTATCTTTTTCCAGAACTGGCATAAGTTCTTGTATATATTAGCTTGCTAATCATCACAACAAACCTAAAAGGTAGCATTACTCTCATTATTTCTGATAAGGGAACTAAATCACAGAGCAGGGAAGTAACACCCAAAACACAATAAAGTTGCAAGGCAAAGCCAAGCAATTTGGCTATGATCATTGCTCTCTACTGCTATCCTAGACATTATGTCAATTATGTTGTTGTTTTAATTATTTTATATACCATGTACCCATTTCTGAGCTCTCTGCAATGAGGCTTTGAAAATAAGTTGACACAAAATCTGGTTGTGAAAAGAAGGATAACACATGATATGTTTGAGTAATAGTCATTATATGATAACATACTAATTATAACTTTTAATAAAAGAATGATTTGGAGAGGATCAGTTAGGCTCCCTAAGGGAAATACTGACACTTTAATTAGCCTTGAAGAAGATAAAACTTTTGTATAATCAGAGACGGAAGGCAATTCAAACAGGTAGAGTTCACAAAATATAAAAACAGTATGAATAACAATAAGAATAAGATATATTAGAGGTGTATTGACTTTTTATCCCTCAAACCCTGGTCATTTTTATTACCTTTTTAAGAAAATTCTCATGGTTCACATCTTACCCATAAATTCTTCCTAGATTATGTCTTACCAAAACTTTTGAGATGCGCCTATAGATTATAAACCTCACCTAACTTATACTCATCACTTGGTGCTTTCAGTTTTATGTCTGTACATGGGCATAGAAAACTTGGCACTCGCAGTTTCTTTTAAAGAAAGAAAATTAATATGATAAATAAGTTGAATGAAAATATACATGGTCAGAAATTAGATGAAACTATAAATTAATGAGGCTGACTTTATTACAGGGCTTCATAATGACCTTGAAATTATATCTTAAAGAAAAGCTTCAGAAATATTGTGGGCATGAGATTTCTTTAACAAGAAATTATTAGTTTCTTCATTATTTGAAGCTGCAGCAAAATTCTAAAGCCCGTGAAGATAACATTATACAATAAAAACTAGAAGATCAAGGGGTTATATTTGAGTATTTATAGTATCTCAATGATTTTTAAGAAGGTATCTATGCTTGAATATCTGAATGAACTAAGGCAATTATACTCGCACTAAAACTGTAGCTCTGACCTTTGTGCCAACCAAAGAAAAAAAAAAATAGATTACAAAGCTCTTTCTAAAATTAATGGCTAGTTTTCCAAAGTGAACTTTTTGAGTATCTGTATTTAAAACTTTATTACTGTGTACCTACATTTCATATATTTACCACCTTGATGGGATGTCATGAGTAGAATTACTAGAGATAAAACATTAGTAAACATTTGCTGCCTGGTTGATATTGAATGTAGCTAGTACAATAGTGATGCAAATTAAACTTCATAAGCTCATAAGCCACCTGACCATTAATGCCATAGATTTTTGGGTGAGGTGGTAATTTCAGTTTCTTCTTAGAAGTTAAATATGAATGCTGAAATAACCTAAAGAAAGCCTAATTTCAAAAATTTATGTTTATACAAAACGATCTAAAGTTCTTTTTAAAATAAATGTCAAGCATTTAAGATATATCAGAACATATGTATATCTATGTGTTTTAAACTTTAAAGTATACAAGACACACTCTTTAAGAAAAAGATTAATACTGAAACAATCAAACTGTGTCACTTTAATAATTTTCTGACAGACACATGGGAGTAGGCAAAACTGTGAATCCTTGATTCAAGTTGAGTGGAACTAATTGAAAAGCAAAATAAAAGGAAAAATGATGGTAATAAAATTAAATATAAATAAATATTTATTTAGTTTTTACACATAGTGTGCACTTCATCCCAGCTTGTGTTTTACTTGTTTTATATTATTTTAAAGGATTTTTGCTTAAGTCATGTAACAAAAAGATCTGTTCAGTTGAAATTACCTAGGCCCTTGTTACTCAAACTGTGTCACTTTGACTGGCTTACCAAAACTGGAAAGTCTCAGGCCCCGTGCCAAATCTAATAAATCAGAATCAGTGCTTACTAACCTTCACACTAAAGTTTGAGAGGCACTGTTTCAGGATATTTTATTCTAACTGAAAACAGCCTGAGGTATCAAGTTTCTGCAGTTGTGCAAATCCTTATCTTCTTTTTCATTCTTAATGTAAAAGCACCTTGAAACCAGTGCTCACATTCATATTCTCAACAATGTGTACAACTTTCATTAAAATAATTATTTTTAAAATGAATAAATGCATGAATTACTAATACATATTTTCTCTTTGGTTAAAGTGGGAAAAAGTTTTACAAAAAGATAAAGAAATTGAAGTTAAATCTGCCAAGGAATCTCAGAGGAATAGAAGAACTGATGGTGACAGGGAGAAAGATCTGTTTCTTAGGGGTAAAAGGACTCACAAGACCGATCCAATTCCATTAACTTTCATGTGCCAGTCCCTGAAGCTCTGTAATTTGATGAAACATTCCTAGCAAAAAAAGCAGAAAAGTAACTTATATTTCTTTTATTTTTTGATTTTAGCTAAGGAGTCAAAATGAACAAAGATAAACAAAATGGAAGAACTATGGTTAGATTAAGAAAAAAGAGAGAGAAAAGTCAAGATGGCTGAATAGGAACAGCTCTGGTCTGCAGCTCCCAACAAGACCTACACAGAAGACCAGTGATTTCTGCATTTCCAACTGAGGTACCCAGCTCATCTCACTGGGATTCGTTAGACAGTAGGTGCAGCCCAGGGAGGGTGAGCAGGCTCAGAGTTGGGGGGTTGCCTTACCCAGGAAGTGCAAGAGGTTGGGGAACTCCCTCCCCTAGCCAAGGGAGCCATGAAGGACTGTGCTGTGAGGGACAGTGCTATCTGGCCCAGATACTATGCTTTTCCCACTGTCTTTGGAACCTGCAGACCAGGAAATTCCCTCGGGTGCCTACAATACTGGGGCCCTGGGTTTCAAGCCCAAAACTGGGAAGCCATTTGGGCAGACACCAAGCTAGATGCAGTTTTCTTTTGTATCCCAGTGGCTCCTGGAACACCAATGAGACAGAACAGTTCACTCCCTGGGAAAGGGGCAGGGAGCCGCGTGGTCTTGCTCAGCCTATCCCACCCCCAGGAAGCCCAGCAAGCTAAGATCCACTGGCTTGAAATTCTCGCTGGCAGCACAGCATTCTGAGGTCAACCTAGGAAGCTTGAGCTTAGTGTGGGGAGGGGCGTCCGCCATTACTGAGGCTTGTGTAGGCAGTTTTCCCCTCACAGTGTAAACAAAGCCCTGGGGAGTCTAGACTTGGTGGAGCCCACCACAGTGCCACAGAGCAACTGTAGCAAAATTGCCTCTCTAGATTCCTCCTCTCTGGGCAGGATAACGATGAAAGAAAGCCAGCAGCCCCAGTCAGGGGTTTATAGATAAAACTGCCATCTCCCTGGGACAGAGCACCTGGGGGAAGGGGTTGTTGTGAGCACAGCTTCAGCAAACTTAAACTTTCCTACCTGCCCACTCTGAAGAGAGCAGAAGATCTCCCAGCACAGCACTCGAGCTCTGCTAAAGGACAGACTGCCTCCTCAAGTATGTTCGTGACCCCTGTGCCTCCTGACAAGGAGGCACCTCCCAGCAGGGCTTGACAGACACCTCATACAAGAGAGCTCTGGCTGGCATATGGTAGATGCCCCTTTGGGATGAAGCTTCCAGAGGAAGGAGAAGGCAGTGATCTTTGCTGTTCTGCAGCCTTTGCTGCTGATACCCAGGAAAACAGGGTCTGCAGTGGACCTCCAGCAAACTCCAGCAGACCTGTAGCAGAGGAGCCTGACTGTTAGAAGGAAAACCAACAAACAGAAAGCAATAGCATCAACATCAACAAAAAGGACAACCACGCAAAAACCGCATCTGAAGGTCGCCAACATCAAAGACCATAGGTACATAAATCCACGAAGATGATTAAAAACCAGTGCAAAAAGGCTAAAATTTCCAAAAACCAAAACACCTCTTCTCCTCCAAAGAATCACAACTCCTCGCTAGCCAGGGAACAAAACTGGACTGAGAATGCATTTGACAAATTGACAGAAGTAGTCTTCAGAAGGTCGGTAATAACAAACACCTCTGAGCTAAAGGAACGTGTTCTATTCCAATACAAGGAAGCTAAGAACCTTGATAAAAGGTTACAGGAACTGCTAACTAGAATAACCAGTTTAGAGAAGAATATAAATGAACTGATAGAACTGAAAAACACAGCATGAGAACTTTGTGAAACATGCATAAATATCAATAGCCAAATTGATCAAGCAGAAGAAAGGATATCAGAGATTGAAGATCAACTTAATGAAATAAAGTGTGAAGACAAGATTAGAGAAAAAAGATAGAAAAGGAATGAGCAAAGCCTCCAAGAAATATGGGACTATGTGAAAAGACCAAACCTACATTTGATTGGTTTACCTGAAATTGATAGGGAGAATGGAACCAAGTTGGAAAACACACTTCAGGATATTATCCAGGAGAACTTCCCCAACCTAGTGGAACAGGCCAACATTCAAATTCAGGAAATACAGAGAACACCACAAAGATATACCTCAAGAAGAGCAGCCGTAAGACACATAATCATCAGATTTACCATTGTTGAAATGAAGCAAAAAATATTAAGGGCATCCAGAGAGAAAGGTAATGTTACCCACAAAGGGAAACCCATCAGATTAGCAGTGGATCTTTCTACAGAAACCCTACAAACCAGAAGAGAGTGGGTGCCAACATTCAACATTCTTAAAGAAAAGAATTTTCAACCCAAAGTTTCATATCCAGCCAAAATAAGCTTTATAAGTTAAAAACAAATAAAATCCTTTACAGACAAGCAAATGCTGAGGGATTTTGTCACCACCAGGCCTGCCGTACAAGAGCTCCTGAAAGAAGCACTAAATATGAAAAGGAAAAAGCAGTACCAGCCTCTGCAAAAACATACCAAAATGTAAAGACCATTGACACTATGAAGAAACTGCATCAACTAATGGGCAAAATTACCAGCTAGCATCATAATGACAGGATCAGATTCACACATAACAATATTAACCTTAAATGTAAATGGGCTAAATGCCCCAATTAAAAGACACCAAATGGCAAATTAAATACAGTCAAGACCCATTGATGTACTGTATTCATGAGATCCATTTCATGTGCAAAGCCACACAATGTCTCAAAATAGTGGGACGGAGGAATATTTATCAAGCAAACTGAAAGCAAAAAACAAACAAACAAAAAAGCAAAAACAAAAACAAGAAAACAGCAGAGGTTGCAATCCTAGTCTCCGATAAAACAGATTTTAAACCAACAAAGATAAAAAAGACATAATTGCATAATGGTAAAGGGATCAATGCAACAAGAAGAGCTAATGACCTTAAATACATATGCACCCAATACAGGAGCATCCAGATTAATAAAGAAAGTTCTTAAAGACCTACAAAGAGACTTAGACTCCCACACAATCATACTGGGTGACTTTAACACCCCACTGTCAATATTAGACAAATCAACAAGACAAACAATTAACAAGGATATTCAGGACTTGAACTCAGCTCTGGACTAAGTGGACCTAATAGACATCTACAGAACTCTCCACCCCAAATCAACAGAATATACATTCTTCTCAGCACACATAGCACTTATTCTAAAACTGACCACATAATTGGAAGTAAAATATTCCTCAGCAAATGCAAAAGAATGGAAATCATAACAAAAAGTCTCTCAGAGGACAGTGCAATCAAATTAGAACTCAGGATTAAGAAGCCCACTCAAATCCACACAACTACGGGGAAACTGAACAACCTGCTCCTGAGGGATTACTGGGTAAATAACAAAATTAAGGCAGAAATTTAAGTTGTTTAAAACCAATGAGAACGAAGACACAATGTACCAGAATCTGTGGGACACAGATAAAGCAGTGTTTAGAGGGAAGTGTATAGCACTAAATCCCACAAGAGAAAGCAGGAAAGATCTAAAACCAACATCCTCACATCACAATTAAAACAACTAGAGAACCAAGAGCAGACAGATTCAAAAGCTAACAGAATACAAGAAATAACTAAGATCAGAGCAGAACTGAAGGAAATTAAGACATAAAAAACTCTTCTAAAAATCAATGACTCTAGCAGCTGATTTTTTGAGATCGACAAAATTGATAGATTGCTAGCCAGACTAATAAAGAAGAAAAGAGAGAAGAATCAAATAGACACAGCAGAAAATGATAAATGAGATATCACTATTGATCCCACAGAAATACAAACTACCATCAGAGAATACTATAGATACCTCTATGCAAGTAAACTAGAAAATCAAGAAGAAATGGATAAATTTCTGGACACACACACCCTCCCAATTCTAAACAAGGAAGAAGTCAAATCCCTGAATAGACCAATAACAAGTTCTGAAAATGAGGCAATAATTAATAGTCTGCCAACCAAAAAAAAAAAAAAAAAAAAAGCCCAGGACCAAATGAATTCACAGCCTAATTCTACCAGAGGTACAAAGAGGATCTGGTACCATTTCTTCTGTAAATATTCAAAACAATAGAAAAAGAGGGACTCCTCCCTAATTCATTTTATGAGGTCAGCATCACACTGATACCAAAACCTGGCAGGGAAACAATAAAAAAATAAAATTTCAGGCCAATATCCCTGATGCACATTGATGCAAAAATCCTCAATAAAATACTGGCAAAGTGAATCCCGCAGCACTTTAAAAAGTTTATCCACCACGATCAAGTCAGCTTCATCCCTGGAATGCAAGGCTGCTTCAACATATGCAAATCAATAAACTTAATCCATCACATAAACAGAACCAGTGACAAAAACTACATGGTTATCTCAATAGATAGAGAAAAGGCCTGCAATGAAATTTAACACCCCTTCATGATAAAAACTCTCAATAAACTATGTTTTGATGAAATGCATCTCAAAATAGTAAGAACTATTTGTGACAAATCCACAGCCAATATCATACTGAATGGGCAAAACTTGGAAGCATTCCCTTTGAAACCCAGCACAAGACAAGAATGCTATCTCTCACCACTCCTATTCAACATAGTATTGGAATTTCTGGCCAGGGCAATCAGGCAAGAGAAAGAAATACAGTGTATTCAAATAGGAAGAAAGGAAGCCAAATTATCTGTTTGCAGAGGACATCATTGTACATTTAGAAACCCCATTATCTCAGCCCAAAACTCCTTAAGCTAATAAACAACTTCAGCAAAGTCTCAGGATACAAAATCAATGTGAAAAAATCACAAGTATTTCTATACACCAATAACAGACAAACAGAGAGGCAAATCATGAGTGAACTTCCATTCATAATTGCTACAAAGAGAATAAAATGCCTAGGAATACAACTTACAAGGGATGTGAAGGAACTCTTTAAGGGGAACTACAAACCACTGCTAAAGGAAATAAGAGAGGACTCAAACGAATGGAAAAACATACCATGCTGATGGATAGGAAGAATCAATATTGTGAAAATGACCATACCGCCCTAAGTAATTTATAGATTCAATGCTAGTCTCAACAAGCTACCATTGACTTTCTTCACAGAATTAGAAAAAACTACTCTAAATTTCACATGGAACCAAAAAAGAGCCTATATAGACAAGACAATCCTAAGCAAAAATAACGAAGCTGGAGGCATCACACTATCTGACTTTGACTTCAAACTATATTTCAAGGCTACAGTAACAAAAAACAAAAACAGCAATGGTACTGGTATCAAAACAGATATATAGATGAATGGAACAAAACAGAGGCCTCAGAAATAATACCACATATCTACAACCATTTGATCTTTGACAAACCTAACAAAAACAAGCAATGAGGAAAGAATCCCCTTTTTAATAAATGATGTTGGGAAAACTGGCTAGCCATGTGCAGAAAACTGAAACTGGACCCCTTCCTTATACCTTATACAAAAATTAACTCAAGATTAGTTAAAGATTTAAATGTAAGACCAAAAACCATAAAAACCCTAGAAGAAAACCTAGGCAATGCCATTCAGCACGTAGGCATGGGCAAAGACTTCATGACTAAAACACCAAAAGCAATTGCAACAAAAGCCAAAATTGACAAATGGGATCTAATTAAACTAAAGAGCTTCTGCACAGCAAAAGAAACTATCATCAGAGTGAACAGGCAACCTACAGAATGGGAGAAAATTTTTGCCATCTATCCATCTGACAAAGAGCTAATATCCAGAATCTACAAGGATTAAACAAATTTACAAGAAAGAAAAAAAATATACCATCAAAAAGTGGGCAAAGGATATGAACAGACACTTTTCAAAAGAAGACATTTATATAGACAACAAACATATGAAAAATAGCTCATCATCGTTGGTCATTAGAGAAATGCAAATCAAAATGACAATGAGATACCATCTCACACCAGTTAGAATGGCAATCATTAAAAAGTCAGGAAACAACAGATGCTGGAGAGGATGTGGAGAAATAGGAAAACTTTTACACTGTTGGTGGGAGTGCAAGTTAGTTCAACCATTGTGGAAGACAGTGTGGCGATTCTTCAAGGATCTAAAACTAGAAATACATTTGACCCAGCAATCCCATTACTGGGTTTATACCCAAAGGATTATAAATCATTCTACTATAAAGACACACGCACATGTATGCTTACTGTGACATTATTCACTATGGCAAAGACTTGGAACCAACCCAAATGTCCATCAGTGGTAGAATGGATAAAGAAAATGTGACCCATATACACCATGGAATACTATGCCACCACAAAAAAAGGATGAGTTCACATCTTTGCAGGGACATGGATAAAGCTGGAAAACATCATTCTCAGCAAACTAACACAGGAATAGAAAACTAAACACTATATGTTCTTGCTCATAAGTGGAAGTCAAACAATGAGAACATATGGGCACAGGGAGGGGAACATCACACACCAGGGGCCTGTTGGGAGGTAGGGAGCAAGGAGAGGTATAACATTAGGAGAAATACCTAATGTAGATTACAAGTTGATGGGTGCAGCAAACCACCATGGCAAGTGTATACCTATGTACCAAACCTGCACATTCTGCACATGTATCCCAGAACTTAAAGTATAATAAAAAAAGAAAAAAGAAGTCTCAAATTAATAAAACTATACATGAAAGCAGAAACATTACCAATGATACCACAGAAATAGAAAAAATTATGAGACTATTATGAACAATTGCATACCAGCAAATTGCATAAACTAGAAGAAATTAATAAATTCCTGGACATATATAACCTATGAAGACTGAATCATGAAGAAATAGAAAATATGAACAGACCAATAACCAGTAAGGAAATTGAATATGTAATAAAAACTCTTCCATCAATGAAAAGCTCAGGACCAATTGGCTTCATGGATTCAATTTTATAAAACCATTAAAGAAAAGCTAAAGTTAATCCCTAAACTCTTCCCAAAAACATTGACAGGAGGGAACTCATTTTCCAAAATCATTTTAGAAGGCAAGTATTATCCTGATATCAAAGCCAGACAAAGACACTCTAAGAAAAAAAAGTACAATCCAGTATCTCTAATGAACATAAATGCAAACAATTTCAACAAAATGCTAGCAAATTAAGTTTAATAGCACGTTCAAAAGATTATACACCTTGGTCAAGTCAGATTTACCCCTCGGATGCAAGATTACTTCAATATACACAAATCTGTAAATGTGATACACCATATTAATAGAATTAAGAATAAATTAATTATATAATCATCTCAATTTATTTAAAAGACGTATTTGACAAAATCCAGCACAATTTCATGTAAAAAATCTCAATAAACAATAAAAAGAAGGAAATTACCTTAACATATTAAAAATTTGCCTCAAACAAATGAAAACTTAAGTCCAAACAAAAATGTGTACACATTTATCCATAGCAGCTTTATGTGTAATTGTTCAGGGCTGAAAATAACCAAAATGCCCCTCAATACACAAATGGCTAAAAACAAAGCAAAACAAAACAACCTGTATTACACCCATGCCATGAATCTCCAGTGAAGTATTTTCAGTAAAGAAATCCAATTTCAAAAGACTACGTAGTGAATGAATTCATTTATGTTACATTTTTTAAATGACCAAATATAGAGACGAATAACAGGATTGTTGCGAGTTAGGGATAGTGGAGAAGTGGGTGGAAAGGGATAACAGAAGGGAGATATTTGTGATAATAAAATAATTCTGTCTCATGGTTGCAGTGGTCATTACATAAATCTGAACACGTAATATAATAACACATACCTATACTCACACATTGTGTCAATGTCAAATTCCTGGTTTTGATATTTTACTAAAACTATATCAATTAGATCATTGGAAGGGTACATGGGTCCTCTCTGTGATACTTTGGCAGTCTGCTGTGTATATATTTATCTCAAAACAAAGTTAAAAATCATTAATTATCTACAAATAAAATGCATTATGTATGTATGTATATATTTATTTATTTATTTCATTTATTTTTTTTTTGAGACAGAGTCTTGCTCTGTCCCCTAGGCTGGAGTGCAGTGGCCAGATCTTGGCTCACTGCAACCTCCGCCTCCCGGGTCCAAGCGATTCTCCCGCCTCAGCCTCCCGAGTAGCTGGGATTACAGGTACCTGCCATCACGCCGGGCTAAGTTTTGTATTTTTAGTAGAAACGGGGTTTCATCATGTTAGCCAGGCTGGTCTTGAACTGCTGAGCTCAGGTGATCGACCTGCCTCGGCCTCCCAAAGTGCTGGGATTACAGGCGTGAGCCACTGCTTCTGGCCTAAAATTGTAGCAAAATTTTAAAGTAAAGTAAGCTCTAGACCCACACAGTAAGCCCTGTATGTCATGCAATATTTGTATCTATCTTGCTTTTATTAAAGCCTTTCTACACGAGTGTGGTCTACAGACTCACACAGCCTCAGTGTCAGCGTCGCCCGGAAGCTTGTTAGAAGCGCAGCACCTGCAATCCCATCTGACATCTACTGTATAAGAATCTACATCTTGACAAGATCCCGAAAGATTTGAATGCACATTAAAGTCTGAGTAGCACTGATCTAAAAGGAGGATGTTGTATTATTTTAAAGCTTACTCAAACTCTCAGTGAGTTTTGAAAACCTCTAGTCTAATCAACTCAGTCTGTTGACTATTGCTATTTCAAGAATCCTGGATAACCCAGGAGAACAACCTGGGCAAATCTGAATGATTCAAACTTTGCAACCTGTAATAAGGCACTGATGGAATTTATGATTTACCTAACTGTGCTTTCCTCTCCACGAAGGAAAAAGCCTCCTTGGTCTTTATTGCTAATTTAAGTATATTCTGCAGTTCTTTCTACTGAGTGTGGGGCGGGAGATGGGCCATGATATGTAAGGGAACTGAAGGATCTTTTGAATAGGATTATGTTTAGCTCAGATTCATCCACAAAATCCAACATTTTCCTTTTATAATATACCTGTAAGACATAACAAAATGCCAAATGATTGTAATATTGCTATTGCAACCTGTTCCTTCAGAGGAATTCCTTGATAGAGTATCTTTTATTAAAAAAAAAAAAAAACTATGACAAAATTTTAAGTCAATAGAATATATTCACACTTTAAATCTGATGACTCTATTGTAGTTTGAGTTATGGCTTACCTGGTATTGTAATTCTATATTTTAACATTATGTATATGTAATTTTCTAATGAAATGATATATATAATTAAGTTTTATAGCTAAGTAATTTCACTTCTAATTCCTTGAAAAAAACTTTTCCAGTACATTACAGAATAATGTTAAACAGATATGCAATGTGTAATAATCATGTCTAGGACATTACAGAATAATGTTAAACAGGTACACAATATGTAATAATCATATCAAGGGAAAAGGGATATCCACAACCTCAGGCATTTATCCTTTTGTGATACAAACAATGCAATTATGCTCTTTTAGTTATTTTTAAATGTGCAATTAAATTATTCATGACTATAGTCACCGAGTTGTGCTATCAAATACTAGGTCTTATTTATTCATCCTAACTAGTTTTTGAACCCATTAACCACTCTCTCTTTCCCCCAGCCCCCACTATCCTTTCCAGTGTGCAGTAACCATCCTTCTACTCTCTATCTCCATGAGATCTATTGTTTTAATTTTTAGCTCCCCCAAAAACATGAGAGCATGTGATTCATATTTTTCTGTGCCTGGTTTATCTCACTTAACATGATGACCTCCAGTTCCATCCATGTTATTGCAAATGACAGGATCTCATTCTGTCTATGGTCAAATAGTACCCCATTGTGTATATATACCATATTTTTCTTTATTCATTCATCTCTTGCTGGATACTTAGATTACTTTCAAATCTTGACTATTGTTAATAGTGCTCCAATAAGTGTGGGAGTGCATATATCTCTTCCATATACAAATTTCCTTCCCTTTGGGTATATACCAAAAGGGCGGTTCCTGGATCATATAGTAGCTCTATTTCTGGATTTTTGAGAAAGCTTCAGATGGTTCTACATAGTGGTTGTACTAACATACATTCCCATCAACAGAAATACAAGGGTTCCCTTTTCTCCACAGCCTCACCAGCATTTGTTATCACGTGTTTTTTGGATATAAGCCATTTTGACTGTGATGAAATTATCTATCATTGCAGTTGTGATTTGCGTTTCTCTAATGATCACTGATGTTAAGCATCTTTTCATATACCTGTTTGCCATTTGTATATATTCTTTTGAGAAATATTTCTTTAGTTCTTTTGCCCATTTTCTAATTAGATTATCAGATTTTTTTCCTGTAGAATTGTTCGAGCTCCTTACATAGTCTAGTTATTAATCATACTTTGCAAATATTTTCTCTCCTTCTGTGGGTTGTCTCTTCACTTTGTTGTTTCTTTTGCAGTGCAGAAGCTTTTCCACTTGATATGATCTCATTGGTTAATTCTTGCTTTGGTTGCCTGTGTTGTGGGATATTACTCAGAAAATTTTTGCCCATTCCAATGTCCTGGAGAATTTCTGGAATGTTTTCTTTTAGTAGTTTCATAATTTGAGATCTTAGATTTAAGTCTTTAATCCATTTTGATTTGATTTTTGTACATGACAAGAGATATGGGTTTAATTTCATTCTTTTGCATATGGATATCCAGTTTTCTCAGTCCCATTTATCAAAGAGATTGTCTTTTTTTTTATAATATATATTCTTTCACATCTTTGTGAAAAACGAGTTCACTGTAGATGTGTGGATTTATGTCTGTGTTCTCTATTCTGTTCCACTGAGCTATGTGTCTGTTTTATGCCAATCTCAGGCTGTTTTGTTTACTATTGTTCTGTAATATAATTTAAAGTCAGGTAATATGATTCCTCCAGTTTTGTTCTTTATGCATAGGATAGCCATGACTATTCTGAGCATTTGTGGTTCTGTATACATTTTGGAATATTTTATGATTTCTGTGAAGAATGTCATTGATATTTTGATAGGGATTGCTTTAAATCTGTAGATTGATTTAGGTGGTGTGGGCCTTTTAACAGTATTAATTATTCCAATCCATGAACATGGAATATCTTTACCTTTTTCTGTGTTTATTCTGTTGGGGTGATTAGACTGAACACCAGGTCATGCGGGTGACAAAGTCCGGTGGAGTGAAAGGATTGAGAAAAGACAATTTGAGAGAGAGAAGTGGGACCAGGGGGCCATCACAATTGTGGAGGCTGTGAAGGCCTTGAGATCTGAGAGCCCACACTGTTTATTGGTAATCCAACAAAGAAACAGGTGGTAAGAATGTGGAGGTGGAAGCGGCGTGTTGCATTAAGCACGTGATTTACAGCTGTGATGGTTTAGCATTTGCTCTGCTACTTGAGATAACAGAGAGCAGGTTCTTTTAACTCAAGATACCGTCGATCCTGGGAGAGCAAGGAGCAAGGAGCCAGCAAGTCTAGATACATTCCAGAGCCATGAGGCCTGGATTCTATCCAAGCCATGAGTGGTTATATGCCCTGGGCTTAGATTATGATGCGTCAGGGTAGCCTTCCACCCTTTAGCACAGAGCTTGATGTTCCAAAGGCCACAAGAGGTTTTAGACCCTGGACCCCAGACACGTTCCAAGAGTCTTTTACATTATGTCAGACATGCAAGCCTTGCCTCAGCTTCTGCCAACATTCAGCTTTTCCCAACATTCTTCAATTTCTTGCATCAGTGCTTCATAGTTTTTATTGTAGATTTCTTTGAGGTCTTTGGTTAACTTTATTCCTAGATATTTTATTTCATTTGAAACTCTTGTAAATGGAATTACTTTCTTGATTTGTTTTTCGGTTGTTTGTTGTTCATATATAGAAATGCTACTGATTGACCAGGCATGGTAACTCATGCTTGTAACCCCAGCACATTGGGAGGCTGAGGCAGGCAGATCACAAGGTGAGGAGATCAAGACCATCCTGGATAACATGGTGAAACCCCATGCTAAAAATACAAAAAATTAGAAATTAGCCAGGCATGGTGGCATGCACCTGTAGTCCCAGCTACTCAAGAGGCTGAGGCAGGAGAATTGCTTGAACCCAGGAGACAGAGGTTGCAGTGAGCCAAGATTGCGTCATTGTACTCCAGCCTGGGTGACAGGGCGGAGTCTCATCTCAAAAAAAAAAAAAAAAAAAAAAAAAGAAAAGAAAAGAAATACTACTGATTTTGTGGTATATTGATTTGTATCCCACAACTTTACTGAATTTATCAGTTCTAACAGATTTTGGGTGAAGTCTTTAGGTTTTTCCAAATATAAGACCACAATATCTGCAAACAAGGATAATTTGACTTCTTTCTTTCCAATTTGGATGCCTTACATTTTGTTTTCTTGTCTTATTGTTCTATCTAGAATTTCCATACTATGTGGAATATCAGGGAAAAAAGTAGGCATCCATGTTGTGTTTCCAATTATAAAGGAATGCCTTTTCGTTTTTCCCATTCATTCATTTACTACCTGTGAGTTTGTCATATGTGGCTTTTATTATATTGAAGTCTGTTTCTTCTATACCCAGGTTTTAAGGGTTTTTATCATGAAGAGATTTTAAATTGTATCCAATGCTTTTTCAGCATCAGTTGAAATGATTATATGACTTTTGTACTTCATTCTGTTATTATTATGTATTATTATGTATCACATTGATTGGTTTACTAATTAATGCATTTTAGTTTTCCCCGTTCATTAATTTACTACCTGTGAGTTTGTCATATGTGTCTTTTATTACATTGAGGTCTGTTCCTTCTATACCCAGTTTTTTTAAGGGTTTTTTTTTTTTTTATCATGAAGGGATGTTGAATTTTATCAAATGTTTTTTCAGCATCAGTTGAAATGATTACATGAGTTTTGTCTTCATTCTGTTAATACTATGTACCACCTTGTTTGATTTGTATATGTTGAATCATTCTTGCATCCCTGGGATAAAATCCACTTGGTCATGGTTAATGACCTTTTTAATATTTGTTGAATTCGGTTTGCTAGTATGTTGTTGGGGACTTTTGAATAAACATTCATCAGTAATATTTGCATGTAGTTTTGTTTTGTTTTTTTCTTTTTGATGTGTCTTTCTCTGTTTTTGGTATCAGGATATACTAGCATAATAGAATGAATTTGAAAATATTTCTATCTCCTCTATTTTTCAGAATGGTTTAAATAGCATTGGAATTAGTTAAAAAAAAAAAAAAAAAAAAAAAAAAAACTTTAGTAGAATTGCACAGTGAAGCCATCAGGTCCTGGGCTTGTATTTACTAGGAAACTTTTTTATTACAGCTTCAATTTCATTATTTGTTATTGGTCTATTCATGTTTTAGATTACTTCATGATTCAATCTTAGTAGATTATATGTGTCTATGAATTTATCTATTTCTTCTAGATTTTCAAATTTACTGGCATATAGTAACTCCAAATACCCTCTGATGATTCTTCGAATTTCTGCAGTGTCAATTGCAATGTCTCCTTTTTCATGTACAACTTTATCTGTTTAGGTCTTCTCTCTTTTTCTCTTAGTTATTCTGGATATTTGTTTGTCAATTTTGTTTATTTCTCAAAAACAAAACCTAATTTTTTTATTTTATTGATCTTTTGTGTTATTTTTGTTTGTTTCAATTTCATTTATCTCTACTCTGAACTTTATTATTTCCTTTATTCTACTAAAGTTGGGTTCAGTTTGCTCTTGCTTTTCTAGTTGTTTAAGATGCATCATTAGGTTGTTTATTTACAGTTTTTCTTATTTTTTGATGTGTGTGCTTATAGCTATAAACTTCCGTCTTAGTATTGCTTTTGCTGTATCCCATGTTTTTGTATGTTGTGTTTGCATTATCATTTGTTTCAATAAATTTTTTAAATTTCCTTTAATTTCTTTATTGACCCACTGGTAATTCAGGAGAGTATTATTTAACTGTCGGTGATTGTATAGTTTCCAAAATTCCTCTTGTCATTGATTTCTAGTTTTGTTCCATTGTAGTCAGTGAAGATGTTCGATACTATTTAATTTTTTTGAATGTTTAAGACTTGGGACCTAACCTATGGTGTCTCCTTGACAATGATCCATGTCTGAGGAGAAAAATGTGTATTCTACAACTGTTGAATAAAATGTTCTGTAAATAACTATTAGGTTCATTTTGTCTATAGTACAGATCGAATCCAATGTATCTTTGTTGATATTCTGTCTGTAATAACTGTCCAGTGCTGAAAATGAAGTATTAAATTCTCCAGCTATTATTTATATGGAGGTCTAGCTCTCTCTTTAGCTCTAATAACAATTGCTTTACATATCTCGGTGCTCCTGTGTGGGGTGTATATATACTAACAATTGTTATGTTCTCTTGATGACTTGACCCCTTTATCATTATATGGTGACTTTTTTTTTCTTACAGTTTTTGTCTTGAAATCTATTTTGTCTTATTTAAGCATAGCTACTCCTATGCTTTTTCAGCTTCCATTGGCATGAAATATCTTCTTTCGTCTCTTTATTTTCCATGTATATGTGTCTTTGTAGTTGAAGTATGTTTCTTGTAGTTAACAGATTATTGGCTCTTTTTTTTTTAATGCATTCAGTCACTCCATGTTTTTTCATTGAGGAATTTAGTTTATTTACATTCAATGTTATTATTGATAAGTAATGACTTACTCCTGCCATTTTGCTGTTTGTTTTCTGATTGTTTTGTAGTCTTCTCTTCTTTCTAACCTTCCTTCCTATCTTCCTATAGTGAAGGTAATTTTCTCTGATTATAGAACTTAATTTCTTGCTTTTAAGTTTTTATATATGTACTGTGTGTTTTTGTTTTGAAGTTACAATGTAGCTTGCAAATACTGTCTCTACCTAGTCCTTAAGGCCAATAACACTTAAGTTTGCCCTTTTGAGCTTATTTTCTAGATCCTATAAGCATATTTCATTCTTTTTTATTCCTTTTTTATTTGTTTTCTATTTTCAAATAGCCTGTGTTCAAGCTCACTAATTCTTTGTTCTGCTTGGTCAGTCTGCTATTAAGAGGTGTTAATACACTCTTCAGTATGTCAATTGCATTTGTCAACTCCAGAATTTCTGCTTGATTCTTTTTAATTATTTCCATTTATTTGTTAAATTTATCTGATAGAATTCGGGATTCCTTCTCTGTGATATCTTCAATTTCTTTGAGTTTCCTCAACCACTATTTTGAGTTCTCTTTATGAAAGGTCACGTATCTCCCAGCACTTTGGGAGGCCGAGGTGGGTGGATCACAAGATCAGGAGGTTGAGATCAGTCTGACCAACATGGTGAAACCCCATCTCTACTAAAAAGTTAGTCAGGCATGGTGGCATGCACCTGCATCCCAGCTACTCAGGAGGCTGAGACAGAGGCGGAGGTTGCAGTGAGCCAGGATGGTGCCACTGCACTCCAGCCTGGGGGACAGAGCAAGATTCCATCTCAAAAAAAAAAAAAGAAAAAAAAAGAAATAAGAAAGAAAGAAAGAAAGAAAGAAAGAAAGAAAGAAAGAAAGAAAGAAAGAAAGAAAGGAAAGAAAGGTAGGTAACATATCTCTATTTCTCCAGGATTGGTTCCTAGTACCTTATTTACTTTGTGTGGTGATGTCCTGTTTGTCCTGAATGCTCTTTTGGATGTTTTCTGTGTCTCGGCATAAGCGTTAGTTATTTACTGCAGTCTTTGCAGTCTAAGCTTGGTTTTTACCTGTCATTCTTGTGAAGGCTTTCCAGGTATTAGAAAGGAATCAGGTGTTGTGGTCTAAGCTATATCTGCATCGAGGACACCCCAAACCCAATAACACTGTGGTTCTTGCAAAATCATAGAGGTGCCACCTTTATAGTCTTGGATATGATTTGGAAGAATTTGCTGTATTACCAGGGAAAGAGTCTTGTTCTCTTCCCTTACTTTCTCCCAAACAAGCAGAGTTACTCTCTCTGTGCTGAGCTGCCTGGAACTTATGGTGAGGTGGCACTGTCCAGTGAAGCTGTGAGAAGAGAGTCACTGTGCTCCAGACCCTAGAATGGTAGTTCCACCAAAATTTTGCACCATGTGCCTGGAAATGCTGCAGGCACTCAATGCCAGCCCATGAAAGCAACCACAGGGACTGACATGGTTTGGACCTGTGACCCACCCAGAGTTCATCTTGAATTATACTCCCATAATTCCCATGTGTTGTGGGAGGGACCCGGTGATAGATAATTTGGATCATGGGGGTGGTTTTCCCCACCCTGTTCTTGTGATAGTGAATAAGTCTCATGAGATCTGATGGTTTCATCAGGGGTTTCCACTTTTGCATCTTCCTCATTTTCTCTTGCCGCCACCATGTAAGAAGAGCCTTTTGCCTTCTGCCATGATTCAGAGGTCTCCCCAAACATGTGGAAATGTAAGTCCAATTAAAACCTTTTTTCTTCCCAGTTTTAGATATGCCTTTATCAGCACATGAAAATGGACTAATACAGTAAATTGCTGCCAGTAGACTGGGGCATTGCTGAAAAGATAATAAAAAATGTGGAGGCAACTTTGGAACCGGGTAACAGGCAGAGAGTGGAACAATTTGGAGGGCTCAGAAGAACGCAGGAAAATGTGAGAAAGTTTGGAACTTTCTGGAGACTTGTTGAATGACTTTTACAAAAAGCCTGATAGCATATTGACAATAAGGTCCAGGCTGAGGTGGTCTCAGATGGAGATGTGGAACTTGATGTCAACTGGAGCAAAGATGACTCTTGTTATATTTTAGCAAAAAGACTAGCAACATTTTCCCCGCCCTAGATATTTGTGGAATTGAACTTGAGAGAGACGATTTGGGGTGTCTGGCAGAAGAAATTTCTAAACAGCAAAGCATTCATGATGTGACTTGGGTGCTGTTAAGGGCATTCAGTTTTATAAGAGAAGCAGAGCATAAACGTTCAGAAAATTTGCAGCCTGACAATGCAATAGAAAAGTAAAACCCATTTTCTGAGGATAATTTAAGCTGGCTGCAGAAATTTGCAAAATTAACAAGGAACCAAATGTTAATCCCCAAGACAATGGGAAAAATGTCTCCATGACATGTCAGAGGTTTTCATGGAAACTCCTCCCTCCCATCACAGGCCCAGAGACCTAGGAGACAAAATGATTTTATGGGCCATGCCCAGAGTTTCCGAGCTGTGGGCAGCCTGGGACTTGGTGCCCTGTATCTCAGTTGCTCCAGAGGTAGCTGAAAGGGGCCAAGTTAGAGCTCGGGCCATGGCTTCAGAGGGTGCAAGGCCCAAGCCTTGGTAGCTTCTACATGCTGTTGAACATACAAGTGCATAGAAGTCAAGAATTGGGTTTTGGGAACCTCTGCCTAGATTTCAGATGTGTGGATATGCTTGGATGCCCAGGCAGAAGTTTGCTGCAGGGATGGGGTGCTCATGAATAACCTCTGCTAGGACAGTGCAGAAGAGAAATGTGGGGTCAGAGCCCTAATACTAAATCCTTACTGGGGCATTGCCTAGTGATGCTATGAGAAGAGGTCCACCATCCTCCAGGCCCCAGAATGGTAGATCCACCTACAGCTTGCACCATGCACATGGAAAAGCCACAGACACACACCACCAGCCCATGAAAGCAGCTAGGAGGGAGACTGTACCCTCCTAGCTCCCTACCACAGGTGGGGAGTTGCCCAAGACCATGGAAACACATCTGGAAACACATCTCTTGCATCACTGTGACCTGGATGTAAGATCTGGAGTCAAAGGAGATCATTTTGGAGCTTTAAAATTTGACTGCCCTGCTGGATTTCGAACTTGCATGGGCCCTGTAACCACTTTGTTTTGGCCAATTTACATTTGGAATGGCTGTGTTTACCCTATAGCTGTATCTCCATTGTGTCTAGGAAGTAACTAGCTTGCTTTTGATTTTACAGGCTCACCGGTGGAAGGGATGTGCCTTGTCTCAGATGAGACTTTGGACTGTGGACTTTTAGGATAACGCTGAAATGAGTTAAGACTTTGGTGGACTGTTGGGAAGGCATGATTGGTTTCTAAATGTGAGAACATGAGATTTGGAGGGGCCAGGGGCAGAATTATATGGTTTGGCTTTGTGTTGTCCCCACCCAAATCTCATCTTGAATTGTACTCCCATGATTTCCATGTGCTGTGAGAGGGATCCATTGGGAGATAATTTGAATCATGGAGGCGGTTTCTCCCACACTGTTCTTGTGGTAGTGAATACGTCTCATGAGATCTGATGGTTTCATCAGGGGTTTCCGCTTTTGCATCTTCCCCATTTTTTCTTGCCGCCACTATGTAAGAAGTGCCTTTTGCCTTTCACCATGATTCTGAGGATCCAATTAAATGTCCTTTTCTTCCCAGTCTTGGGTATGTCCTTATCAGCTGTGTGAAAACAGACTAATACAAAGGCTATACCCTACACAGACTCAGGGACAGAACTGCCTAAGGCCTGGGGATCCCACCCCTTGCATCAGTGTGGCCTGGATTTGAGAAATGGAGTCAAAAGAGATAATTTTGGGGATTTAAATTTAATTACTGCCCTTCTGGATTTTGGACTTGTATGGGGCCTGTAGTTGCTTTCTTTTGGTTGATTTCTCCCTGTTGAAATGGAAGAATTTGCCCAATACCTGTACCCACATTCTATCCTGGAAGTAACTAATTTGTTTTTTATTTTACAGGCTCATAGATGGAAGGGACTTGTGTTGTCTCAGATGAGACTTTAGATTATGTACTTTTGAGTGAATGCTGAAATGAATTAAGACTTTGGGAGACTATTGAGAAGGAATCATTGTATTTTGCCATGTGAGAAAGAAATGAGATTTGAGGAGTGCTCAGGGGTGAAATAATGCAGTTTGGATTTGTGTCCCCACTTAAATCTCACTTTAAATTATAATCCCCAATGTTGGAGATAGGGCTTGGTGGAAGGTGATTGAATCATGGGGGTACAATTACCCCTTTGGCCCTGTTCTTGTGATATAGTTCTCTCAGATGATATAGTTTAAAAGTGTGTAGCACCTCCCGCCTCTCCCTCTTCCTCCTGCTCTGGCCATGTAAAACATGCATGCTTCCCCTTTACCTTCTATTGTAATTGTAAGTTTCCTTAGGCCTCCCTGGCTATGCTTCCTGTACAGCATGTGGAACTGTGAGCCAATTAAACCCCTTCTTTAAATAAATTATTGATATGGTTTGGCTATGTCCCTACTCAAATCGCATCTCTAACCGTAATCTGAATTGTAATCCCCACAGGTTGAGGAAGGGTTCTTGTGGGAGGTGATTGAATCATGGGGGCAGTCTTCTCCATGCTGTTTTCCTAATAGTGAGTGAGTTCTCATGAGATCTGATTGTTTGATAAGTGTCTGGCAGTTTCTCCTGCGCTCCCTCTCTCGTCTGCTGCCATGTAAGGTGTGCCTTGCTTCCCCTTTGCAGTCTACTATGATTATAAGTTTTCTGAGACCTCCACAGACATGCAGGACTGTGAGTCAACTAAACATCTTTTCTTTATAAATTACCCAGTCTCTGGTACTATCTTTATAGCACTGTGAGAATAAACTAATACAAAGGTTTAGACTAAAGGTAAGGGCTATGGGCCTAGTCAAAAAAAGAAAATTAAAATATAAGAGATTTAAACTACTCCTAATAGGAAATTTTGGGAAATTTCAATGAGCTATAAAGCAAAGAAGAATATAAAAAAGGACAAAGGACAAAGGATGGTGGTGGGGAGGGAGGATAGATACATGGCCAGGAAGCTTGTGGGTTGAAAGGCTAAAAGGAAACTGCCCTATGATAAAAAGGCCACATGATTTTATAAGAACAATAAAGCTAATTTAGTTTTCCTTTCTCTCTTTCTCTTTCTGTCTCTCTCTCTCCCTTTCATGCTTGTTCTCTCTCTGGTTAAACCACTTTCCTTTCTTATTGATCAGGTGCAACTTCATTAGAGCCAGAATGCTCCTCAAAATTGCTTCACCAGTCTACCCTTCCACCAAAAATTCCTGAATCTCCACATTCTTAGCAACTCCTGGCATTTTTAGCTATCTGTGACATGCTATCCTAACATAACATGGCCTAACGCTTACATGACAATATGTACATAACTACAGTATGAGGAAATTAATGGAGAAGTTCAATTATGGACCATACCACAATACATAAAACAGAGTATTCATAGAAGAAAACCTGACACAAAAGTAAGGGAAAAAATATCTCAGCATATTTCGGAAAATCTTGAGGATGGATGTGGATCTCCCCATGATACAGAATTTGAAGCTTTGAGTCAGTTTTATACAAGGAGGAGAATGATATTACCGGATTATATCTGGTTGGCATAGTTAAAAAAAAAAAGACATATAGCATCTGTTTCCTGATGAAAACAATGTGCAAGTTGCAATTACTTTTTATAAATAAAATGGAATTAGTACCTGCATATTGAAGAATGGAAATGAAATGAAAAGGTTCAAGATAAATGAATGCAATTTTAAATTTTAATTGTAACAGTTCTTACCGTGTGTTATTGTTTAATCTCATATGGGCAGCTATTTTCATAACAAATATACCTGTATGATTTAATATATTTTAAGGCAATGTGTATATGTGAAAAATTAAGGGCAACTAAAAATGCTTGTGACTGAAATTTCTATTTCAATCGGCCAATTCATGGCAATGTATTTCCATTGATTTTGGACTATTAAGGTTAATACCCAATATTCTTCTTATAAAAAAGAAAAATCAAGGGATATTATGAAAAATTTGGAAGTTATTTTATATTATTTTTTAAAATTTGTTGTTATATTGATTCTTCTCTGATGCCTAAATTCTGGCAATTTCTTTGAGATATTGTTGTTATTATAAAGTCTACACTACATCTGTTAATAAGTTCCCAGTAGAAAAATATAGAATCTCATTTAAAAGTATCTAGTCATTAATTCATGCTATTTCTGAAAGTTAACTTTTTAACAGAAGTATCAATATCAAACTTCTTTTCTTTAGACTAGCCTGTGTGTTATAAAGAAAAGAAAACACACTTCCTCTGACAATATAAACAATTCCTGGTAAATAACTTGAAGACATATACCATATAACTTTAGGCTGCATATTTAAAATACACATTAACAAAGCACAATAGAAATTCTTGTTAAGGCCTTCATTAATCGATAGAGGATGACAATGCATCCATCATGCAAGAAAACTGGGAATATAGGAAAAACAAAACAAAACTCCTTTTCTGCTTTTTAGTTCCTTAGCATATGAAGACTGAAACATAATCAATATTATGTATCAATGTTTGGGAGAAATGTGTCACTGTATTGTTCTACATTTTAACTTTAATTGTTTTGTTATTTAGTATGACAACAGGAAACAGAAAAGACAGATAATGATGGGGACAATAATAGAGATTGACATGAATTGAAACTTTACTAAATAATATAGCCTGAATCTACATAAAATATATTTCTTTTCGAAATATTTATTTAGTAATTGTCCTTACAATTTATAAAGGTTTTAAGCTAAAAATATTATATGAAAACTTAGGACTCAGTTCTGTTATTGTCACACATAAAATTGATAGCATTCAGAAAATTTCTTAAAATCTCTGGGCCGGGTGCAGTGGCTCACGCCTGTAATCCCAGCACTTTGGGAGACCAAAGTGTGCAGATCACGAGGTCAGGAGATCAAGACCATCCTGGCTAGCATGGTGAAACCCCATCTCTACTAAAAATAAAAAAAAATTAGCCAGGCGTGGTGGAGGGCGCCTGTAGTCCCAGCTCCTCGGGAGGCTGAGGCAGGAGAATGGCATGAACCCGGGAGGCGGAGCTTGCAGTGAGCTCAGATCGTGCCACTGCACTTCAGCCTGGGCGACAGAGCGAGACTCCGTCTCAAAAAAAAAAAAAAAAAAAAAAAAATCTCTGGACATCATTGGCTTTATTATTACATTGAGAAGTTAGGACTTATAAAGAGAATACTTAGGAATATGTTAGGATGTAAAATTCTACAAATGAAAAAAAATTCTTCTTAGGACAACTTAATGTTTATTAGGACATTTATCATGTAAATAATTGGAGCTTATTGTGTGCCAACTTGTGTTGCTGAGGCTTCATTCCTTTATTTGCTCCTTCAATTATTCTTGTATTTTTTATGCATTTATTCAGTGCCTGGAAGGTATGATGCTCTATGCTAAGCTTTAGAAACACAGGAGTGAACAAAAAATTTATAGTTATGTAGAGTCTGATGAAACATGTGCTAACCTTTGGCTTGTGAATTCTTTAGGGTTTCATTATTAATATATTGCAAGAAATTATTTTGTTAAAGGTACAACTATCCCAGGATAAAAATTTCTTTTGTTGGCGATACACTAATTTACAAATATTCTTTATAACGAAACTCTTTAAGAACCTCTGATCATGTATCATGTAAGCTGATGTAAATATAAGTTAAGAGCAGATCAGCTTGTTCATGATTTCATAATTTGATATATTTAGTTCTTATGAAGAAGTATTTATTTCTATATAAGAGAATCATTGATTTTCTGTTTTTTTTTTTTTAATTGTGGCAGCAAGAGATAACATGGGATCTACTCTGCTAACACATTTTTAAGTATAGAGTACCTTATTGCTTACTACAAGCACAGTGTTGTACATTGAATCTCCAGAAATAATTCATCTTGCATAACTGAAATTTTATACATGTTTATTAGCAACTCCTTATTTTCCTGTCTCCTCAGGGCCTAACATTCTGTTCTTTGTTTCTATGAATTTGCCTATTTTACATACATCATATCAATGAAGTCATGCAGTATTTGTCCCTTTGTGACTGGCTTATTTTATTTAGTGTATTTGTTCATTTTTGCACAACTACGTAGAAATACCCTAGGTTGGATAATTTATAAAGGAGAGGAGTTTAATTGACTCATAGTTCCGCGTGGCTGGGGAGGCCTCAGGAAACTTACAATACATAGCAGAAGGAGAAACAAACACATCCTTCTTCACATGGTAGCAGGAGTGAGAAGAATGGGAGCTGAGAGAAGGAAGAAGCCCTTATGAAACCATCAGATCTCGTGAGAACTCACTCACTGTCGTGAGAACAGAATGCGCAGCATGACCATAACCACCCTCATAATTAAATTACCTCCCATTGAGTACCTCCCACAACATGTGGGGATTGTGGGAACTACAATTCAAGATGAAATTTCGGTGGGGACACAGCTAAACTCTATCACTTAGTGTAAAATCCTCAAGTTCATCCATGTTGTTACATATTGGAGGATTTCACTTTTTTAGGTTCAATCATATTCCATTGTATGTATCTGCAATGTTTTCTTTATCCATTCTTCTGTTCATGATCATTTATGTTGTCTCCACATCTTGGCCATTGTAAATAATTCTATAATATACATGGAAGTTCATATATATTTTCCAGATTTTTATTTTAACTATTTTGGATGAATTACCAGTAATGTGATTGCTGGATTAAATGATAATTCTATTTTTAATTTTTTGAGGAAATTTCATACTGTTTTCCAAATTAGTTACACCATTTTACATTCCCAACAATAATATACAAGGAATCCAATTATCCAAATTCTCACCAACACTTATTAGTGCGTTTTAAAATAATGGCTAACCTAAGTGAGATAATATATCATTATGGATTTGATTTGCATTTTCTTAATGATTAGTGATGTTGAACATCCTTTTTATATCCAGTTGGCCATTTGTATGTTTTTTGCAGAGAAATGTCTATACATAGACAATCTTTTTTCCTTTGGGTTATTTGAATTTTTAATTTATTTTTACTATCAAGTTGTTGGCATTCTTTATCAGATATTTGAATTGCAAATATTTTCTCCTTTTCCATAGATTGTCTTTCATTCTTTTGGTTGTAGTTGTAGTACTATTTTTCTATTTTTTATTTTGCTGCTTGTGTTTTTGATCTTATATCCAAGAAATCATTGCCAAGTCTGATGCCTGAAGCTTTTCAACATTTTTTTGTCTACACGTTTTACAGTTGCAGATCTTCCAATTACATCTGTAATCTATTTTGAGTATATTTTTGCATATGTTGCAAGAAAGGGTCCAATTTTATGCATTTGCATGTAGTTATCCAGTTCTCCAAACCGAATTTATTGAACAGAGTATCCTTTCTCTATTGTGCGTTTTTGGCACCTTGTTGAAGATGTTGACTACATATTCAAGAGTTTGTTTCTAGGCTCTCTATTCTGTTTTGTTGGTTGATGGATCTGTTCATACCAATGCCATATTATTTTAAATATTGTAGCTGGGTAATATATATTGAAGTCAGGAGCATGAAGCCTCCAGTTCTGCTATACCTTCTAAGAATGCACTGCTTATTTACAGTCCTTTGTGGTTCAATATATATTTGAAGATTATTTTTTCTATTTCTGTAAAAAATGCCATTTAAGTTTTGTATTAAATCAAACCAAGTTTGATTTGGGTAGTATGGACATTATAACAATATTAACTATTCTAATCCAAGAACATGGGACATCTTTCAATTTATTTGTCCCTTCTTTAATTTCTTTCATCAATGTTTTATAGCGGTCAGTGTATAAATCTTTAACCTCCTTGGTTAAGTTAGTTACTAAGTAATTTTTTCTTTTTGATGTTATTATAAATGAAATAACTTTCCTTTCTTTCTGAATTGTTTAGTAGTAGTGTGTATGAATGTGTGAATGATATTTTATGTTGATTTTGTGTCCAACTTTACTGGATGTGTTTTATTAGTTCAAAGAGTATTTATTTATTTATTTTAGAGACACACTCTCTCTGTTGCCAAGGCTGGAGTGCAGTGGTGCAATCATGATTCATTGCATCCTCAACCTCCGAGGCTCCAGGGATCCTCCCACTTCAGCCTGCCAAGTAGCTGGGACCACAGGCACATACCACTATGCCCAGTTAATTTTATTTTCTTCTGTAGAGACAGGGTTTTATTATGTTGCCCAAGCTGGTCTTGAACTCCTGGGCTCAAGTAATCCTCCTGCCTCAGCCTCCCAAAGTGTTGAAATTACAGACATGAACCACCATGACTGGCCTAGTTCTAATTGTGTATGTGTGTGTGTGTGCGTCTGTGTGTGCGTGTGTGTGTGTGTGATGTTTCTGTGGTTTCCTACATATAAAATCATGTCATATGCAAAAACATAATTTTGACAAAACTTTAGCTAGACTAAGAAAAAAAGAGAAGATTCAAGTAAAATTAGAAATAAAAGAGGAAACATTACAACTGATGCCACGGAAATACAAAGGATGATAAGAAACTGCAATATATATATAGAGAGAGAGAGCGAGAGAGAGAGGGTAACAAATTGGAAAACCCAGAATAAATAAGTAAATCCCTAGAAACATACAACCCACCAAGACTAAATCATTAAGAAATAGAAAATCAAAACACATATATAACTAGCCAGAAAATTGAATCAATAATCAAAAAATATTTGCAACCAAGAAAAATCCTGATGTCTTCACTGCTGAATTCTACCAATCTTTTAAAAATTGTCAATCCTTCCCAAACTCTTCTAAAAATGTGAAGAGGAAGAAGCTCTCCAAACTTACTCTCTGAGATTAGTATTACCCTGGTAGCAAAGCCAAATAAAGACAGTATGGGAAAAGAAAAGGTTAATATCTCTGGTAATAACAGATGGAAAAATCTTCAATAAAGTAGTAGAAAATATAATTCGCTAGTACATTTAAAAAAATCATACATCAGGATCAAATGGGATTTATCCCTGGGATGTAAAGATAGTTCAACTTAGAAAAATCAATTAAGGTGATACATCACATTAACAAAATGAAAAATAAAAACCACAGGATTATCTCAGTAGATACAGAAAAAGCATTAGAGAAAATTTAACACCTTTTCATGATAAAATATCTCAATAAACTAGAAACCTAAGGAATGTACTTCAAAATAATAAAGGCGATATATGACAAACCTAGAGTTAATAGCATACTCAATAATACTCAATGGTGAGAAACTGAAACAATTTTCTGTAAGATGAGGAACAAGTCTAAGTTGCTTACTTTTGACACTTCTATATAAAAACATACAAGTCAGAAAGACTTGTTTGCAGATGAGATGATCACAGATTTATGTGTAACTTTTTCTCAGCCACATTATTTTTTATTATTTTTTGTAGATTGTGTACAAAATTGATGTATAGATAAGCCAGAAATGAATCACATATGACAGTAATGTTGAACTACAACTTAATGTAAAAAAAAATTATAACTATTAAATATATTGTCTTAACATTTGAAGGTGCATAACCTCCATTTGCCTAATCAATATATTTACATAGTAAATTAATGTTTTAAAAACTTTGAAAATCATTGATTGAGAAAATATCATTAACATATTCAATAAGACTTTTTCTTTATTACAAATAGATATTTCTATATTATAAAATTTTATTTCTTAAGAAAACCTTGCAAATAGAAGACATACATTTGTTTTTCGACTGCAACATTTACAAATAAAATGAAAATTCTATGAACAATAAGGTTGATCGATTTATATGGTAGAAAATGAAAAAAAATCCAAAAATTAGTTCATAAAAGAAGTTTGCTCAATTTCAAGTGCTGCAATATGGTGTATAGTTCCATGCAGACTAAAATATTTCTAGTTTCCAGGAGAATTATAATGTATTATATTACCTTAATGTATTCTTTAAGCTTATATAAATTATGAACAGCAAATATTTTTCCAAAGAAGAAGTTAAAAACTATCTCTATTAAAAATCAAATTATCCCCATACAATATTTCAATTTTCTCCTCGTAAATTACAAAGTAATCAATCTTTCCTTTACACTGGCTTTAAGTATATCATTATGAATATACATTATATCAGAATTTTGGGTATTTGTAGAATGTTGACGTTGTTCTTTAAATCTATGCATTGTTATCTTATACTTTAATATCTAGTGGGCATAATGTCTTCTGCCTGCCCATTATTACTCTGTGTTTTAGAAATTTCTTAGCAGATCATGTTGATTCACTCTTTCATATAACCTTTCATCTGTTGCATCTTCTTCATGCCAAATGCTATTTTTATTTTTGAGATTTTTCATTATATTTATGGATTAACATAGGGAGAAGTAGCATGTTGTTATTTTGAATCTTGCTATACAGAACACGGTATTTGTTATATTGGTTTATGCCATATTTAGTTATTTTACATTATTTTTCTATCTAGAAATTTTGTCAGCATTAAATTTTATAAACGAACTTTTAAAAAATATACATTTTCTTTCTGTTTTTGGATTTTATATGAGAAGTCTAAAAATTTCTGTGGACTGATTTAGAACTTTGTGTGTTATTACAAATAAAATTGTCCCCTTAATTTCCTTTTTGGAAAAGATTGCTTGATTATAATTTTACAGATCTATTTCTGGGTTCTCTATTCTGTTCCATTGATCTATGTGTCTCTTCTTTTACCAATGCCACATCATCTCAATTACTATAGCCTTAGAGTAAAGCTTGAGCTCAGGTAGTGTGAGTCCTTTAGTATTTTTCTTCTGCTTCAATCCCGTGTTAGATGTTTTTCCAAGAAATTTTGTAGTAAACAAACTATTGTTCAAGAAAAATGGTAGCAGAAACTTTGTTATAACTTGTAACAACTAGTTCCCATAAGCCCTTCCTTTAAAAAGTGCTAAATACTGATGTTGAATCAAGCAGAAAATTACTCATGTGTTTTTGCCAAAAAGCCTGATGGTGACTATTTAATCTATCACTGTAGGAAAACTACTAAAATAAATATTGTTACAAGCAAGAGTATCAATGATATACAATGTGCCTATATATGTAGAAATGACATAAAAATGTATCAATAAAGGAACTGTATGCAGGAAACTATAAAACAATGATGCAAAAAATCAGAGAAGATGTAAACAAAGGAAGCAATATTCCATGTAAATGGATTGGGAACCTCAATATTGTTGAGATATTTGTTCCACACAAATTTATCAATAGATTGGATATCATCCAAATCAAAATCCTAGAAAGCTGTATTAGAATAGCAATAAACTGATTTTGATGTATATATGGAAAGTAAAACAATACCTAGATTATCAAAACACATTTCTTCCTTTGTTTACATCTTCTCTGATTTTTTGCATCATTGTTTTATAGTTTCCTGCATACAGTTTCTTTATTGATACATTTTTATGTCATATCTGCATATATAGGCACATTGTATATCATTGATACTCTTGCTTGTAACAATATTTATTTTGGTAGTTTTCCTACAGGGATAGATCCAATAGTCACCTTCGGGCTTTTTGGCAAAACCACATGAGTAATTTTCTGCTTGATTCAACATCAGTATTTAGTACTTTTTGAAAGAAGGGCTTATGGGAACTAGTTGTTACAAGTTATAACAAAGTTTCTGCTACCATTTTTCTTGAACAATAGTTTGTTTATTACAAAATTTCTTGGAAAAACATCTAATTGTGTCACCATTTCTTGTCATTTAATATTATATTGGAGAAGTGGGATGTGAACCTCACATTTTCTGTTATAGATGATTATAATAATTTGCCTCTGTCCATCAATAATCACTCACTTATATTAGGTTTTCATTACCCTTAACAAAATATAACTCCATGTTGATTATGCCAAAACCTTCTTTCTCTCTTTGGAAAAGATATGTCCATTTAATCTGCATGCATAAATATAAATTTTTACTTTCTGGATTTTTTTCTCTTAAATATTATATTTTTTCATCTATTGTTTTAATGTTTTTTCCCGCAGGGACACCAACCAAGTAAAAAAAGTTGGATCTCCTTTCCTGTCTTCCACTTCAACTATTTCACTAAGAATTTATCCAACACTTTATTACCTTTCATTTCCTTTTTCTACTCTTCATCATACAATTTTGTGTTTCTTATTATATTAACAGCATCATTTTGTACAGCTTTCATATTTACCTAAATTCTATAATCGCTTTTTACCTTTTTTACACTCGGAGTTCTACCAGTTTACTTTCGATCTTTTATTTTCTTATAGGAAAGGTCAAGTGATACAAAGTAGCCACCCATTCTCATTGCCAGTACTTTCTTTCCCCCATTTAACTACTTTCTTCCCCTAGTACCCACCATCACTGGACACGTCATATATTCACTCAACTTATTTATTGCTTATCTCATTTTATTAAAATGTTGACTCCATAGGAGACAGATATAATCTCTTTTGTTTGTTATCATGTTCCTTTAGCCTAGAACAGTGTCAGAAATAGAATGGATGCTCAACAATTAGTTTGCACTGAATAGACAAACAAATACAATGGATAGTGAGTGAAAAATAAATTTACAGTAGAAAATTTAGGGAACAATTATTTCAAAGACTGTGTAGGAAAGATGATTATTTCAAATGCTCTGCTTAAATAAAGATCACGTAAGCTTCACACGTCTAAGTCCTTTGTATTAAGTTCCAGATAAATTCTATGAGTATACTAAAATACTATCCTAACTCTTTCAATCATATAGCTAACACAAAATTTAAATTTTAATCTGTTGTCAAATTTTAATATCACTTAAATTCATTATCTTTCTAGACTTCCTGTTTAAACATTTGGGAATTGATTGAAAAAACAGTGGGAGGGGGTGAAATATGAAGGTTTAGATTTATTTGTTCATTTAGTGAGCCTTAATTGAGTGTTTATTATGTGCTACACCCTATTCTAGATGCTGAAGAAAACATATCTCCTACTTTCATGAAATGTATCTTATAACAAGAGTCTCCCCTGCTAGCAGAATTATTCCTTCCTCTCCATTTTGAAGATCCTTTAACAACCTTTTCTAACAAAATAACCTTGCGATAGGAAAACAATGTTACTGAAGCCACATCTTCGCTGTCTGTTAAACCAGATTAGAGAGCGTGCTTAGTGGATCAATTACAATGTTAAACCTGGGAACCGAAGAGGTAGGTGCACATAGGAGTATAGAATTGTAAAATTTATAATTTAGAAAAAAAAATGAGGAGAAATATATCTGCGAATGTCTTGTGAAAACAGTAGAAAATTAGGGTTGAACATGACTGTAGTTTGGTTGAATTTGAGCATGAGTGCATTGCCAGATAATCTGCATTCGGTGTGCTAGGTCAACCAGACGGGAGTGTTCATCATCACTCTTCCTGATTAGCTGACACATTTGGGATCAGTAGTGGGCCATGAAAACTACATTTAATATATCAGTAATTCCTAATTATGATGTATTTTAAAAACATAAAAATGTAGAGAAATAAAAATTTTGAGTAGAATTATCAGGTTTAAGACACTCAATTACTATCAACTATGTCTTCTGAAGCACCCAGAGGTCAATTTATTCACCAAATCTTTAAGAAATCTACCAAAGAGGATCCTTGTGGCCTTTACAAATTTTTTTAAAGACCATATTTTTTTAGATTAACTATGTACTAGACAACCAGAATACTCAGACGCTAACATGACAGAAAATACTAGAAACCGGCTCTGAGGTAATCATAAACTCCTAGCAAACTGAAAACCTCTGTGGTTCACTGCTCAGAGTGGAGCTCACTTTGTCAGGTGACACATATTATTCCCTGAGATTCTTTTAATCCCACCTAAAATTATTTTCTTGGTCTTTAAGTATACATTTATAACAGCACCTGACAGAATTCTCATATCAGTTTTAATCCTTGTGTGATCATTAGAGTAAGAGAGGCCAGACTGAAGCATCTTTCTTTCAAAATAATAAATCAAAGTCAATATGCTCACATGAAGAATCATAGAGGTTAGTGTTACCATTTAAGACATAAAATATGACTCCCTGTTTTTACTCTGAAGAGGTAAGTTGGCTTTGAGGGAAAGATAATAGGGTAACATAAGACATATGAATCAGCAATTCTAAATTTAATGATGTTTTTTCCTGACATGTCTTCTTTGCTAGAGTAAATCAACACAGCCCTAGAATGTGATAAACAACCATCAAGCTGTCAAATGTGTGGTATTTTCCCCCTTACTCCAATGATTAGAGAACACTGAAAGCAGGAGGCCGAGAGAACCATATGTGTATTTCCATCACATTGAGGTTTAGCCAACCCTTGGCCCCATGACACAAACTAAAATAAAAGGGCTTTAATCATCTAGCATTCCACAGGCTATTATGGCATACATTTTTAAAAATACTCCTGCCTCTAGGACTAAAAGTATCTATTGGAGGAACAAAGTAGGAGATTAATTCTATAAAAATTAGATTTCTGTTATTTCAGTAAAATTTCTGTTGGTCTAGTGTTCTGAGGCATGTCAAAACATCGTTTCCAAAATGAATGAAGTAACACGATTCTTTAAATCTACACTTGGTGTACTGATCTGATCATTCTGAATTAAATGGAAACAAGTTAAAGAAGGATTTCTGTTGTGCAAGTAACAGTTCTTAAGGCAATCCAGAGGCAATTATATTACCAAGGCTGCCCTTGGTGAAATACATTGTGTTATCTGGCAAACAAGACTTCATCAAATGGAAGTAACATATGTAATATTGGCCTTAAACAGATCCCAAAGGTACAAATATTTTCATGAGTGGTTTGCTGACTCTTTCAGCACTCTGACATTGGTTGTGCTACCACACTCTTCTCAATCTATGCCAGTAACCTCTGAGGAATTTCCCCATCACAAATTGACTGAAAAGAAAAATTCAAGCCAGATAATAGGTAGCTCTAAAATTATAGGATGGAACTAACCCAAAGTGACAGCTATGGCATCATAATCCACTCAGGAATAGTCCAAAAGAAGAATGAAGCAGGAAAGTCATCCCAGAACTACCTTTACAATAGTTCATATTGTTTGCTTTCCCAGAAATTATTTTAGATCTAAAGTAAATATCTACTTTTATTCAGAGTAATGACTAAAGTTATAGTTCACTGTTAAGATACTCAGCGAAATAGGATTCAGAAGATTGGTAGTAAGAAAGTTTGGGGTATATAGATGAATTGCTTAGAGTTTTCCCAAAATCAGACAATACTTGTGTATCATTAAGAGACCTTTATGGCTCTGGAGTCATTCAATACAAAAGATACAGATAATGATCCACCCTGGGATTGTCACCATCTCTTACCCTTCCTCTCCCCTCCCACTTCTGACTATATCAGTTCATTAACAGATAGACAATGCTTTCAGGATGGAACAAAGAATGAATTCACAGATATGGATTTACCCTCACCAAATGTGATAAGGCTATGCTGCTGTTGACTGAAAACTTTGCCAGAATGCTAAGCACTTCAGGTTCAAGAATAGTATCTTACAATATCCTCTCACAGCAGAGAATATTGAAAACATGTCACAGGAGGTTGATAATGTTTAGAGTAGTTGTCATTTGAAACACGGTTATTTGGGATTTGAGTTTCTTTCTACTTACTGTCAGTCCCAGCATGCTTTGTCTTGTTCAATGCCTTACACAATATCATGAGGAACTATAATGGCAATGTTTTCATGCAGATAATTCATGGTACAAACATATATTTAACGTCATGGTTTGAGATCCACGGTATTTATTGGTGGATAACTTTAAATTCAGGTTTGTCTGAGACATTTCTGGATTAGACAAAATTGTGTTATATATTTATTGTTTTCATTTTTTTCAGAATCTTTGAAAGTGTTTCTATCTGTATGATAAATAACATTTTTAAAAACTCATCTTTTTCACTGGGCTTCTTTCTTTCTTTCTTTCTTTCTTTTTTTTGAGACAGAGTCTCCCTCTGTACCAGACTGGAGTGCAGTGGCGCGATCTCAGCTCAATGCAACCTCCGCTTCCTGGATTCAAGCAATTCTCCTGCCTCAGCCTCCTGAGTAACTGGGATTACAGGCATACGCCACCACGCCCAGCCAACTTTTGTATTTTTAGTAGAGACAGGGTTTCACCATGTTGGCCAGGCTGGTCTCAATCTCCTGACCTCGTGATCTGCCCACCTTGGCCTTCCAAAGTGCTGGGATCACAGGCGTGAGTCACCGTGCCCGGCCTCACTGGGATTATTATACTCCGCATCACATTGTGATGATAGTTCCTGTAATATAGAACGACATCTTCAATATTTAACAATGAAGTCTGCTGGGTGAAAATATGTTTAGGGTTGAGGGCCTCTAGATATGGATTAGCAAAGGATGTTGCTGATTCTTCAGCTTAGTCAGAAGGTAGAATAAAAAACAAAAACAAAACAATAAATGGAAAAAGGAATTAGCTCTTTCACTATTGTATTTGAAGATTCCCTAATATTTATTTTTTTTTTAAACTGGTCTACTGGGTTAATTTGGCTTAGAATTTCTGTTGTGCAAGTGAGAAAGTCTTTATTGATGTATGTATATTGATTCCTTTTATAGAAAAACAAGATGTTTACTGAAGTGGCAAGCAGAAGAGTTCTCTGAATGGGTGTAATGGAATAATCTTAACTATCACAGTTAACAGTGATACTGACAACTTTAGTTTCAAAAAGAAAGGGTACTAGAATTTAGAGAATTCTCCAGGGCACATTCTTATGATTCCTCTAGGAAGAGTCAAAACATCAAGGGCTCAGATCACTCGGGAATCAAATATTGGCCTATTTTCAGTAGGGTGACCACCTACTGAATTTGAATATGTTCCAGAGTGGTTATTTTTTTAAATTCCTGAAGCAAAGTAGATAACTATAATTCACTTTTGCTTATCAAATTATCCTTCTACTAATGATAATGAGGGTGATGATGACTGTCCAGTAACATTCCAGACACTGTCCCAAGTGCATTTCAATAACTAATTTAATCCTACATTTTAAAAGTATATACAATTATTAAGAAATATGTCGTTAGTATGCATAAATCTTAAAGATGGTTTTTATAACCTCCCCAAATGTGTCTTTTTCCTGCTATGCGACAGAACAAGCCTTTTTATAAAAGTGAAATAGAGGTAAATTTAAATACTAGAAAGGAATAAAGGTAGAGTTAGGAGAAGCTGAAAGCTAACTATTCATCATTCTTGTCCATTTTGTCCAAAGACAACCACATTGAAATCTTCAAAGTGCTATTCTCGCTCTCAGTCTTTTAACTTTATTTTCTGTTAACTTTTCAGTTCTACAATTTTTATACTGGTCAGAACTTTTCTGAGTGATGATGACTGGGAATAGAATGCCGGCTTCCCATCAACAAACACTTACCAACTTCCAGCAGATGTTGCAAGAAGATTCACTGATTTGTGCTACAATCAGCAGGGCAATTGTTTCATTTTGACTCTCTGTGAAATCCAATGTATCCATTTTAGTTTGACTGACAGACATGGATTTCTGTTCTGGTGAATTTTTCTGTACCATTGGAAATGCAAGCCTGATGGACAATGCTTTCACAAAAGATGACAAATCTTTTTTTTTTTTTAATCTTTCTCTCTGTAAAAATTGAAAGCAGCAATGGCTCGTGAATATTTATGTAAAACTCAAGGGTTATGCATTCTTCCCTCAACTTGGATCCATAGGAAAAATATATAGTCTATGCATATAAATCTGTTGTAGTCATTTTAGTTTACAAAGCCTTGTCCATATAATCATCATACTTAGTAATATCCAGTGGAAAAAAAGTAGTGATTTCTTTGAAAATGTCAAATCTGCTAAATATCAGAAATGCTTTCTGTACATAAATATGAAACTGCCTATATAAAGCAATACAAGGACCCTCAACAGTTGAAATTTATTAACAATTTATTCTGGTTTTAGTTTTTCTTTTGAAATATTATATAAACAACGTTTTTGACCCATGCTTTGTCAGTACTTAGTAAAGTATGCTTTCTGAAAGTAAATATATCATAGAGTAAATACATTTTGATTATACTACAAAAATTATAGAAATTAGCTGTGGACATGCGCATTTAAATAAGTGGTATTTTGAAAGCAGTCATTAGGCTATACAAACCTTCATCCAATATCATTTTTATCAATATAGTCAGTTTTGGCATGCTTCCTTTTAGACATCGCTGGAAGAGTTTTTACAGTATTCCGTGTTGACTATCTTCATCACTGTTGGAACTTAGTAAGACTTATTTTTTAATAGAGTAATCTAGATGAATAACACCCATGTTATCAAATTAAGAAGTCATATAGACTAACAGGATTGATAATCTTATGTGTGCCATGAAATGATTCCAAATGAGCTTCAAAATGAAGGTGATGCATTAAAAAATATATATATATATTGTCTTACTCTTTCAAGAAACATAATTTGAAGAGGTCAGCTACTTAAATATATACATTTTGGTATGCTTATAAGTTAGTCTCATTAATATACGTTCAAGTTTTTGGAAGATGATGAGCTATATGAGAATGATCAGTAGTGGAATGCTTACTTCCAAACTCCAGCAATTATTCATTGAAAACATTTATTTATATATTTTTTAAATTTTTATTTCAGTAGTGTTTGGTAAACAGGTGGCTTTTGGTCATATGAATAAGTTCTTTTGTAGTGATTTCTGAGATTTTGTTGCACCCATCACCTGACGGTACATTGTAACCAATAGTCTTTTATCTGTCATTCCCCTCCCACACCTCTCCTGACCACCCTCCGAGTCCCCAAAGTTCCTTATATCATTCGTATGCTTTTGCATCCTCATAGCTTAGCTCCTGCTTACAAGTGAGAACATATGACATTTGGTTTCCCATTCCTGAGTTACTTCACTTGATACAGAAAACTGACAGGTGTTTTTGTTAGAATATCAAGAGAAAATGATTGTTACTTCATTCATTTGTCAGAGCAATACAACCAATAGGGTTTTAACAGAAAACAAATAATGTAGTAAACATAAGTAATTTAAATAGTTCATACGTTTTTTCAGCAATCAGGGAAACCAACAAGGAATGGTTAAGCATCTCAGTGCTAGCAAGTAAGAAGATGTTATGACTGAAAGAAAAAGATGTGGAAGTATTAGTTTCCTAGCAATGCCATGACAAATTACCACAGATTCAGTGGCTGAAACAACAGAATTATTTTCTCATGATTCTGGAGGCTGGAAGTCCACAATCAAGGTGTCAGCAGGGTTGGTTTCATTTGAAGGCTCTCTCCTTGGCTTATAGATGCTGTCTTCCCCAAGTGTCTTCACATGGTATTTTCCTCTGTGTGTGTGTCTGTCTTAATCTCCTCTTCTTATAAGGGCACCAGTCATGTTGCATTAGAACCCACCTCAATAACCTCATTTAATTTGAATTACCTCTTTAAAGATGCTGTCTCCAAATACTGTCACCTTCTGTGGTATTGGGAGTTAGGACTTCAACATAGGATAGGGAAGAGATGTGCACAGTTCAGTCCATCACAGGGAGTAATCACTGGAAGCTACAGACAGCTAGAACTATAGGAGAAAATTGCCTCCCAGGAGCCTTGTGTAGAGGATACAGCCACTGCCAATGTGTTTTACTCTGTCTTTCTCTTATTTTTTAACTGAAGTGAAACAGAAGTGATAAGAGAATCTAGTCAACACAATTCAGGAATGTCATACTCCCAGGGAACAGAACAAGGTGGAAAGGGGAAAGGAGTAGCTATGGAGAGACAACCCATTGACTACAGTCCACGTCTTTACCCTTTGTCGTTTGAATGAAAAACTCTTTCTTTCCATCACAGAAAAATCATGAGTTTCCATCAGCCATGGTATTTTTAAGAGTGATTTAAATGCAGTTATATTCTCATTTGAAAATAGACATACACTCCAAATAATGTATATGAGCACACAGGGATTATAAAAAGAAATTTTAATTCACGTAAAACACAGCTACTTCCATAGCACTTCTTAAATTGTCATGAGACTTAAGTTGCTAATCATAGCTTCCTTTTTACAGCATTCTTGTCATTTTCATTCCACTACATCTGCCAGCATGTTGGTTAGATGGAGTTCTTCTGGTGCAGTATGGAAATCATCCTTTTCTCAACTTTGAAATCTTTGATGGCCTGAGATTATTGAGTTTTTAATGGGAATAATTTTAGCTTTACAGAAAAGATTTACAGGTAGGATTAGAGAAATACAATATATACCACACCTATTTTTCTCTAATGTTATCGTCTTACATACCATGGCACATGTGTCAAAACTAAAAATTAATGAATAGTATTAACTGGACTTGAGGTTTTATTTGGATCTCACTAGTTGTTTTTTACTTATGTCTCTTTTCTGTACCAGAATCTGATCAGAAATGGTACATTGTATTTGCATGTAGTTTCCATGTGTTCTAAATTTCTACTGTTCAATGAAAAATTTTAAGCATTTCCTTGTTTTTTAAATGATTTGGACAGCTTTTAGAAGCTGTGGAAATACCCTCAATTGGGGTATATATATATGTGTGTGTGTGTATTTTTTCTCATTACTGCACAGGGTTATAGATTTTGAGAAAGAGTATCATAAGAATGAAGTGCTCTTCTTACTATATTTTGTCAAGGACTGGAATATGTCAAAATGCTTTATCACTGATTATGTCGACCTTGATATTTTGCAGTATTTGCTTGGTTTACCCATTGTGAGTTACTATTTTTCTCATTTCCATATTCTATTTTTTGAAGCAAGTCACTAATTCCAGCTCATTCTTAGGGAGGGGCAGATAAACTCTAATTCTTGGGAGGGAGAGAAACACATCAATATATCATTTGAAAATATTTTGTAAATGAGTTTCCCTGATCTTCTTCATGTATTTATATATTAAATCATTTATTTGTGTTCATATAAAGTGATCAATATTTTTTTTTACTTTGGATTACAATTCCAACACTACATTTTCTAATGTGTTGTTCAAATTATTTCAACTTTGATCTCTGTGTGTTCTTTCAGATTGACCCCTCTGTTCCTTTGATGTATTTTCTTTACCTTATTTTGTGAACATGTCCTTATTTTATAGCACTACATGATGCTCTAGGCTCGTCTTGCATTTTTTCTGTGCTGGATCAAGAATCTGGTATTTTTTTTGAAGGTACTTCGTGGATAATGATAGATAGAAACCAAAACCTTGGCTCTGTGTATGGTTTTACGATCACTGTAGTCTCACTGCTTCTAGGACTCTTAGTATGCAAAGCTACCTTTACAGACACACACACACACACACACACACACACACACACAACACATACATTTGTATAAATAATATAAGACTTCTGTATACATCTATCTCTCTCTCCTTGTGGGCATGTGTATGTGTGGGAGGGAGTAAACATGAGTTCACACTGATGTCTCCAACTCTAATCCAGTACTGCAAGTTTCATTTTTTGTCTTTCATATGGCTGCTTGTGACTTCTTTCTCTGAGACTGAGAAACATGTATCTCCTTTTCTACCATCTGTTTATCTTTTTTTTTCCATCTGACTCTACAGGTAAATTAGTTTCACAATTGTGAATCCACTTGATTGTGAGAAACAAAATGTCAAACAGCTGTAGAATGTTTAGTATATTTTTATTTTTATTTTTGTTTTAAATCCTTAGACTTGAAATTTCCAGCAAAACATTGTTTTCTAAAGGTACTTAGGTCAGCTTGCTTTTTTGCTTCATAATTTCAGTGAAGTTTGTCATACTTTTGTAATAATACTAGATTTACTTGTTATGGTTTCTATTTAATCAAAAAATCCTCCAATTTTCTGGTTGATTCTTTAAAAATGTACATGCATTAAATTTCACCAGTTGTGTTTTACAGTTCTGTAGGTGTTAGCAAAATCAGACTAATGTGTCTACATAGTAGTGCCACACAGAAGAGTTTTATCACTCTAAAATGTCCCCTGTTCCCCTTCTCTTAGTCAATATATCTATGTTCTCTTAAGCCACAAAAATAATATTCTCTTTTCCATTTCTTTAGTTTTAAATTTCTAGGATTCCACGTGAGTTATATTATAAAATGTGTGGCTTTTAATTCTTCCTTCTTTCACCTAGTAAAATGCATTTAAGATCCATTCATGTGGTGGGTGCATGTGCTTGACTCAACAGCTCATCTCTTTAGTCAGTGAATAATGTTTCATGGAAAGGGATGTGTATTTATCCCTCTGCTGCAGGTCATAGTTTCTCAAAGATGGGCAACTGAAGGAACAGAAACTTGTTCTTCACTTTTGAGAAAGACATACTCCTGACATGACTTACCAGGATGGAGCGTTTGTGTCCCACAAAGATAGCATTCAGTAGACAATTCTAAAGTATTGTGACGTAGTGGTAAAAATAAATACATTATAATATAATGGCTAATCTAAACCATCTTTGCAAAGATGTTCTTTACAAACATGTTTATCAATATAAACATACACAGAAATGACACCGATAATGAATTACCACTAAAGGAATTTAAGACAGCTATGGCAAATATGTTCAATATGTTCAAATATTCAACATGCTCTTCAGAATGCAAGAGAATTATATTATAAATAGAGAACCAAATGAGATGAGATTCTTTAGAGATAAAATTGACTATCTCTGAAATGAAAACATGGGATTGATAGCAATTAGGGACTAAGCCTAATAAATTAGGGAACTCATAGAACATGCAATAGAAACGGTTAAATCTTAAACATAGAGAAAACAAACAGTTTTATTTAAAGTAGTAACTCAGTTACTTGCAGGATTATATCAAGCAATACACCATACATATAATTGATATCCCCAAAAAATTGGCACAGAAGAGGGACAGAAAACAAACAATATTTTAGTATAATGACCAAACTCTTTCCAAATGTAATTAAAAGTAGGAACTAAGAGTTGAAATTTTTTTGTAAATAAAAAAGGAAGGAAAACACAAAACAAAACAAAAGGAAATAAAATTATCCAAGTAAGATAAACATAAAAGAAATGCAATTCTGTGGTGGTACAACATAATCATATTGCTGAAAAGAGTGATAAAGAGATAATCTTAAAAGCATCCAGAGATACCTAAACATTTGCAAAGGAATGAGTATTATGGAAAACTGTTGACTAGGCAAATATTAAAGATTTTTTTCTAAGTTTTTTAAATTATGGACTTTTTTCTTTAAAAATAATATTAACAAAGAAATTCTTAAACGTAAGAAAAAATTAATGATTTTATTTTTTCTGAAATAAAATGTTGATGGGCTGTTGCTTCTCTTTCAGATTTATCACAGGTTGCTGTATAGACTTTGCAGGTGAGGGGACTTGTTTTTTGTTTTCAATTAACTTTTTTATTTCTTTAGTATTTAATGTTGAGATGAATGGCCTTTGATGTAAATTATACTCCTGGAAGGAATAAATCATTGTCTCAATAAACTAGAGAACCACCCCCCCCAAAAAAAAAAAAAACAAAAGAAAAAGATTTTTTTTCTGACAACAAATAATTGAAAATTTAAAGAAAAAATTTTAGTTTGCAAAGGCCAGGCTTATTGAGCTCATTAGGACTGGCCTTAGCTGTGTGTGTGTGTGTGTGTATGTGTGTGTGTATGTGTGTGTGTGTGTAAAACATATGATAATAATGAAAAGGCTGGGCGGAGGAAATGCAAGCATACCTTAATGAGATTCCTCTATTATAGATGACATAATATAGCGTCACTTTGAATACAAAACAGAATTCCTTAATCTCAGCACTATTGATATTTTGGACCAAATAACTCTTTCTTGCAGTGGGAGTTTGGTGTGCCCTGTGTATTGAAAGAAATGTAGCTACAGACCTAGTTTCTACCAACTACATGCCAGCCTCTAGGTTGTGACACCCAAAAATATCTCCAGATATTCCCAAACATCTTATTGTGAAGAAATACTGGCCTCCAGGTAGTATTATACACAATGGTGAATACTGAATGATTTTCCCTAATTTCAAGAACAGCAGAAGGATATCTGTTTTCATCAATATCTTATTAAAGGCTCTAGCTATGGCAATGAGGCAAGAATTTTTTTAAAAGGCATTTTGTTTGGAAATGAACAAGTAATAATGTCTTATGTGCAGGTGGTATCATTACACAGAAAATGTAATTGAATCTATGAAAAAGCTACTGGAAAAAATAGATCAGTTTATAAAGTTTTCAAATAACAAGATTAATATAAACAAACAATTGTATTTTCATATACTACCAAACAGATTGAAATAAAATAACAATTATAAAAAAAATGTAGAAAACATTTGAATAGAAATCTGACAAAACATGTAAGATCTGTTCACATAAAACTAAAAAAAAAGTTCTGCAAGAAATTAAAAACCTATATAAGTAGAGAAATTTATTATTTCACAGAGTGGAAAAACTCATTGTTAAGATGCCAATTGTCCCCAAATCCCAGGACACATTTTTATTTTTATTTTTGTAGAAATTAACAAGCTGTTTTAAAAATTCATTTGGAAATACAAAGGACAAAAATATCCAAGTAACTGTGAAATGGAATAAATTTGGTAGGCCAAAACTGCCTGGTTTCAAAATGCTACAATAATTAAGACAGTGCATTTCAATAATGCACCAAACACAGACACAGACAAATAGATCAATGGAGGGGAACTCATCAGTGAAGATCACACAGATCAATGGAGTCAAATCACAATTCCAGAAATGGAACCATGCATATGTGGACAACTGGTTATGAATGAAAATACAAATGTAGTTCTATAGAAAAGGAAAAGTCTCTGCAAGGAATGATGGTAATTGGATATCCATATAAGCAAGAAAATTCAATTTATAGCTCATACCATAAACAACATGAACTGAAGATGAACCACTGACCTAAAACTATGAAACTTTAAAAAGAAAATATAGGCAAAAATATTTGCAACCTTAGGTATAGCCAGATTTCTTAAAATTGATACCACAAGCCTGAACCATAAAATACAAAAATGATAGATTTGACTTCTTTGAAATTTATTTAGAATTTTTTTGAATGCACTGTCTTAATTATTGCAGCATTTTGAAATCAGGTAGTTTTGGCCTACCAACTTTATTCCATCTCACAGTCACTTGGATATTTCGGTCCTTTGTATTTCAAAATGAATTTTTATAACAGCTTGTTAATTTCTACAAAAAAAATATAATAGATTTCTCTACTTTGACTTCTTCCAAAGTGGCTGCTCTTTAAAAATCACTGCTAAGGGAATGAAAAAGACAAGTCAAAGACTGGGAGAAAATATTTGCAAAGCTTGTAACAGATAAAGAAATTGTACATAGAATATACAAAGTACTCCCCAAACTCAGTTTTAACGAAACAAGCAATCCAATATGCATTGTGAAAATGATGTAACTATACATAACACCAAGTAAAATACATGGTAAACAAATAAGAACATGAAAGATGTTTAATCTAATCAGTTATTAGGTAAGTGCGAATTAAGTGAAAATGAAACAACACCAATATGTATTAGAATGGTTAAGATTTAAAAGACTGGCAATCATCTCTACTAAAAACACAGAATTAGCTGGGTGTGGAGGCACACGCCTGTAATCCCAGCTACCTGGGAGGCTGAGGCAGAAGAATCACATGAAGCCGGCAGGCAGGGGTTGAGGTGAGCCTAGATCGCGCCGTTTCACCACCCCGTGCAACAAGAGCGAAACTCCGTCTCAAAAAAAAAAAAAAAAAAAAAAAAAAAAAAGACTAGCAATGTCAAGTTTTAGAGAGAATCTTAAGGAACTTGTACTCCCATACAAAGGCAGAATTTCATTTCTTCAAAAGATACCCTGAAGCGAATCAAAAGAAAATTCATATACTGAGGAGAAGTATTTGCAAATGCATCTGACAAAGAACTTTTCCAAATTTTTATATCCAAAATGCTGGTGGAAATGCAAAATGTAACATTCATCTTGAAAATGTTTTCATTTTCTTTAAAAGTTAAGTATTCATCTCTCCTGTGATATGGTCATTCTATTCCTAAATATTTGTCCAAGAAAAAAGATTTGAACATGAGTTTTTATAGAAACTTTATTTATAACTAGACAAAAACTGAAAATAACTTGAGTCCATCAACTGGTGGTTGGGTAAAAAGAATCATGGTATGTTCATATAATGACATACTATTGAGCATTCGTATAATGGCACTATATAGAAATATAAAAAGTATTGAAATACTGAGATTTGCAACAAAATGAATGAAACTCGAAGTAAGTATGCTGGGTGAAAGATGGCAGACGTAATGAGTACATGACATATGTATGTTTTTAATAAAATAGAAAAATAAAGGAGTAAAAAATGAAAAAATGAAAAATCTCTAGAATATACAAAGGAATCCATAGGACAAAGGGTTAATCAATGGTTGTCTGAATGAGGAGAAGTGGAGAGGAGAAGGAATGAGATATTATAATGAGAGAGTGGAAACTCTTTGTAGTAACAGATACATTCACTTATGATTGGGATAATGATATCATTGGGTGTATATGTATATGAGAACATCAATTGTACACACTTTAAATATACATTGTTTATTTTTGGTCAGTTATACATAAACAAAGTTATTGAAATTAAAAGTATTAACCTACATGTCAAAACCTATGATTGTGAATATTATAAAAGCAAACCTATGAGAACATCTTGGTGATATCAATTAGGCAACAATTTCCTAGATGTGCTATCAACAGACTCAGTGATAAATAGCACAACATCAAAAGGCAGAATTTCATTTCTTCAAAAGATACTCTGAAGTGAATCAAAAGACAATTCATATCCTGAGGAGAAGTATTTGCAAATGCATCTGACAAAGAACTTTTCCAAATTTTTATATCCAAAATATGTTTTAAAACCCTGAAAGCTCAATAATAAGGAGACGAATACCCCAATTGATAAATGACCAAAAGATTTGAACAGCCTGCACCACAGACAATGCATAAATCAAATAAGAAACTGCAATTTAGCTCAATATCATTGATCACTGAAGAAATGCAAGTTAAAATCCCAATAAGTAAGTCCCACATGCGCCTGTGAGAATATCTAAAATTAAAAAGGTTGATCATATCATTGCTAGTGAGTGTGTGGAGCAAGTAGCAATATCATACCTGGCTGCTGGGAATGAAAGTGTTATGATCACCTTGAAAAACAGTTTCATAAAAAGGTATACATATACCTACCCTTTGTCCTAGTCATTACACAATTAAATGTTACCTATTTGTAGATTCTTAGGCTTGAATGTGTAGCAGTTTTCTTTGCAATAGTCAAACCTTGGACACTGCTTGAATATCCATCACCAGATAAATAGACAAATAAATTGTGATATGTTCATACAATGGGATACTACTTGGCAGTCAAAGAATGAACTGTTGATTCAGGAATCAACAAAGATGAACCTCAAAATAAGTTGCTGCATGAAGAAGCCAAAAAATAAAGAATATGTGCTATGTGATTATATTTATACCTGGTTCCATAAAATGCACCCTCATTTTGCTGACAGAAAGTATAGTACTTGGTTGGGGACAGAGATATGAGAAATGCAACATGCGGGAGGAAAGAATTACAATGTTTCAAGAGCAAACTTGGCAATAAGTGATAAGCTCATTATCTTAACTACAGTAATGATTTTATGCATCTACACATATATGCAAACATAGAAACTAGACACTTAAAATATGTGCTGTTTATAGACAACTAATCCTATAAAACTATTAAAATGTACACGTTATTAGGACTCCTTAATTTTTATCTCTTATCCTAATCTCATTCTTGAACTAAAAGGTTACGTATCCAACTTTCTGCCTGATGTCTCCTCTAGGAGTTCCTGCAGGAATCTCTAATTTCGAATATATAGAGCTTGATATTCTTTTTCCAAATTTTCATCTCTTGTAATATTGAAACTCTTCATCAATGGTAAATTCATTTTTCTCGTTTCTTCGCTCAAAATCCTTAGAATTATGTTTTTGTAATTCTTTTATCCTCTCATACCCTACATCAAATCTCTCAGCATATCTTGTGTTGTCTGTCTTTAAATTACATCTAGGAGCAACTCCTTCTCAACACCTTCACTGTTTGCACTATGGTCCAAACCAGTCTGTCGTATCAACCCCCTACACTGCCCTTTAACTTTCAAAATGTCTTTCATTGTTATTCTCCTCTAGAGCAGCCAGGTGGACCCTTGTAATGCATTAACATAATTGTGTCACATTGTCAGCTCCTCCTGTGCCTTCCTATCCTGCTCAAAACAAAATCAAAAATCCTTTTCTTAGTTTACAAGATTCTACAAAATCTAGTAGCCCTGCTCTCACCTATCAATCAATCTGCTTCAACCACCTTGGAGTGCACTCTTGCCTCAGACATTTGCACTTCATGGATGCTCTTTCTGGAATGTCCTCTACTGAAATATTCACCAGGTTCATTCCATCCCTTCATTCACATCTCTACCCAAAATGTCTATCCTTGGAGAGGCTATCGTGTCTGTAGTAGCACCACCTCGCCACATTCATTGTCTTCATAGCATGTATCATTACATCCAATTTTACAGCATGTGTGTTTGTAAATTGTTTGTACCTCCCGTTAAAACATAATCTTAAGAGCAGCAACTCGGTCCTCTTTTATCTACTGCTCTTTAATACGTTTGGTGATTGATATAAATCAGTTGCTTTACTAAATGAATCAGTCAATACATACAGCGTTAACGTTGGCAATCTCAAAAAGTTGAGAATTACAAATCTAGACTTTAGAGCCAGCTCATCTATATGCTTCTCAAATGTTAACTGTGAACTGCAAAACATGGAGACTCCTACATCTTTCAGATGAATTCTTCCACACTGTTAAAATATTAAATAGTACCAAAAATTTGATGAATTCTGGCAGAAAAAAAAAAATGGCAACAATGATTTTTAATGTGGCTTAACCAAATTGCATGTCTGACTCTCATAACATGAAACCATTTATGTATCAGTGCCCTATGTATTTCACATAGTGTTAGCAGCGTAAGTACATGATATTCATTGGCTTTGCATCTCCATTGTTACTAACATTGTTTCCCTACTTGTAGCAACCCTTTGAATTTCCTAACTTTTCATGATGCTTTTGTAGTTGACAAATATAGATGTTGGGTTTTATTGAACACGTTTCATTTCATATTCAATGTCTTAATCATTAGGTTGCATATACATTAAGTATGTTTGTTTCTAAACACTGAAATTTAGCAAAGCATGTACACAAATATAACATTAATACTTAAATGTCCAAATGTTCATGCAGTTAAGATTTTGTTTTAAATTTACTTAAAAGAAAGCAAGCCATCAATAGACTTTTTTCTAAAATAATGCTTTTATCTATATTCTGATCTCAACACAGAACTTTAGATAATGATTCTGTCATTTCATTAAATTACCACACCTAATTCTGAAAATATAATCAATTTAACAAGATGATCACTATGGTATGATTCAGCTGTCAATTTAAAATATATCCTTGGTCAGAAATTTTTCTTAAAAAATACATAACTAAGTAATAATATAATATTTTATTGATACTGTTTTATAATTTAAATTGCATATAGATTGACATCTAATATATATTTATATGTCTATCTCTACACAGATACATATATTTTTTAGACATTTGCCTGAAATGTAGTTAACATTAAAAGATAATTAGTAACAATAAGGTCCAGGGCTAGAAAAAGTGTTTTTTGTGCACCATAAAATGTCCTTTCCAATTGGAACTTAGAGATTTTTTGTATTTAATTATTCCTAATTAAATAATTTTATTTAATTATTACAATCATCAAGACTCTCAGCATCTTAATTAACACATTGTGGGGAAAATATTATTGGTCATATACATTTTAAATAGAACTTATCATATTACATCCACATAATCCACAAATATATACCATATAGCAAAAATGGGAAGTAAGTAGTCAATGTTCTAGATAATAAATTGCAAACTCTTTATCAATGATGTTCCTGACATAAAATTTCTAGATTTATTCAAATTAAAATGAGGCCAGGCATGGTGGCTCACGCCTGTAATCCCAGCACTTTGGGAGGCCAAGGTGGGCAGATCACCTGAGGTCAGGAGTTCCAGACCAGCCTGGCCAACATGGTGAAACCCTGTCTCTACCCAAAATACAAAAATTAGCTGGGCATGGTGGTACATGCCTGTAATCCCAGCTACTTGGGAGGCTGAGGTAGGAGTATTGCTTGAACCTGGGAGGCAGAGGTTGCAGTGAACTGAGATCGCGCTATTGCACTCTAGCCTGGAAGACAGAGCAAGACTCTGTCTTGGAAAAAAAAAAAAAAAAAAAACAAATTCTGCTGTTTCTCTATTAGTATCTTAGTATATCTCTAACACCCTAACAATCCTTACGTCTTGGATTGTTTGTATACAACAGTAAAATGTAACAAAATTCTAGAGTTTTAAAAAGTTTTTAAGTTGTTCATAACACAAGATAAGTGTATAAATTGTATGTTTTAAAGCAAAGTGAATTAATATTTAATTTTGAAACTGACACAATTTTTTTAAAGTACGGGCTGAAATTCATGAGCCCATAGATTTCAATTATGTGCTATAATTTCCCACTTCATGCTAAATCAGGCATCATATTGTGACATTAAATATTTCACAAACTGAAATGCACATTATAAATCCGGAAAGTTATTGAAAAGGTAAACAATACAAATAGCATATACCATTAAATCTCTCTACTCAAAGGAATCTACAATAGAAGTTTTATGATAACTTGAAGAACAAATAAACATCTCTCCATATTATTTGAATTCATCATATTCTATAATACTAGAGATGACTTATAAACATAATGCCAAATAAAATTACTTTTATAAAAACTGTATGAATTCAATATTTCTATGCAATTTTAAAGAGAATTCATTGTTAGTACCATATATCATACACTTTTTAAAAACTGCACAAACTCTGTGTACACATACAGAAGCATGCATACAATTCAACACTTAATTATCTAAATGCTACAGTATGAAGCATTTCTCAGTAAAAATTAAAAATATAGTATTTGTATATGACAGGAAACTTAAATAGTGTGACTGCTACGTAAGATACATGTCGCTGAAACTGTTCTAAAGGAAAATCCAAGTTTTCAAAATAAGAACCACTTTATTCAGTTGTGGAAGTTTAGTTTTTCCAAGGTTCTATGAATTAATGAAGTAATAGGTAACACCCAGAGTTATATTTTTAACCATATTTCAGTATATTTTATCCTTAGAGCAGACAATACAGTTTTCTAGAAATTATTTAGTAATTATACAGTGTGTACCTTAATTGGCAACACTGAGTTTTCAATGAAGTTTTATTAAGCTTGTACTATTTACTTGTATTTTCTATGTACAAGTAGGCAAAGATAAATTGTATAGATGATAAACTAGCTTCTGATGAATATGCAAAATATTTACAAACTCTTCAATATTCACATAAAATATTTTGTTACTCTAATAATATGTATAAAAGAAGCAATCTTTTATTTCTAAGATAATGGAATAATTTTATGCTTAGCTATGTGAATATTTTTTCTGTAATTATAAGCATCTTATAAAAATAGAAACACAGAAACAACAATAAAAATGAAATAAGTTGGAGATCTTCCAATGGTACCTATCTTCTTATGTTCTTCCCTTGCAGTGAAATAAACAGATAATCAGCTTTGCTGATTAAACAAATGATTTGCAGAATATTCAGACATTTAAGTTATGTCAATATGGGTTTTTTTCTTATAATTTACTTGTTGCTGCATAACACAGCATTCCAAACTTTGGTGGCTAGTGACATGTTTAATATTCTAGCTTTCATTTTTGTGGATTGCCAATGTCGTTTGGATTCATCATGGTTGTTCTTTTCGTAGGAACTGAGTTTTCTCATTTATCTGTTCTTAGTTGCACGTCAGTTGTAATTTGGCATTCCTGATCTTGACTCATCTCTCTTCTATGAGATCGTGGCTGCATCCAGTTGTGTGACGTCAGGCTCAGGTTTACACAGCCTTCTACAGTAGACTTAGACGCATGGGAGCGAGGAATCCAAAGAGACACAGTGAGAGACTACAAGGCTTGGAATGGGAACATCATCATTTCTGCTACATTCTATTAGACAAAGAATCTCACAAGGATATACTAGATTCAAGGAGAGGAGAAAAAATATGCCACTTCGTAATGGGAGGAACTGCACAGTGACATCGTAAAGGGTATTTGTAAGAAAGAAGCAAAATGGGTGCCCTTTTTGCAACTTTATTCAGGTGGAAAGAAAAATTTTATACTAGAAAAAAAAAGAAATAGTTATCATAATTAGAACATATGGGAGAATACAACTTTTAGAAGACTTAACCGGTATTTGTGAAATAACAATATGTTTAAACTGAAAACACTGATTGGTTCTTAGATTTCTCTATAATTAATTAAACAATTAGTGCGGCTACACATTCAAATCTATCCCAATCTCTACAGCGTTGCAGCACACATGTCCATATGCATACACATACATCACTGGAAATGCCACTTTAAAATGCAGGCAGGAAGGCCGAGACGGGCGGATCACGAGGTCAGGAAATCGAGACCATCCTGGCTAACACGGTGAAACCCCGTCTCTACTAAAAATACAAAAAACTAGCCGGGCGAGGTGGCGGGCGCCTGTAGTCCCAGCTACTCTGGAGGCTGAGACAGGAGAATGGCGTAAAACCCGGGAGGCGGAGCTTGCAGTGAGCTGAGATCCGACCACTGCACTCCAGCCCAGGAGACACAGCAAGACTCCGTCTCAAAAA